>NW_026652292.1:78473875-78581534 GCF_009828535.3 Hylobates moloch | reverse complement strand
GGGGTGATTGTGTATGTATAGGTGTGTGACGTGTGGTGGGGGGTGATGTATGTATACGCCATAAAACTCTCCCCCAGTGGGAAATGTTACAGGACAAATGACCTGTTTTTTTTTTTGTTTTTGTTTTTTTTTTGAGATGGAGTCTCACTCTGTTGCCCAGGCTGGAGTGTAGTGGCGTGATCTCGGCTCACTGCAACCTCTGTCACCCAGGTTCAAGCAATTCTCCTGCCTCAGCCTCCCAAGTAGCTGGGATTGCAGGCACCTGCCACCGTGCCCGGCTAATTTTTGTATTTTTAGTAGAGACGGGTTTCACCATCTTGGCCAGGCTCGTCTTTAACTCCTGACCTCGTGATCCACCTGCCTCAGCCTCCCAAAGTGCTGGGATTACAGGCGTGAGCCACTGCGCCTGGCCAACCTGTTTTGTTTTTTTTTTTTAAGACAGGGTCTTGCTCTGTTGCCTAGGCTGGAGTGCAGTGGCGCAATCACAGCCCACTGCAGCCTTGACCTCCCGAGCTCAAATGGTCCTCCCATCTCAGCCTCCCTAGCAGCTGGAACTACAGATATATGCCACAATGTCCAGCTAATTTTTGTATTTTTTGTAGAGACGAGGTCTCACTATGTTGCCCAGGCTGGTCTCAAACTCCTAGGCTCTAGTGATCCCCCAACCTTGGCCTCCCAAAGTGCTGGGATTACAGGTGTGAGACACTGTGCCCTGCCTAAATGACCTGTTTTCTTTGACAAATAAAGGCAAGCAAGAGAGGGCTAAAAAGTGAGAAGTGGCGTGGCATAGATATTACAGAGGCTTAACAGAGCTTTCAACCAATCACAAGGCATGGACTTTATTTAGATCTTGATTCCAACCAACTATAAGGCCATTTATGACATCTGAATTTGAAAACTGGATATCTGATGACAGGAAGGAGTTAGTAGCTGAGTGGTAACGGTATTGCAGTTATGTTAAAAGAGCCCATATGATTCAGAGATTGCTAACACCAACAGGTGACACGGTGCCTGCGACTCGCTTAAATATGGTGGGAAGGGGAGAGGTGGGAGGCAGTTCCAACAGCGGCTGCGCTTCCACAGTCACTGACGCTGGAGAGCAGGCATGTGGGGGTGCATTATTTTATGCTGTTCTATTTTTGTAAATATTTTAAATCTTCCATTAATTAAAAAAAAAGTTCAATCAAGAACAGACATTTCGGGGGGCTGAGGTGGGATGGTCACTTGAGCCTGGGAGGCGGGGGGCTGCACTCCAGCCTGGATGACAGAGCTAGACCCTGTCTCAAAACAAAGAACTCCCCCAGGCATGGTGTAGCACGTACAGAAAAGGAAAAGTGTTCATAGACATCAATCAACAAGGACTTCAATCCGATGCTGAGCGCATGCAGGATCAAGAACCCAGGCTGGTTTTTTTTCCTTTTTAGTATGACAAAGGCTCGGAAGAGAAAATGCAGGTCAATCCCACCGGGGACAGGACCCAAGAGGGACGCCTGGAGGGAAGCCGAGGGATACGGACTGTCCGCGCCACTGCTTGGGGCACTCAGCCCAGAGAGGGCACAGCAGCGCATGGGAAGACCCAGGAGGGACCCGCGCCCTCCTCTCTGGGCCTCCCTTTGTTGTAAGAGAGGGATAATCCCACTTCCTTCTCGAAGACGCACACAAAAGCCTGCCACAGGGCATGGCCACGGGGCTCAGTAAGTGGGTGCACTTTGCTTTCTGTCTCTGGCATTATTTTTTTTAAAAAGGGGGGGACGTGGCTTACAAAATACTTTCTAACATGTAAAGAGCACTATAATGGTGAAAGTGCTGACCCTCCCAACGCCACTGCAGAAGAGGTGGGAAGGCTTTCGTTATCCACACACCCCATCCAGCTGACAGAAACCCAAAGAGGAAGCGACCTGCCAAGACGCCCTGTTGCACAGCCATGTCTCCACCCGGCCCCCCTCACTTCCAGCCCGGGGACTCCATCAAAGGGGCTACATCCTCAGATAGTACTTTTACGTAGGGGCCTTCCTGAGTCGTGCCACTTGCCAGCTACACGGTGGGAAGCCAAGAAGACAAAGCCCACTGACCTGAGCCCACTTCTTGTTTCGGCTTTGCATCTGGATCGTGGCGATGAAGGCGAACAGCTCCTCGGCGGGCAGGTCCTCGGGCAGCCGGGTCAGGAACTGGGCCATGTGGATGAAGTCCATCTTGGTCAGGATGTCCTCGAACAGCTTCAGGATGCCCAGGGCTGTGCGGAACAGGAACTCTTCCCCATCGCGACAGAACACGTCCCAGATACGACAGGCCAGGTCGAGGGGCAGAGATTTACTATATAAGGTAAAGATCCTAGGGGGAGAAGTTGGAATTTTTCAGATTTTGAATCTCTCCTAACAAAGAAAGAACGCTGAATTCCAGTCTGATTCCATGAAAAACACTCCCCTAGTCACTTTCAGGCAACAGCTGGGGACAGGGCCAGGCCTGCACTCACACTGAAGGGCAATTCTAACATCGCACAGGACACAGCAGTATCAGCTTCTGCACAGAATCACGCAGCACACACAGCTTCCGAATGACTGACAGCAATGACTCCTGCCTGCAAGGAATATGTGCTGAGCCCTTACTGTGTGCTCACGCTGTGGGGGCAGGCATCCTGTCTTAGGGACCGCTGTACCCCACGCCACCCACAGAGCAAGCGTACGGTAGGTGCTCCTCCTGGCTATGGGGCTCAATGCTGGTGCCACTGCACAGGTTCCCCTCACCCTGGGAGCATGCACGAGGTTCCTTCCTCCTCTGGGCGCCCTCAGGCTCCTGGTCCCCAGCCTGGTGCTCATCACGGCACACCCTAGCTCCACATCTAGTGCCCTGTCCAGCAATCTCTGCTGAATTCCAATGCCCTGTCTACGGCAGGACTTCCCAGACGTTCCTGGCTCTCAAAACTTGCCCAACACTGACAGTGTTCGGTACAGGTGGGGATCCCCAGCTGGGTGGGGGACATCTCCACCCCTCCTGGAGGACCTCTCTTCCAGAGTTCAGTATTTCCTGTGCTGGCACAGAGACAGTGCTGGGCCCACGCAGCCCCTGAACGGCAGGCACTGGACTCGGCCTGAGGGGCTGACTCGGTCAGGAGGTCAGGCCACTAAAGCTTCCACGGCGTGACCCTGACTTTCCCACCACAGATTCCACAGAAAACCCCGCACACTGGTCAACCTGCTCACAAGTGACAGGGGCATGGGTTCTGTCCACAGTGGACTCTGCCCGGGGGGTGCTCCGTTAGACGCAGCCTGTCCTCCAGGTCCCGAGGACATGTGGTTATGGACGTGCATTGCACAGAGCCCGCAGCTCCTAGATGACAGCAGGAATGTTCCGCGCTGTCCCTCGTCAGAACCTTCTAACGGTGCAAGTTGAGGAAGGCCTAAAAGTCTAGACTTCATTCAACTCAGAGGAGGGAACGGAGAGCCGGATGCCAGGGAAAACCCGCACCTAGAGGAACAACAGAAGCTGGGGGCGCACCGGGCGCTGTGTGCTTTGCGAGCCCTTCTGGAAGGACACCCCATGCGTCAGGAAATGCCTGGGAGACGGGCTCTCTCACCTCACTACACCTGACGGAACTGCGCCTCAGGACAACAGCTAAACGGACCCAGGTCTCACCACCAGTAAGTCCCGAGCCAGACTCTGAACCTGACTCCAATGCCCACGCTCTGATGTCTGAGCCTCAGCACACACCGTGAGGCAGCAACGCCGTCGCAGGCTCGGTAAGAAGCTTGATTCTAAAATCACAAGCCTTCAGCCCGAGCTTCTTGCTATTTCAAAACCAGAAAACCATTTCACCACCTGGTCTAGAAAGCACAGTTCAACAAAGACCAAAGAGATCTTCTGTTTCCTTAGTCTAGAGAATATTCTCAATTGTACCTGGAGAGCATGCTTGTTAACGCTATGAGAAAGGGCAGGAGAGTCCACTCGGCCTGCACGACTATCTCTGTGTGCCCACTCACACATGGAAATCAGACTCCCCCTACATCTGCTAAAAAGCAGAGTCCTGAGAAAAAAAACGGTAGGGGAAAGACGACAATGTTTTTCGTTTTTTTTGGTTTTTTTTTTTTTTTTCTTGAGACAGAGTCTCACTCTGTCGCCCAGGCTGCAGTGCAGTGGTGGCGCGATTTCGGCTCACTGCAACCTCCACCTCCCAGGTTCAAGCAATTCTCTGCCTCAGCCTCCCAAGTAACTGGGATTACAGGCGTCCACCATCATGCCCGGCTAATTTCTGTATTTTTAGTAAAGATGGGGTTTCACCATCTTGGCCAGGGTGGTCTTGAACTCCTGACCTCGTGATCCACCTACCTTAGCCTACCAAAGTGCTGGGATTACAGGCTGAGCCACCACGCCTGGCCAAAACGACGGTTTTTATATAGTTTATATACATACATATTTTATATATATAGTCAGATAGTTTTTATAGCAAAGAACAAAAGAGATTTCTACAACGTACCCCCCCAAGCCCAAAGAACTAAACTTTTGTTCTTTTTTTATTTAACATAATACTCTTAAGCTGAGATTTATGTGTGAGTCTCCATAAGTTACTCTAGACAGGTAGTGAACTTTATAAAATTAAGTCACCACCGGAATGACCCAGAATGCCATTCACTACACCCACGATGCCCCCTGCTCTGCATTTCCATGAAACAAATCCATTTCCAATCCCATGAGCTTCCACCTCCTGGCCACGCTGATGCCGTGCTGCGACCATGCCTGGCTCCTCACTGCAGCCTCCAGGCTTGCTCCTGGCATCAGCCTCTGTCCTCTGCAGGCTCTTCCCACATGCTGTGTGTCACTATTTCTTGGAAGGTTGTTTCCTGACCCTCAGGCTGGACCAAGTTTCCTTGAAACATTCACGCTGCACTGCACGCACCCCCCTTCATGAGGCCCCGGCACTCTTCATCTTCCTTTACACTGAGCCAGTGAAGGGACGCTCCCCCCTTCATGAGGCCCCGGCACTCTTCATCTTCCTTTACACTGAGCCAGTGAAGGGACGCTCCTGACACTCCTGGACACTTCCCTCTGCCTCGCACACCCTCCTGCATCTTCTGGGCCTTGCAGGCTCTGAAAGACCCTCAACAAGCAGCTCCCAGGCCCTCTGCCCCAGTCAGGGCTCCCCATGGCCTCTCCAGCCCTTGGGCTCCACTCCAAGAGCTCCGCACCGTCCTAAGCCACTCCTGTCCCCTGCTCCAGGCTGCAAGTGCCTCAAGGGCAGAGACCCCACCCCACAGTCTTGAACTGAGGCTCCTCTTCTCCCACTCTCTCCTCCAGCAGGGACTGCTCAGAGGTGCTCCCACATCATTATCAGGACCTTCCAAATGTGGGCTGTATTTTAAACCACATTTAGATTTGAAAGCCAGCCACGAACAGGCCACTGAAGGGGGACACCAGGCTCTGTCCTGGCCCCACAGAAGCCCTGCCATGGGATCAGAACCGGTCGGAACAAGGGGACTACTGTCCACACAGCCCTCCTGGTTCAAGGTCCACCTTCCCCTGCTGCCCTCAGGCTCACAGAGGCAGGACGGGAAGGGCCCCTTGGCCTTCCCAGAGACGGCTCAGTACTCCTCCCACGGTCGGAAGACAGAATTCAAGGGTTTTTCTCTCCCAAAAGATGTTTATGTTTTGCCTCCGACCACTGCATATTATCGCGTTGTAGACCAAAAATGGTATTTTTTTAAAAGTAAAAAATAAAAGTATGCTTTTAAAAGTAAAAAAAAAAAAAAAGTAACTTCAAATACAACTTCAACTAATGCAAAATAACATAATTCTTCTCTTTTCTTTTTGTTAAGACAGGGTCTGACTGTGTCGCCCAGGCCAGAGTGCAGTTGCACAATCACGGCTCACTGCAACCTAGACCTCCTGGGCTCAGGTGATCCTCCCACCTCAGCCTCCTGAGTAGCTGAGACTACAGGCCCACACCACCACAAAGGCTAATTTTTAAGTTATTTGTAGAGATAGGGTCTCACTATGTTGCCCAGACGAGTCTTGAACTCCTGGGCTAAAATGATCCTGTCACCTCAGCCTCCCAAAGTGCTGGGACTACAGGCATGAGACACCACAGCCAGCCCAGAATGATATATTTCTATGTCGCTAAACAAATGAAGTGTCTCTTAGCTTAGAAAAGACCCCAGACAAAAGCTGCGCATCTGTTTCCCCCATGATACGTGCGGGAGGAAAGGGGCAGTTTTTGCTGATGCGTCTTCACAACTTCCAGAAACTTCTTACCTAGCCGGGTCTGTTCTGCCTGCTTGTCTGAGCTTGCTAGAGGCAAGGAAGCGCCATGGGGTAAGGATGAGGGCAGTTCAGGGCTGTTGTGAAGGAGGAAGACGGCATCCACGGAATAGAACTGGCCTCTGCCCTGTCCACTAATGAGGGCCCCGGGCTGCACACAACAGAAAGTGCTCGCTTCATACATTTTTACAGGGACTATTCAACTGAATCCTTGTTACAACCCCAAGAGGAGATACAATCATCTTTTCCATTTTACAGAGGAGGACAGTACAAATGAAGGGAGATTAGCCGGGGATGGTGGCACGCGCCTGTAATTCCACCTACTCGGGTGGCTGAGGCAGGAGAACTGTGTGAGCCCGGGAGGCGGAGGCTGCAGTGAGCCGACATCGCACCACTGCACTCCAGCCTGGAAAGAGTGACAATACGTCTCAAAAAGAAAAGAAAAGAAAACAAAACAAAACGAGAAAAAACTCAACCAAATAAAGGAAGGCTGTGGAAAAGCAGATCTAGCTTAAAGTAAAAGTGAAAGTCACCGGGTAGTCTCACCCATTAAAAAGCCAAAACCAGCGACTTGGACCTTCAAGGCCCAACATTACCAATTTCTAGCTGTGTCCCCATTTTCCCATCCTGACCAGCTGCTAAGGAGGAGTCCTCACCCCCATGGCTGGCTCATAAATGGCACTCAGCCCCTCCCCCAACCACTGGGCTCCCTGTATTCCCAGAAACATCAACAGTTAAATTAGACTGTGCTAGGTAAGAACAGGGTTACTACTGAGCCTCATTAGATTTTGTGAAGCTTAAATAAAGCAACATTAAACTCCGAACACACAATCCCATTTGTTAAAAGTTGGAGATGGTTATTTAAGACTCAGTTCAAACTTAGTTAAACCCATAAACTGCCCTCACCTTGATTCTGAAAGCAATTAGACATATATCCAGCGCTGTGCCCCAGAGTCCTCCCCAAGCTGAGCCCAGCAGGGTTCACTATCCAACTCTGTGTCCCAGAGTCCTCCCCACCCTGAGCCCAGCGGGGTTCACTATCCACCTCTGTGCCCCAGAGTCCTCCCCGACCTGAGCCCAGCGGGGTTCACATACCCACCTCTGTGCCCCAGAGTCCTCCCCGACCTGAGCCCAGCGGGGTTCACATACCCACCTCTGTGCCCCGGAGTCACATACCCACCTCTGTGCCCCGGAGTCCTCCCCAACCTGAGCCCAGTGGTGTTCCAGTCTTTCTGTCCCAGCACTTGGCAGGGGGCAGCAGACGTGAAGTAAATATCGTGAGCACCGCATGAGAATGTGGGCTCCCACTTCAGCCAGGCCAGGGTGTGCCAACGACGCACAGGCTGCTGCCCCTCCCTGCGAACGGGTCCCCAGTGTAGGCAGGGGACAGTCCTCCCTCCTCCACACGCCCATAAAGACCCAGCCTATGCCAGATGTGCTCAGCAAGATGCTCCCGGCTCCTAAGGCACTCTTGAGGCAACCTGTACCCCAGAACTGAAGGGCCAGAGATGACCCAAGTGCAAGAGGCAGCGGAAACGGAAACCTCCCAACAGTCACTCCCCCTTGAACCTTCCCTTTAAGATGGAAACTTTAGCCGGGTGCGGTGGCTCACGCCTGTAATCCCAGCACTTTGGGAGGCCCAGTTGGGAGGATCATGAGGTCAAGAGATCAAAACCATCATGGCTAACACAGTGAAACCCTGTCTCTACTAAAAATACAAAAATTAGCCGGGGGTGGTGGTGGGCGCCTGTAGTCCCAGCTACTCGGGAGGCTGAAGTGGAAGAATGGCGTGAACCGGGAGGCGGGGCTTGCAGTGAGCCAAGATCCGCCATTGCACTCCAGCCTAGGTGAAAGTGCGAGACTCTGTCTCAAAAAAAAAAAAAAAAAGATGGAAACTCGAGGCAATGACAGATCTCCAAGGATCATTAAACATTATTTCAGAAACGCTAACCATAACATGGAATGTAGTCCCCGATTCTTTTGTTAGCTCAAGATTATTTATTATAAAGCTCACTCACACCCCTAGATAATTCTGCCACTGGACAGCAATGGGAAATATTTTCAGAAGTGAAATGACCAAAAGTCAGTCCTACAAAATGTAGATCCTTGACAGTCGAAACACTGAAAACTCTGTAGGAAGATGGAGACAGCTGAGGGGCCCCTGCTCTGATCCGCATGCCTCACCGGGAGGAGTGGCAGGCCACAATTAAAGAAGGGCCGGGAAGGCGGTGTTGGCAAGGACAGTGAATCCTCAGCCCTGACTCCTCATGAGCCACTCGTTAGGCAGCGTACCGGGTGCACTGGAAAAGGGACCCAGGAAGGTGACCCTCAGGCACAGACGCATTCTTTGACCTAGGACACTGAGCCAGGCACTGGGGACACAGAGGTCACTCTCAAAGCTTTACTACAAGGGCAGCAGCTGACAGAGGGCACCCTCAGAGTGTGGGCGGAGCTGGGGCGGTGGGAAGCAGGCTTGGTGGGCAGGCAGTGTGGCAGGACAGGAGATTTTTCTGACCCCAAAAGTGTAGCCATTTTAATGGGCTACCCACCCAGCCCACCCAGGACGCTGAGCTGGCCACGTCCACAGGCCCCTCAGCCCCTGCCGCGAGCAGGAGAAAGGCTCTCTTGCTCAGGCAGTTAGCTGCTGAGCCCTGGAACCTAGCATGCTTTACACCCCACCAGGCACAGTGCAGACCGACAATGTGGAGGCAGGCCGGCTGTGATGGGTGTGGACGTGGCTCTGGGAAAGGTGGCCTGATGTAGCAGAAGAAGCAAAGACCCCGAAGGCACACCAACCTGGACCTCACACCATGGGTGTGACATTGAGAAGTGGGCCTCAGTGACTTCTTCTGTGCCCAGAAATAGGTACACCTGCTCCTGAACCCTGAAGACCACAGTGACGAGTGCTTCTGAAATGGCAGCTTCTAGGACAGGTCTTATGTAAAGTCTGTTCTTCCCCTTTGCTTCCTCTCCACTGCCCAACCTGTTTCTGATCTGAGCTTTCACCGAACTGTCAGCACCCAACAAGGAGACTGAATCACTGCGGACCACCAATAAATGCTGACTCGGGGAATAAGTCATGAATACATGGCTTTCCTGTGCTTAGTTCAACTTAAATATTTACTAAGTCCTTTCTATATGCCTTGCCCTGTACTGGAACTGCGAATACAGACTGTATCCTAGTTGGTGCTTATTCTAGAACACAGTCAGCACTTCAAGAATAAGGCCTGTGGAGGCCTCATCAAAGCACAGTGGACAGCATTCATGAGGCCCTGGGCACCAACCAGCTTACAGCACAAAGGCCTCAGCAGTGAAGAACCCTTGCCACTTCCTTTTCATTTACCCTGCCTCACTGCTCATTACTGACAGTCCAACTCATGTTCTACACTCGACATGCTATTCCTGTCTCTGGAACCTGAGCTATGGGACCCATCTTATGGGTGACACTGCCTTACACAAACCCCCTTAGAAAGGACTCTAAGGGAAAGTGCACAGCTCTAGAGCCAGGTAGACTTGAGTCTGGACTCCAGCTCTGCATTTGGCTGGCATCAGGACCTTGGCCAAGGCACTCTGCCTCTCTGAGCCTCAGTTTTATTTTTTGTTTGTTTTGGAGAGAGAGGCTCGCTCTGTCACCCAGGCTGGAGTGCAGTGGTGTGATCGCGGCTCACCGCAACTTCTGCCTCCTGGGTTCAAATGATTCTCGTGCCTCAGCCTCCTGAGTAGCTGGGATTACAGGCACGCGCCACCATGCCCTCCCAATTTTTGTGTTTTAGTAGAGATGGGGTTTCGCCATGTTGGCGAGGCTGGTCTGGAACTCCTGACCTCAAGTGATCCGCCCGCCTGGGCCTCCCAAAGTGCTGGGATTACAGGCATGAGCTAGTGCACCCGGCCCTGAGCCTGTTTTTTTCATCTATAAAACACAAGTGTTACATTGGGCTTGGAGAGGTTGTTCCAAGGGTTCAAAGACAGCATGTGTGAGCACTCGAGTCAAAAAATGCAGGTGCCCTTTGTCTTTGCCCCTACATGGATTACAACCATCTTCAGGCTGGGACAGAAGCAGACAACACTATTCTCCAGGCCTGTACTTTTCACACTGCCAGGCATGACCCAGACAACAGCCAGTGGATCGTGAAGGCAACGAAAGCAGATTATCACCAGCATTTTTTGGAATAAATAGAACAGAGTACAATATTTCAAAATGCTTCACACGGTCAGGGTTAGGTACTGGGTCATGAAACCACCGTTCCCAGCATATGTACGTGTTAAGTTTCTGCACACATTGGGTCACAATTTAAAACGCATTTCCTTTTGCAAGTAAAGGTGAGAAAAGTTTAAAAGACACTATTGACTTTTGGCCTAGAATCCTAAGAAACTAATCAGAAGCCCTAAAACAGATAAGGGAGAAGCTAAAGGCTCAGGTCCTGCCTGGATCCTCTCCCATCCTCCAGTACTGTGGGCTCCAGCCAGGAATCTGAGGGGCAGGGCTCGCAGTCAAATGAACACGGTGGGGCAGCCTGTGCAGGAGCTTCGTGTTCACAGGTGTGAAGAAAATCACCATTTGCTGAATAAAGGTGCCCTTTAAAGCGGTCCCTAAACACTTCTATCCAGTACAGCCAGGCGGGCCAGCCCAGCATCCCCGGCAGGTCCATTCACGGCCCCATGTTCGCTGTCCTCTGTCACCAGCGCCTTATGGCTTCAGCTACAAGATTCAACCTCCAAAACCCTTGTCCTTCATGGCAAAGGTCAGCGGAGGGAGAACAGTCCAGGGTTTGGGACAGAAGCAACAAACCAAGAATCCCAAAGGCGCACTCTTAAGGGCACAGACAAGGCTGCTTTAGCTAAGGGGTCAGCTTCCTTTCAAATGATACTTGAATTTTACCTTCCAGAAGGCCCTTTCTCTGCTGAAGAAAGTAGGCAACAACAAAACCAAACCAGCCAGCTATCTGTTCACAGTGGCTGGACATTCACCATACAATTTAGTGGAACGTGACTTTCTGGTCGAATAGTACCTTCTTTACTTCTGCGGAGCCCCTTCTACGAGGCAGGTGGTGCCGCACGGTCACCCTGCGGCACCCTGTGGGGTGAATCACTGTGGCCTCCAGATAAGGAACTGGGAGCTCAGCCGGGCTTCACAGCCTTCCCCAAGGCCACAAGGCAATAATGGGAGAAGCTGGGTTTGGGCTGGGGCTGCTGGATCCCGGAGGCACCCTCTTCCCACCACGTGATCTGAGAGGCTGCTCCCCTGCACACACAGGTCTCCCAGCCCTCTCACCTGGCCCTTAAACATGGTGCTCTCTGGGCTAACAGCCACACCCCATCCTCAGCAACCTGTTTCACCACAGCATGAAGACCTGCCTGGCCTACTACTGCTGCGCAGACCTCTCGGGATCCTTGTATCTGTCTCAGGATGCCTCTACTTACAGTCCCGCAGGCACCTCAAAATCACCCGTCTGAAGTCAAATCCACTAACTGCCCTCGCCGAATCTTCTCCCTTTGTCTTTGGTCTCAGCTGAAGGCATCAGCAAACCCCTTCCCCAACCCGCAGTCAAGAGCTGACCATGATTCTCTGACATACCCACAATATTTCCACGGGGCCTTCTCTCCACCTACTTCGGCTTTTTCCCCCTTAATTTGTCTCTCTGTTCCCAGACTCTCCTGCCTCCCAGGTAACTTAAAACTCACCGCTGGATCTGCCCCACCCTCATCCTCAGCAGAAGCCTTCTGCCACTCCCCCTGGCCCCGCAATCCTGCCCAAGCTCCAGAGCTTGGGTCTAAGAGCCACCGTGACCTGGCCTCCCCACCTCATCGCCTGCCATCCTCTGCCCTTTACTTTCAGCCTCTACCCCACTGGACCTGGCTACAGTGCCCGCTGACTCTGGAATGCATATGCGCTTGTCACCTTCGCTGTGTGTACTCTGACCCCTGTGCTGGGTCCAGGACCTCCTGCCTTCCAAGACAGCACTCATCTCACGTGGACAGTGCCCACGGACACACGTGTCTCCCACAAGCCAGGAGCTCCTGACAGGCAAGCGCTGGCCCTGCTCCTCCAACCACCTCTATACCCGGCGAGGGCCTGCACAGGCCGGGTGCTTGGGAATGGACAGCACTTTGGAAACAAACAGGCCCAAGATACCATTTCTCCCTGTAAGGGAATTCAGGAGGGCCAGGCGGAGGAACTGATGGAAATAAAACTCAAGGGCAAGGCCATCAGGGAAGGCTGGAAAGCAGGATATGAGGACTCAGCCGGGCCGTGAAGAAGTTGGCAGAGAAAAGAGTGAAGAACAGGCAAGGGCTGAGAAACGCTCTGAAAACACAGGGAAAAGCCAGTCTTACCAATCAATTAGGTAGATATCTGGAGTTAGGTTGTTCTTCTTGAAATGGGCAAATAATTTCGGCAAGTTTTCTTCAAAGAATACCTCAAATGCAGCAAAATAAGTCAACATCTAGGGAGATAATATGAAATTTACTCAGAAACTATCTGCACAAGTTTCCAATTTACAAAAAAAGTCAATATATGTATATCTTTAGACTCTAACAATTACCTTCTTCTGTAATTACTAATATACTTTGAATGGCAACTTATTGTAGGTACTATACAAATTATAAACAAGCACTATTTCTAATCTTCACAATGACATCAATAGCTACACCTCATCTTCTTCAATTCATAGAAAAGGGAACTGAAACCCAAAGCAGTTATGGAACTTGCCAAATAAGGGCACAGGCTTCGTACGCGGTGAAGCTGGGAATGAATTTGTGCCTGTCCCGCTGCAAAGGTGGAGCCTGTACAGACTCACTCTTTCCTAAAAACCAGGAACGTATGAATGTGTAAAAGTATCTGGAGGCCGGGTGCAGTGGCTCACGCCTGTAATCCCAGCACTTTGGGAGGCCGAGGCGGGTGGATCACGAGGTCAGGAGATCGAGACCATCCTGGCTAACACGGTGAAACCCCATCTCTACTAAAAATACGAAAACGAAAAATTAGCCAGGCGTGGTGGCAGGCACCTGTAGTCCCAGCTACTCAGGAGGCTGAGGCAGGAGAATGGCATGAACCTGGGAGGTGGAGCTTGCGGTGAGTCGAGATTGCGCCACTGCACTCCAGCCTGGGGGACACAGCGAGACTCCGTCTCAAAAAAAAAAAAAAAAAAAAAAGGTATCTGGAAAAGCAGGCATGCCTCATCCAACCCTTAGCACTTCCAGGGGGCTACACGACTCATGTCTCAGTCAAGGGCAGCACTGCTCCAGCTGACAGAGGCACACCTTTGAATGCAACGAGGGGGCAACACTAGAGGGAAAGGAGGAAAGGAGGGTGTTACAGCCCGTAGTTTATGGAACTTGCTTTCCAACGGTTGACAGTTTTTTAAGGAAACAAAACGTACAGAGCTGGGAAGCAGTGCTGACAACAGAAAGAACTCCAGCCAGACTGGGGGCAGCACCCGTCTGATGGTGGCCCAGTTCTGCTCCAGTGCTCGCCAGCTGGGCGCCTGGGGGCAGATCACAACTCTGGTGTCTGCGCATCCGAAGGAGGGGCTCTACTGTAGACAGTGGCTCCCAAAAGGGAGTGATTTTGCCCTTAAGGGAACATTGGTCAATGTGAAGATACTTCTGGTCATCACAACCGGGGGCAGGTACTGCTGGCACGGGGATGTGGAGGCTGGGAAGCTGCTTAGCATCCTCCAGCGCACAAGACAACCCCCAGCAGAGTCACACAGTCCTAAGTTCAATGGGGCTGCCGGGGAGAAAACCTGCTGCTGTCATGAAGACCCCACTCAACATTATGACTCTATGGTTTCTCCTTAAAAACACAAGCTACGATTCCTAAGCACAATTTCTATCACATTTCCAAAGAGAAAGCTGGGGTCTTATCTTCAAAATCAGCAGAAATTTAGATGGGAATCATTTATTTATTTATAAAAAGATAAAATT
This sequence comes from Hylobates moloch, assembly GCF_009828535.3. Classification (NCBI taxonomy): domain Eukaryota; kingdom Metazoa; phylum Chordata; class Mammalia; order Primates; family Hylobatidae; genus Hylobates; species Hylobates moloch. The sequence continues at coordinate 78,567,359 of NW_026652292.1, read as the reverse complement.
AAATTTACATGCAGGAATTATTTCCAGAAATTAATATCACAGCAACGTAAGGCCAGTATATACTGTGCCAATGAGTTATTTCAAGAGTAAGAACGCTTCCTCGAGATTTATTTTCCGTTTCTGACCATTACTTTTCTTGGAAAGGTAAGTTTTTACCTGATTATGAAAGTCATACCTGTAAACACTCACTGTAGATAACTTAGGAAACACATAAACACTACTAATCCATCATTCAAAAATCTATAAACGCTAGTAATTCTGTGGCATATTTCCTTTTATCGTTAAATACAACAGTCACTATAGTTTATGTGTCATCTTACATACACTGAATTAACATCTTGAACACTTTCTCACAACGCAGCTCTTTGCAAGTATCACTACTGATCACTTATCAAATTTTAATTTACCATTCTGCATTCTCCTAACCCCATTTTCAGCTATTCTCACATTTACAATGGTAAATAAGTGTGTAATGACTATCTTTGTGCACAATGCTTTGTCCACATTTATGACTTTCTTAGAAGTGATTCTTATGAGCAGAACTGCACACCAATGCTATTTACAGCTATTGATACCTAATACCAAGTTGTCTTCCAAAAGGACTCTGCCAATTTACAGTCCCAGTAACAGCTACCAAATTTACCAACAACTTTTTTTTTTTCTTTTTTTTTTTTGAGATGGAGTCTCGCTCTGTCGCCCAGACTAGAGTGCAGTGGCACAATCTTGGCTCACTGCAAGCTCTGCCTCCCAGGTTCACGCCATTCTCCTGCCTCAGCCTCCCGACTAGCTGGGACTACAGGTACCCGCCACCACGCCCAGCTAATTATTTTGTATTTTTAGTAGAGATGGGGTTTCACCGTGTTAGCCAGGATGGTCTTGATCTCCTGACCTCGTGATCCGCCCTCCTCCGCCTCCCAAAGTGCTGGGATTACAGGCGTGAGCCACCATGCCCGGCCAACCAACAGCTTTTAAATACTTTATGTAAGTACTATCTGAGCAAGACATACTCAGTAAACCTTAAGATATCAAGGAAGAAATACTCCCTAGATGATTTAAAGTATTAGATCATTTTAGTCTTGAAGTACTGGTAATAATTATCAGCAAATCAAGACAATGATGGCCGGGCACAGTGGCTCACGCCTGTAATCCCAGCACTTTGAGAGGCCGAGGCGGGTGGATCACTTGAGGTCAGGAGTTCAAGACCAGCCTGGCCAACATGGCAAAACCCCATCTCTACTAAAAATACAAAAAATTAGCCGGGCATGGTGGCAGACACCTGTAATCCCAGCTACTAGGGAGGCTGAGACATGATAACTGCTTGAACCCAGGAAGCGGAGGTGGTATGAGCTGAGATCGCACCATTGCACTCCAGTCTGGGTGAGAGAGCAAGACTCTGTCAAAAAAAAAAAAAAAAAAAAAAAAAAAAAAAACAACAAAAAAAACCCGATGAGCTTGTTAAATTGGTGACTTCTATGCTACAGAAAGAACAAAGCCTTAGGAACCAGAACGGATTCAAATCTCAGCTCCTCCACTTACCAGATGCATGCCTTGAACGAGTCCCTTCACTCTGAGCCTTATCTCCTCACCTGAACCGCGAAGAGGGCTTATCTGGGAGGCATGTAAACCCTACCCCCACTGTCAGTCACCACTCCCCACTGTCACCGCCTCCCACTTATGCAGTGTCATAAAGACTAGAGCAGTCCACTAAACAAATGGCTGCCTTTTAAAAAATAAAGAAGTATGGTCTTCAGTGTGTCTCCTTTCTCCCGAGCGTGGGCACACTTCACAAAGCAGGGCGACAATGAGCAGCAACACAGCTCAATTACGACATGTTCTACCTAACAGGCCCAAACATGGGCACTGCCATCAAGCTGTGACTTTGACACCAAGTGTGTGTGTTTAAGCAGGAGCCACACTTCTTCCTACATTAAAAGAATACATTTTCAAAAATACAGGTAATGTCTTTCTGAGAGAACGTATTAAGAAACCCAGACATATGGCTACTAACCATGTCTTTTGAAGCTTCCATGCAATACACTGCTCAAAATCATCCTCCACCTTAGAGTGCTGCTTACTCTAAACATCTCTTCACAGAGAGAAAATGTATTCTTTTTTTCCACTGAAAACACAGACGAGTAAGCAACTCTTGACATTTAAAGACACAGTACCCAGGGCCCGAACACAGAGGATACTCACAAGGCCATGGTCCACTCTGAAAAACGCCATTTGACAGGGTTTATTCAAAAGGTTAGAAAAAGCAATAAAGGCATCTGCAGTATCTAAGTTCAAGATCAACACTGCTGCTATGAAGGACATGCCCTGGACCTGAGAGAGGAGAGAAAGGCACGTTAAAATCACAGTGGCCACAGGGTCACCGTAGTGCGTTCATTTTAGCAAAGACAAACCTACCACCCTCACGCTAGAAGGGTCCCCAGAGCCGCCCCACTCCACCAGCCACCCAACGCTGAACTGCCCTCACTCAGAACCACCACTCTGCCACCCCAGCCACCTGGCCTGCTCTCCTTCAGTCCCCACCCCTGCTCCCGCCCCCCAGATGGAAAACCCTAAACCAGCCCTCTTAAGCCCACGGCATCTGAAATACTGCTCTTTCCTATGTCCAGTGTCCCGGTGCTGTAGACATGTGTATCTATCTCAATAAGCTTAATATCAAACCATGCATGCGCACACACATCCGCGAAGCCACAGAAGTATCAGCAGTGCTTTTTAATGGTTGCTGCTTTTAACGTGGTTAAGACTTCTTTGATTTAATGTTGGAAAAAAGTCACATGCCAAAAATGAAAATTGCATTCGATTAAAATGTGATTAATGCCCCAGAGCAGCCATGACAGCTATTTCTTTAAGAGGAAACTGAGTCAACTCACTTACCACGAGACTCTTCATACTCCTCAGCAAAAACGAAGGCACTGGCATGACATTTGCAGCTAACACGTGCTGGACAATATCTGACTTTCTTTTTAGATAACATTATAAAATACTGAGAAACTTCACTTACATAACCCACATCTGGCCGGTAACAAGTATAAGCGCCCAAAATACTGTGCAACATGTCATGATATGGACCACCCTAAAAGGATCAACACAGCAAAAACAACACATGCATGAGTACTGTTAGTGCTCAGAAGAACATCTGATGCTACTACTGCTGCCGCTGCCACTCCTGCTATTTTCAGCATTATGAAATACGCCAAGCATGATGCCAGCAGCTCTATATGCATATGGAATTTAACAAATTACCCATTCACAGCTAGGGAAGTCTGCAGCTCACGCTATGGAACTGCTCTGAAAAGAAGCTGGAGGGCCAGGCAGGAGCACCACCCTGGACAAATATCCTTTATTTGGCTCCTGCTGTATAACTGTGTTCCCTTTCAAAGCCCACCAGGAGAGCCAGGTATCCGGGGGCTCTTCAAAGCAGGTGACTGCTCAGTGTCACTCAGGCCATCTCCCGCTGTGCCCCACATCCTGACTATCCTTTCTGCCTCTCTTCCCAGGCTTATCACTCTCCTTGTTTCTGTTAGTTTTCTGAATGGCAAGTTCAGGAAACACACTCTTCTAAGTCCTGGTAGCTACCATTTTGTTTAAACATTCTCCCAGCTCTTCCACCCCTCTAACATTTCCATTTGCTCTTATAACTGCTTCCAAAAATTCAATTGTTGGAATTATTTTCCCAATGGAGCATAGAAGAAAGTGCAGAGATGCCTCACGCTGAAGTTAGCATGTGAGAAGATACTACAAAAGGACAGGTTCAGTCCCAAACACTTACTGTCTATGTCTACCAGGTACCTACATTTAACACAAGGAATAAAAATCACACATGGTGAGAGATAAGAAGTCACTCCACAGGTGACCACAGGTGGCTTACAAAAGAATGCCATGGCCCAGACCATCATATTCTAGCATGTGAAAAGAGCTAAGTAAAAGAAAAGACAGTTCCAAATCACAGAGGGACAAAAGGAAAAATAGCAATGAGAGGGTAAAAATGACAACATCCAGGGCTAGGGTGGGGGTGACAGTCTGCAGTGGCACCAAATGCCAGTCTAAGGACTAGTATGACTGTAACAAAGTTTTATCCAGGCCAAGGCTAAACAAGAAAACAAGAGCATTACACAGAACTTCTCTTAAAGCTAAATGTTTTTAACTTCAAAGGTTTTCTACCGTTGTAATTTTGATCCTTCCATCTCACTTTGGTGCTAAATGTCATTTCTTAAATGAAAATGATGCGGCTGGGCGCAGTGGCTCACACCTGTATTCCCAGCACTTTGGGAGGCCGAGGTGGGCTGATCATGAGGTCAGGAGTTCGAGACCAGCCTGGCCAACATGGTGAAATCCCGTCTCTCCCCAAAATACAAAAATTAGCCAGGCATGGTGGTGGGCGCCTGTAATCCCAGCTACTCGGGAGGCTGAGGCAAGAGAATCGCTTGAACCCGAGAGACGGAGGTTGTGGTGAGCCGAGATCATGCCATTCCACTCCAGCCTGGGCGACAAGAGCAAAACTCTGTCTCAAAAAAGAAAAAATAATAAATGACCTTAACTGCTTTTGGACATCTCAGTTCCCCACTCTCCCCCTCAACTGTTCTTTGCTTTCTTTTTAGTACACTCGATCTCTGCTCATTAGAAAGGTTACTAAGCTACTTTCTACCAGGGCTGAGAGATCTCTACATTGGATTGAAAGACCTGGAAAGAAACTTCTTTGGCCTCCTCCTACGACCTCTTTCATCACACACTTCTGCCGCCACCTGGTAGAATATTGCCCTTTGACCTCTGGTTGGATTTAGTTGTCTTTTAGTTTCAAATTACTTTCAAAGAGATTTAATAACAACAAGTGTTGTCATCTGCCAAGTACTGTCAACGGCCCTGTTAGGCTGGTATGATCACCCTGTTACAGATGAACAAACTAAGGCTCAAAAAGATGGATTTGCCCAAAGCTAGTGAGAAGGCAATCTGTGATTAAAGCCCAAATTTGTTTGAAATCAAAGGTGAAACTCCTTTCTAGAAAGCTGCGTCTCCTGGATCCCTCTGAGAGCCTGGTGAGGGGGCACATGAACTGTGGGTGGAGGGTGGGGAAGGGCCTTTTCGGCAGGGGGAAGAAGGCCTTTCCCCTCCAAGGGCAAGAAACAGGAGCAGCTCCAAGAGAGCAATGCAGGGGCTGCAAGCATGGAGTGCACTGAGGCCTATGGAGACGAACTGGGGCAAAAGGGCAGAGAAGCTGAAATCTGCCCTGTGGGAGAAGTGGGGTTCCAGGAAACAGGCTCCCAGCTAAGTCAACTGCCTACTGCAAGGCAGTGCGGTGCTCACTGGGCTCATGCACCAGACACCAGGACCAAGGCCGCTGGTAGCTTTGTAGATTCCCTCTTTCCTCTTCTGAAAAAATTTCTGAAGACCCACGTGGAAATCCACAAAGATGAGAACCTGATTGAGTAAAGGCAGTGAGAACAGACGAGGGACAGGTGCAGAGGTATTCTGCAAGAACAACTGCCCCCACCGCACCGCCGCCGCCCCGCAAAACCCGTTATAGGTAAGAAAGGGGTCAAAAGACCTCCAGATCAAGATGCCCAGGAGGAGGCTCCACTCTGCTTCTCCTGCCACCCAAGGAGCCTGTCCTATCTCCCACAGCCGGCTTCTGTCCCTCAGCTGTACTGCTCTCCTGGTCTACCTGCTCAGACATCTGCCACCCCGGCTTGGCCACCCACCCAGGCTGCCAGGGATTTCCCTTTCTCACACAGGCTCACTGCACTGGGCTCATCTGAGCCGAAACCCATCACATCGCCATGGCCTTGCTGAGCGCAGACTGCTACACACAGTCCTGAGAGCAGGGGAGTGTCCAGGAAAGCGCCAACAGACACAGCCACCCATGGGGACCCTCTCAGACCAGACCTACAGGGGTCCTGAGACATGTATCTCAAGAGGAAGACAGAATCGTCTTTTGGAGCACAAGTATGGACACAGTAAATATTTGCTGAAAGGATCAGTTACACTTTAAACAGTTTAAATGTATTTAACAGTAACATCCACCCTACCTCCTAACACCCCCAAAAACCTAAGTACCTTTCAAACTTGACAACAAATATATGCAGTTCGGCATCTATGAATTTTAGACAAAACATACTTGAAAGCAACAAGTCACCACCACTTACTTGCTGGAAAATGCAGAGATTAGGAAATGTTCTAGAAATGTCCAGTTTAATAAGCTCCAGACTGGCTTCTCTGTCTGCTGCTGAAAAACCAGCATCTGTCAAAAGATGCCAAACATCATTACATTCCTCAAGGGCACGAATGTAGGACAATTATGAGCCTTTGAAGTTTTATAAGAACGAAACACAGAAAAAAGTTCTTCAGAAGCACACTGACCTAATCACATCTTGACTCAGAGTGCAGCTTCAGAGTATTTAACAGATTGTAGGGTTTCTTAGAGAACAAAATATCTTATGGCACCAGCTAATTCTAGATTATCATTAGATATTTTCTAGAGTCTGAAATCAAAATCTAACATTTTGCCTCTCACCAATAACAATCAGTGGAAAGCAACGACAAGTAGCAGAATAAACACAAAGAAACTCTAAGCATAAACACACACACACACACACACACACACACACACGTATCACTGCTCGATCTCAAACATCTTCAGTGTAAACTCACTAGATGTAGAAACTATTGCGGTATTATACTCGTGTAATATTTCTTTTTTCTTTTATCTTTTTGTAGCAACAGGGTCTTTGTTGCCCAGGCTGGCTTTAAACTCCTGGCCTTATCTGCCCACCTCAGCCTCCCAAAGTGCTAGGATTACAGGCACGAGCCACTGTGCCCAGCCAGTGTATAATATCTCTAACAAGTAATCATAAATAATTTGTCTTATACTTTTTAGAATTCTAATACCACAAAGACTGTAAAAATGATCGGTAAAATCATGTACTTCTTAACCAACAGAAGTAATCATTCTTGTGTGTTATGGAGAATTCTAAAGGCCTAATCTAGCAAACATGCAGTGTTCTTGTCGCTGTAATTCTGAGCTCCTCTGTAAGCCAGTATTCAACTAATCCCAGACACCAGGCTACTGGAAGTCACGTGAACAACTTTAAAGGGAATGACACTGGTTATGACCAGCCCTCCAGCATGTCAGGACACAAACACCTCTCAGGAACTGGGATGTTCTATTTCTTTCTTTCTTTTGTTAGAGGGAGTCTTGCTCTGTCACCCAGGCTGCAGTACAGTGGTGAGATCTTGGCTCACTGCAACCTCCACCTCCAGGGTTCAAGCAATTCTCCTGCCTCAGCCTCCAGAGTAGCTGGGATTACAGGTGCACATCACCACGCCCAGCTAATTTTTGTTTTTTCTTGAGACAGAGTCTCACTCTGTCACCCAGGCTGGAATGCAGTGGCACGGTCTTAGCTCACTGCAACCTCCACCTCCCGGGTTCAAGTGATTCTCCTGCCTCAGCCTCCCGAGTAGCTAGGATTACAGGCACCCACCACCACGCCTGGCTAATTTTCGTATTTTTAGTAGAGATGAGGTCTCACCATGTTAACCAGGCTGGTCTCGAACTCCTGACCTCATGATCCACCCGCCTCAGCCTCCCAAAGTGCTGGGATGACAGGCGTGAGCCCCTGCACCTGGCCTAATTTTTGTATTTTTAGTACAGACAGGGTTTTGCCACGTTGGCCAGGCTGGTCTTGAACTCCTGACCTCAGGTGATCCATCTACCTCAGCCTCCCAAAGTGCTGGGATTACAGGCATGAGCCACCACAGCCGGCCAATTTCTTATAAAAGCTTTTTACCTTTAATTTTTGCTTAAAAAAAAAAAAACCTTTTCTCGTGGAGCTTTTTATGAATCCACATCAATCTCTACTGTAGTTAAGTCAACTTTCTTCACTATGTAATGAAGAATGACAAACATAATTGACTGCAGCGGCCCGCTGGTTTTAGAAGACACTCTACCTTCATTCTCCACTTCAGAGCCTCCTGTGCTAAGGGACCGCCACCTCTCCTTGGCTCGGGCAAGACAGATGTCAAAGAGCTCTGGAAGAAAAGCCTCTGGTAAGTGTTATGTGCGCATGTATTTTTCGTCAAAACCGCCACAGAACACAGTACTATTTCCTCCAAATACTTAAGTTCAACTATAATAGACTTAATGCACACTTAGCAGGCTACTTAAACAATTCCCCCCAACTTTGCCTGAAAGTAATTTTATTGTTTAAAGACACAGCCTTAAACAAAGAAAGATTACACACATCACCACTATTTACTTCTATGACACAGCCCACCCACAAAACTGCCTTGTTTTGGTCTTTGTGATTTGTCTACTGCCTCTCCCAGACCGTGAGATCCCTGGGGCAAGATGGTGAAGCTCTCTCACTCCCTCTGTATCCAAAACACACAGCACTGGAATTGACACAGAGCAACCCAATCAAGGAATGTCTCACTGACAGAGGGAGGGAAGGAAGGACCAGCAGAGAATCTTCGGGTTTCAAGTAAGGACATGATGCAATTGCCCCCACCTGGCACAGGCCTAGTCTTGCTGCCTGGCAGTGGAGCAGGGGTGGGGGGAGATCCCAGGAATACACAGAAGCTTCAAAAAACAGGACTCTTGCTGGCAGAGAAGGATCATGACAGCCTCCAAATCTCCATATTTAGAACTTATTTTTGTGGCAGCTCTCTTCGGGTGGTTTAGTAATAGTTAAACAATATGACTTCACTAGCATACACAGACCTCCACAGGCATATCCATGCCCCATTCTTCTTTCAAGGACAAGTGTGAAGGCTGAACCCACAGGGCTCCTTCTCAGCGCCCTGTTCCCCGACACAGTCCCGTCTCAGGTGCTTCTGGTCATCTGGCGTTTTCTTTTTTTTTCCAAGATGGAGTCTTGCTCTGTCGCCCAGGCTGGAGTGCAGTGGCACGATCTTGGCTGACTGCAACCTCTGCCTCCCGGATTCAAGTGATTTTCTTGCCTCAGCCTCCTGAATAGGTGGGATTACAGGTGCACGCCACCGCGCCCAGTGAATTTTTTTTTTTTTTTTTTAGTAGAGATGGGATTTGGCCTTGTTGGCCAGGCTGGTCTCAAACTCCTGACCTCAGGTGATTCCCCCCGCCACAACCTCCCAAAGTGCTGGGATGACAAGCGCCAGCCGCTGCAGCCGCCGCAGCCGCCACTCCTCTGGCTCTGATGGCCTGATCAGCTCCCAGATGTCTCAGATTACACATAATCACTTGTCTATCACTGAGACTTTAATTGCAGCTACCCATGGAATTTTTAGCACTTTATTTTGCCCATCATTACTTTTGGAAAATACAGCAGAGCACATCTGCCTTCTGGGCAGTGCACACTATTTTATAAAAATGTAACCCAAAATTTAGTTTCGCTATTATAGTATCAGTGTCCAAAGCAGTAACTCAGCACACGTGCTCCCAGGACAATCCCACGCTGCTCTGAGCTGGTGCCTCATGCACCTGGTGGCACTTCCACCTGCTGTTGGCCTCTAGGAGGCAGGCCAAGCTTTGGTCATTGTGGCAGGAGGTGGATGAAAACCACTGTGTGGCCATGGCCACTAGGGAATCACTTCCCAAGTGAGGCATTTGACAGTTAAGTCACAGAGGCTGCCAGCCTCGGAGTTCAATGGGTCAAAGTATCAAAGAGTTTTAAGTCTCCCCCATGGCTTTATTGGTGTGTATCTGGGGAATGCTGGAGGCTGGACAGCTACCACATCTTCTTCCCAGACCCCCTGCTCCAATGTCAAAGTACAAGATTGACTGGGGCCCTAAAAGTGAAGTTTTAATAGTACTATTAGGTCGACTTTCACTAAGTTTCCAATTGTACAACCAGAAGAGCAAAACCTTAGGGCTCTGCAAGTCAGAACACGGGCTTTAGGATTAGCCTGGGCTAGGATCAGAGTCCTGGGCAGCCACACACGAGCCAGAGACCTGGGCACAGTACTAGCCTTTCCAGGATGCTGAGCCTTCTCTAGAGGAAAATGAGGTCAAGGTTGCACTGTCAATATCAAATAAGATCCGTAAGTAAAGAACCTAATATGACGCTTGGTACTCAGCAACCAAGTTTGTGTTCTTACACTGGCTTGGAGAGGTAGTCAAACCGAGATTACGCAGGACCCAATGAGGCGGCATTCATTCACACAGCAGGTGTTTCTTAAGGGCCTGCCACATGCAGAGACCCAGGCTGGGTGAGGGTGAAACGGTAGAGAGCACAGCAAGTGAGGGCTCAGCTTCCCGAGCACCAGGGCTAGTGGGGGCCACCGACACTGCCCGGCTCACAATACAAGACAGACACAATGGACACAAATCGAGCCAATACCAAGGTTTGGACAAATGTCTAAGACTCATGTCTAAACATGTAACTGACTCATCAGCGGTTTAGCCCAATCCAAAACAATATGGTCCATAGGTTTTAATTTAAATAAAATCCACCCAGGTATCAGTGAGAAGCAAAAACTAAACACAAAAAGTACTGTGCATTCCATCCAATCTGCAGAGACAAGAGTTTAGAAATAAATGCTCAGTAATTTCTCCAAACCTCAACTTCTGAGGATGCTTTTAAAAAACCATTTCCACAAGTTAAACGTTACTCATCTTCTCACAGAGAGATGTGAAAATTTTGGTAGGTATGGATTTAGCCAAAAGAGGGAGTTCCGGGCCCCCACGTTCCTCTGTAGGACCGCACCACACAGAAGCCAGTCACCAGCCAGCTGGCTGACGCTCTGCAAGGGGAGACCCTGCCTGGGATGAGGCTAAGATAGCCTGTCAAGATAAGAACAACAACCCCCAACTGGAGAGCGAAGATACAAATCAACTGTTTAAACTCAAGGCCTTCATGAGCATAAAAACCACATCATCAACTCCCCAGCAGGTCCTAGGCCCCAGAAAGAGCAGGAAGGCAGCCCCGTCTTTCCACCGTTCAGACCGCAGGCAGGGAGGCAGAAGTGAAAAGAATGGCTGCCAGTATTAATCACTTAATTTGAAGTCTGTGGGCTCCTGGCACCTATTTCACTCTGGACGCGCTGCAGAGTGCTCAGGACACCTGGGGAAGTGAATTCAGCCTGAGGGAGGACGCGTACATGCAAACTGAGCAGATGCAACACAGCAAGACATCGGTGAGCATGGTTCTCACCCAGCCGACAAACTCCCAGAGCCCCAAGGACCCCAGTCCCAGCACAGTATGTTGTCCCCTCCAAGGCTGCCTGAAAAAAAATCCCATAAAATACCAACAGACACCCCAGTACGATAAACACCCTCACAGCAAGAACCACCTGCCCCTTCCACACTCACACCCCAGGCAAGCCTTGCCTTCCTAGGACTTTGATCTGTGAAGCTCAGGCACCTCCCAGATGCTCTAAGCCCTGTCTTCCAAGCCCCCCTCTATTCAAGAGCTCCTGTGCTGAGCTGTCAGGTAACCGGAGTGCACAGCACTAAACCCAGGCCTCCCAACTGCCCCTCTCTCCTGAAGGACACAGTCTCCTGGTCTCTCAAAAGACACAGATTCGTGGCAATGGCTGCCATTCTTTCCAACAGGGCAAAAGGGAGAGAAAAAGCCATAGGGCCTGGAGGTGGACTCCCCAGGATCACGCAGGCCACTCACCGTGGGTGATATTTAACTCGTTGCCAATGGCTAAGCTCCAGACTTTGCCTCTCACACTTGGAGGGATTCCCTGCCACCATAAATCTCGAACTTTTCTAGAGCACCACCTGGACAAAAATGGAAGCAGGAGTTTGAGTTTGTTCTACACAAAGACATTTGTCTACCTGCATGCCTAGCCCCGAACCACCAAGAGCTGGGATGCACCGTTGCATCAGGCACAGCCCCTGCCCTCAGGAAGCTTAGAGTCCAGGGCTCTGTAAAGATCAAATCAACAATCCCCTTCCGCTGGCAGTTGCCGTGGCAGGTATGGAAGAGCACAGCATAGTGCGGGGCACCACGAACCGGAGGCCCAGGCACACTCTGGAGGCAAGTTCTGAATGACCTGAGCACATGAAGGATGGGAAGGACTTTCAGAGCAGAAAACACAGGAAAAAGCAATGGCCTGGCCTCCTACAGGAAAAGCACATAGCTGGGAGTGGGTGAGGAGTGCCAGGCAGCACTGCGGCAGCGCTGGAGTCAGAAGCAGACCCCAGCAGAGTCAGCAGATGGCCGTCACGCCGCCAATACAGGCTCAGCGCCCAGATGTGAGCTGGCAAGCTCTAACTGCGGAGAAGAACTGCTGACTCAGAACATTCTGGACTGTACAGAGTCCTTCAGCTCTGCTGGGACAAGGAACACACACTGCCAACAGCCTGGGCAAACCAGGCCCCCGTGGTGCCTCTGAACGCAACATCGTGGGGAGCACAGGCTTGAGGCTGCAGAAAGCAGGCTGCATCCTAACTCCATCCTTACCTGCAGAATCTGGACAAATGATCTCCCCTCTCTGAACCTATACCATCCTCTCCAAAGTCAAGATGATGAAACCTACACCCAAGGGCTACTGTGAGGATGAAGTGAGATAAAGTGCAAAAGCACCCAGAACAGTGCCAGGCAGCATCCGTGTGCAGTCAATGGGAGCTGCTGCGGGTCTGCATGCAATGCATTCAGACCACATCCAACCCAGGGCCCTGTAGCACGGACCACAGTGGTCTCCCTCGGTGAGAGCAGCAAGCATTCTGAGAACCTCTGTTCTTGTTACTAGATCCCATGGGAGAACAAGTATAAAGTGTTTCCTGACAGCATCAAGCCTTTTGAGGACACTGCCTTAAAAAGCATGCTCTGAGCATATTTTCCTAGTGGAGACCCTGAGCAGAGCCGTGTGACCCCTTCAGTGCTGACATGTGGGACGAGAGCAGAAGGGAAGCTGGCATCCAAGCTCCCCGAATGCCTCTGTGCGCAGCCCTGGGACTTCTGCCTGCACACTGGCCCCCGCCGTTCTGAACACGAGAATAAAAACAAGACCCACAGCTGCCCCTCAGATGTAAAGAGGGCAGCAGCTGCCAGACTCTGCCGGGTGCACTCTACTGGACACTGGGGTCACTATCCTCAAAGAGAGGAAGACAGAGGCCTGAACAGACAGCTGTGTGCACACAGAACCACAGGGCCCCAGAGCCAGGGGGAGGGCAGCAAAGTCTTCCCTGAGCTTTGGAGAGCACACAGGAGTTTGCTGGCTGAGGAGGTACAGGACAAGAGCACTCCAGACACAAGGCCTGGAACATGCGAGGCCCCAGGTTTAAAAGCAGCAACACCTATGGGGGGCTCCCTAGGGAGAGGGCTCTGTCCAAGTGGAGGAGAGGGGTCCAAGGGTGAGGCTGCCGAGGAAGGCAGGCCACCTCACTAAGGGTGTTGCCTGCTAAGGGTTCAAACTATGTACTGACAGTCACAGGAAGTTACTGAAATTCTAGGTAAGGGAGGGGACACTGACTCATGCTTTAGAAGCTGGCTCAGGAGATGAGAAGAAGGTGAACTGGAAGGGAGGGGAAGGAGCTATCACAGTCTCCAAGCAAGGGATGGCGCAGGCTGAGCCAGGGTAGAGGGAAGGAAGATGATGCAACTTCAACTCGCTGCATCCAGGGTGTCACTGCTGGCTATGATGACTACAGCTGTGGCCCACAGATTCTAGAAAGAAATGCTCTGCAGTTCAGCCACACCCAGAGCCACATCTTACATTGTTTCCCAGTTAGGTAAGATCTCATTATTCCAGGTGAGCACAGCGTTTCCAATGCTTTCCTCGACTCTGCATCTTTCTTCCAGCTGCTTCTTCCTCCGCTGGGCTTCTTTCAGCTCTAGAAATCACAATTTAGAAAAAGAACAATCTACTAACTGATATGGACCATTTCCAGGCAAGGTGATTTTCCTGTCACACTGCAAACACCCCAGGAAAACCGCCCTGAAGCAGAGCGAGCATCAGCTCCAGTGCTCACTTCGCACCCGATGGACTCCAGAAGGCCCAGGCATTATCCGCCCTTTACTAAGCTTGCAGAGTATAACATCTAGACAGGAAAGTACACAAAGAAGAATACGATTCAGTTGGCCAGGCGTGGTGGCTCACGCCTGTAATCCCAGCACTTTGGGAAGCCAAGGCGGGCGGATCACCTGAGGTCAGGAGTTCGAGACCAGCCTGGCCAAAGTGGTGAAATCCCGTCTCTACTAAAAATGCAAAAATTAGCTGGGCATGATGGCAGGGGCCTGTAGTCCCAGCTACTTGGGAGGCTGAGGTAGGAGAATTGCTTGAACCCAGGTGACAGAGGTTGCAGTGAGCCGAGATAGCACCACCGCACTTCAGCCTGGGCAACAGAGTGAGACTACGCCTCAAAAAAAAAAAAAAAGAACATGATTCAGTTACCACAAAACAGAAAAATCCCTGAAACTACCATCCTGATCAAAACAATCGAACGTTACTGGAACACTGGAAGCCCCTCCTGTGCCCCCAGCCCTATCCCCTTCCAAATGCAGGCTCCATGCTGACTTCTAACAGCTCGAGCATTACTTTTTTTTTTTTTTAGACGGAGTTTTGCTCTGTCACCCAGGGTGGGGTGCAGTGACACAATCTTGGCTCACTGGAACCTCCGCCTCCCGGGTTCAAGCAATTCTCCTGCCTCAGCCTCCTGAGTAGCTGGGATTACAGGTGCCCACCACCAGGCCCAGCTAATTTTTGTATTTTTAGTAGAGACAGGGTGTTACCATGTTGGCCAGGCTGGTGTCAAACTCCTGACCACCCGCCTTGGCCTCTCAAAGTGCTGGGATTACAGGTGTGAGCCACCACGCCCAGCCTTGAGCATTACTCTTAATCTACAAATAGCAGCTCTGAGAAATACCATGCATTTAATTTACATATACTTTTTTTTGTGTGTAGACAAATTTACCATTTTAAGTATACAGTTCAGTGGCATTAAGAACATTCATACTGCACAACCACACCACCATCCATCACCGGAGCTTTCTCATTTTCCCAAATCAAACTGTCCCCATTAAATACTAACTTCCCACTCCCCATCTCCCCAACCCCTGGCACCCACCATTCTACTTTTTGTCTCTGAGTTTGACTGTTCTAGGGACCTCACAAAAGTGGACCATACATTATTTGTCCTGTTCTGATTGACTGGCTTCACTTAGGGTATCTTCAAGATTCCTTCATGTGGCCACATGTGCCAGAATTTCCTTCCTTTTTAAGGCCAAATAATATTCCACTGTACATATATACCACATTGTTTTATATATATATATATATATATATATTTATATATTTTATATTTTTTTTTGAGATTTTGTCTCCTTTGAGATGGAGTCTCGCTCTGTCACCCAGGCTGGAGTGCAGTGGCACGATCTCGGCTCACTGCAACCTCCACCTCCTGGGTTCAAGCAATTCTCCTGCCTCAGTCTCCCAAGTAGCTGGGACTACAGGCATATGCCACCACACCTGGCTAATTTTTTATTTTTAGTAGAGACAGGGTTTCTCCATGTTGGTCAGGCTGGTCTCGAACTCCCGATCTCAGGTGATCCACCCGCCTCGACCTCCCAAAGTGCTGCGATTACAGGCGTGAGCCACCATGCCTGGCCTTTTTTATTTTTATTTTTAGAAAGGCAGGCTGCCATATGCAGTGCCTCATTTGGATGTGTCTGGACTCTTGGAAGCTTGACGACTCTACATTCTCCTATGAATGGAGCCGTCTGGAGGCTCTAGCAGGGGAGTGCAGCTACTCATACACCCTGACTGAAGACCGGCCCTCTATCAGGGATGGTCATTCTCTTTGACCAAACACACAGCTTCGGGAGGGACGCACATGGAGTGCTAGTGGGGAAGGGGACACCGGGCTAGCCAGTAGATCAGCCGAATCAACCTGGTGATCAATGGAGTGACAGATATGACAGCCAAATCACCCTCACATCCATGTTATATATTTTTAAAATCTCCTAGAAAAAGAGTTTAAGTGTTGCAAGGAATTTTATCAAAATATCTTCTTGGAAATTTAAAAAACAACCCAGAGAGGGAAAGAAATGTATGTGTCGTTGATGGCTGAAACTTTCTGTAGTCTAGTATTTCTATCTTACACAGTCACTTTTCTCACGTCAGCTCAAAGTGCTTTTCTCTTGAATAAAGCTACCAGGAATGGATAGTAGCCTTCCGCAAGAGACACAGGCACCCTGCTCCAAAGCCTGGGGCTTTACAGCCCGCCCGGGACAGCCCTGGGGGCTTCTGGGATGGGAGAGGCCTCCTTGGGAGGCTCCCAGCAAACCCTGCGGTCTCACCGCTTCTCCCCTCTGCCTGCCTCAATGTCCCCCCGAGTCCCTGCAGTCCGCCCACGCCACCCTGCAGCCCCGTTTTCACTTGTCAGGGACTTCCGCATGCATTTTTTGTTTTTGTTTTTACTGGAAGACTACAAATTTCAAGGACTGAAGTTCAGGTTCTATGACTCCAAATGGTAAAAAGAAAATAAGCAGAAAGACACAAATCCTGTGCTGCCTGATCTAACCCAGCAAGTGTGAACCCCATTACCTCGCTTTTTGGCCTGAACCACCATTTCTTCATACTGTTGTCTGTGCTTCTGAGCTTCTTCAGCTGGTTTTGCTGGGAGATTTCTTGACAGGAAATAAATGAGTTTTCACCATTATAAATACCACATAAAAGTCTTTGAGGAAAAAACCTGAAGCATAATTTCCTAAAAAATATAAAGCTCAAACACTAAAAACTCATTTTTTTAAGATTACACAGTTCTTTCACAAACTTTTATAATACTTTCTTACAAAAACAAAAACAAGTTCACTATAAAACAAATGAATGTGGCTCACGCCTATAATCCCAGCACTTTGGGAGGCCGAGGCGGGTGGATCACGAGGTCAGGAGATCAAGACCATCCTGGCTAATACCGTGAAACCCTGGTGAAACCCTGTCTCTACTAAAAAATACAAAAAATTAGCCGGGCGTGGTAGCGGGCGCCTGCAGTCCCAGCTAATCGGGAGACTGAGGCAGGAGAATGGCGTGAACCTGGGAGGCGGAGCTTGCAGTGAGCCGAGATCGCGCCACTGCACTCCAGCCAGGGCGACAGAGCGAGACTCCAACTCAAAAAATTAATTAATTAATTAATTAAATAAAAACAAATGAATGGGCTGGGCGCGGTGGCTCACGCCTGCAATCCCAGCACTTTGGGAGGCCGAGGCAGGAGGATCACGAGGTCAGGAAATCAAGACCATCCTGACTAACACATTGAAACCCTGTCTCTACTAAAAAATACAAAAAGTAGCCGGGCGTGGTGGCATGTGCCTGTAGTCCCAGCTGCTCGGGAGGCTGAGGCAGGAGAATCGCTTGAAGCCAGGAGGCAGAGGTTGCAGTGAGTGAAGATCGCGCCACTGCACTCCAGCCTGGGCAACAGAGTGAGACTCCATCTCAAAGAAAAAAAAAAAAGAAAAAAGAAAAAAAAATGAATGATAAAGATTAGCAGGAAGAACATAACAATTATCCACAACTGCAACAGTGATAAACACTTAATCTTTTGGTATATTTTCACCCCACACTCCAAAGAAACTTTGATTTGACCGCAATACACTAATAACTGTCAACACTTAATTCTTGAAGCAGGGCGCCCTAACAGCATTTGTTACATGTATGTATGAAGACATTTCCTAACCAGATTTTTAAAGTGAACAGATTTCATACTAGCTACGTGGTTCATTTGTTTTTTGACATATACACAGATGTGCACCTTAGTTCTAAGCATCTTGGTATACCTTCAAAATCCATTTAAAAAAACACAGTTCGTGCTCTCTTTCAGAAGCGTGCTTGTGACTGTACTGGCACTAGGGTAAAGGTAGAGCAGGAGTGTCTGGCTGCCTATGTCCCTCACACAACAGGACCCACGTTCACTGGGACATTTTAAACGACCATCACTTGCTGCAGGAGAGTCCGCCAGCTCACCTTTCAGAGCATGAAAACGACTGGTCTTCAAAGGGCAGAGTCTTTTCCTGATGGCCTCTAACTGTCCAGTCCTCCATTTCTCTCCCCAACATACAATTTTCAAGGACAAGAAAACAGCAGAAGACACACTGCTTCTTTTTTTTTTTTTTGAGACGGAGTTTTGCTCTTGTTGCCCAGGCTGGAGTGCAATGGTGTGATCTTGGCTCACTGCAACCTCTGCCTCCCAGGTTCAAGTGATTCTCCTGACTCAGCCTCCCAAGTAACTGGGATTACGGCGCCCACCACCACACCTATTTTTTTGTATTTTTAGTATTTTGTATTTTTAGTAGAGACAGGGTTTCACCATATTGGCCAGGCTGGTCTCGAACTCTGGACCTCAAGTGATCCACCGCCTCGGCCTCCCAAAGTGCTGGGATTACAGGCATGAGCCACTGCATTCAGCTGACAACTTATTTTTAAATGCTAAAGTAAAAAGAAAAATTAACTGAACGGAAAATCCTGGTCAAAACTTCTATGCTACAGGACAGTTTTCCAAATTGGTCATTTAATATCATTACAGAACACATGTTAATATAGGGAATAAGAAGTGATTCTGGCTTACTCTTCTTCCCTTTTCTGACCCTAGTTTTTCTCTAACGAAAAGGTGCTTAGCAAGTTGTACTTATTTCCTAAAGCAAACACTCTAAAGAGAGTCTTCTTAAACTCACGCTGGTCTGTCCTCGAGGATGAGTGCGGTGGTGGAAAGTGGCTCAAAGTCAAGATTCTTCCTCACATTCTGCTTTGGAGAGGGTGGCTTGCTAGGTCTTCCAGCCTTGTCTTCATATTCCTAGGACAAAGAAACCAGGGATTACTCCAGGTCCTTTCAGACAGGATGAAGTCCTTCGGAAAGCAAGAAAGTTGTTTTGTCATGAAACTCTTTTAAGCCAATTTCGAGGACAATTTGCCAAAAATCTTTCCTGCTATTCAGAATGAAAAGCCGCTGACTAAAGGGGTCTTTTTGGAGATGGAGTCTCGCTCTGTCGCCCAGGCTGGAGTGCAATGGCACAATCTTGGCTCACTGCAACTTCCACCTCCTCGATTCAAGCGATTCTCCTGCCTAAGCCTCTCAAGTAGCTGGGACTAGAGGCACCCACCACCACGGCTGGCTAATTTTTTGTATTTTTAGTAGAGATGGGGTTTCACCATGTTGGCCAGGCTGGTCTTGAACTCCTGACCTCAGGTGATCCACCCGCTTCAGCCTCCCAAAGTGCTGAGATCACAGGCATGAGCCACTGTGCTCAGCCTAAAGGGGTCTTAGAGTTCCAAAGTTGAGACCATTGCTTTATGATATGACTGCGCACTTCCCTCATTGGTGGGGAAATAATAAAGGATCTCATTACCAAAGCAGCCCCTTTGAGGAGGCCCTCAAACGCTGCCTCAGGTCTCCTGTCTCCTGGGTAAAAGGCATGTTTTCTCTCTTCTGGACACTATAAATTTTAACTGATTATTATCATGGCCACTGGGAAGCTGCCACTGCAAATTGTTATGTAAATAGTTTTTCCATGCCCTGGAAATCTAAGAGCAGCCTCCACACCACTGGGTCACGGATTCACCCATGCACTGCAACCACAAGAGCTCAGTGACACCTGGTGACCCACATTCCAAACGCCCAGCCGGAAGAACTCAGGAGAGCCAAACAGGTTGGTGCTTCTGAAATAATGTGTGGGTACTTCGCTCTGTGCAAAATCAAAAAACACAATCATTTAAGATGATTACAGATAATTAAGGAAATATTACAGACAAGGCTCTCAGGACTGCCCCTGAAGGGAAGATAATCCCATTGAGAAGATAGGACAAAGAAAGGTAGCGTTAACCTAAGATTTCATGTTTGTCATGAGGTGGTGAGAAATTGCTAAATGAATTTCAGGGAAACTAGCTGTCAAGAGGCGTGTTACTGGTGAAATTATGCGGCAAGCAATTATTCTCTTAGCCAGAAAGTCCTCTAAAAAGTAGAAAGAAATACATCATTTCCTCAAATTACACAGGCTATGAGAAGGACGTGCACCAAGAATCAGTTGGGTGGGGCAGTTTCTGTACACCTGGATGTATATGGTCACACGTCTTAACATTGTTTACCGTGGCTTAACATGGTTTCATTACAATTCTAAAATTACTTCCACTTACCAAAAACTGAAAACACGGACTCATTCCTTGCTGGATTCAAGCATCTGAACATCTACACTGTATGGGGTACACAGCCGTGACCTCACATGGCACTAGCCCTCATGAAGCTTCAAGTCAGGCACCTGAATGTCAAAGTCTCCAGTTTCATAGGAAATCAAACAAAAGCTGTGTGTTGAGAAAGATTCTGAGGCATGCTGCATTTTAACAAGAATTAGTAACACATACCCCATGAGGTGCTACTTATCTGCTGAGCCTGGTCTGGTGAACTGTACGCCAAGGCCAGAGATGTCAGGCCCAAAATCAGCTGTGGCAGGATGTGGATGCCCATTTCCGTCGGCTTTTGTGTGCCCTGTGCATGTGGACTCACTTTGTCTTCACAGCAATCTGCTTGGCAAGTGTTACCCATTTTACAGACAGGGTAACTGAGGCTCAAAGTGAAGTGACTTGCCTGAAGCATACAGCCAGCAAGGCTGGGCCTGCCGCCCTGAGCAGGCCCAATATCATCTGTGAATACACTCAAACCCTCAAGTGTGCAGTTTTAGAGGGGAAAGCCTGAGTCCCACCCTGCTTAGGTGTGGCCTCTGCAGCCACATAGCTCTGGGAGCAAATTCAGATCCACCAACCACCAGCTGTGACCTCGGGCAAGGCACTCACTTCAAATCCGTAAGCCTTCTTTCCACATCCGCAAAATGGGAAACCCCGCCTGCCTCACCCCGAGAGGGCCACTGGAAGGAATGAGGCAATGTCACGGCCTCTGGTGCACAGGGAGTGCTGAAGAAGGGCAGCCCTTGTTGGTCTGCACCACTAGCTTTCTCTCCCCTCAGACGTGAAACCACGGAAAAGGCAGAAAACCATGCTCTAGTGCCAAACAACAATCCAGGAGCCCTGCCAAGTTGCCAACAGCACAGATACAAAAAGTAGGAGTAAAAGGAAGTAAAAGCCTTGAGTCATGACCAGAAACGTCAGATCACTTCAGTCAGAGCTTCTTACTATTACCAACAGCAACAAACAGTGGCGGCGGCTGACGCTAACAAGCCCAGCACCTCTGAGTGCTTTACGCGCACGCTGGGTTAACTCCATCTCCTCAACACCAGCCCCCTGAAGGGGCTGCCCCACCCCAGACCATGCTGGGTTAACTCCATCTCCTCCACACCAGCCCCCCAAAGGGGCTGCCTCATCCCAGACCATGTCAACAAGGCAGCTGCACAAGGACATGCTGTACCTCACCAGGGCAAAGCTGTGGCTGTGGTCAGATGGCCCAAAAAAGGTTCAAGAAACAAAAGCAGGGATGCAGGCTACCTGAGACAGGCATGGTTTCCTGCCTCTTCCAGTGGTTTCAGGTCTGAGGGGGAGAAAAAGCAAGTGCCACAGACCAACAAGGGCTGCCGTTTCTCCAGGACTCCCTGTGCACCAAAGAGACGTGGGGACCCAGAGGTGTCTGACTCGCCCAGCGGGCAAGCGAGGAAGCTGGGTCACAGGCCACGCGCTGGGGTTCCGCAGCCACGCTCCTCATCACAGAATTCACGCAAGCCTCTCACACACATGCATCAGAAGTAATCTATCATTTGGATTCAGTCTCAGTAGTTTTCACAACCATGACCGAAACCTCAAATACTGAACTAAGTGCACAGATTAGCAGAGATGCAGGGTCAAATGCTTATGTTTTAATCACAGACCAAGGCATGATTAAAATAATAAAGTAATAGAGGTGGCCTGGCCTGCTCATACGTGAAATCCCAGGCAAAGCCCTTTCCAAAACCTTAGGCAGCCTTTCGAAGAGAAATGGTGTTGGAAATGGTGACAGGACCTGCTCTAGACCCGGTTCTCCCAGGGCGACCTGGAGGTGACAACAGTAAGCTCACTGTCCAGGCCAGACGAACCAACTTTAGAAACAAGAAAGAGGACTATTCACTCCCAGGATCCCAGAGGGGAAGAAACAGCACCTGGAGAAAGAACACTCAGCTGTGGATTATCAGCGCTAGGGTCGGGCTAGCAAGGGCTAAGGCTCTGGAAGTAAAACCAGAGTTCTAGGTCCTGACTTGGGTGAGTTGTCTTGTCTCTCAGCCTGTTCTCAGCTATAAAACGGTAGCAACTACACAGACCGCTGTGGCGGTCAAATGAGATAAAATAAGTAAAATGGCTGGGCACTCACTCCCTCAAGTGCCAAGCCCTTTCTGTGTGCCAGGCAAGTACTGGTGTGGTCCACCTCGGTCCAATTCATTATTCCCAAGTTCCGTCTCTGCATGGGACTAAATTTTGAAGTCTCTTGGTTTAAACCAAGTAACAATGCCCATCTTGCTGTGCTCGTCAAAAGCCCTGCAGCCTAACAGGTAAAATAAACTGCGCACTTAAGTGACAGCTGCCACCCTGGACAACTCTAGAGGGAATTTATTTATTTATTTAATTTTAAGGAGTCTCGTTCTGTCACCCAGGCTGAAGTGCAGTGGCGCAACCTTGGCTCACTGTAACCTCCACCTCCCGGGTTCAAGTGATTGTCCTGCCTCAGCCTCCCAAGTAGCTGGGATTACAGGCACGCGCCACCAGGCCCAGCTAATTTTTGTATTTTTAGTAAAGACGGGGTTTCGCCATGTTGGCCAGGCTGGTCTGGAACTCCTGATCTCAAGTGATCCACTCACCTCAGCCTCCCAAGTGCTGGGATTACAGGCTTGAGCCACTGCGCCCAGCCCTCTAAAAGGAATTTAGAGCAAGGTTCTTCAAAGTTCTAGCAGCAGATCAGTTTGACTGGTCATAACAGCATTTAAAAAATAAATAAAACAATAAGACAGTACATAAATACAATTTGCTTCAGCTTTACACTTAGTTATGTCAGTACAATGAGTCTCGATTTAAAGTGTCTAACTAGGGATAATTTCAAAAAAGTTTGCAGGCTGCCAGTTTAGAAGCACAGTTGTTCAAAGTCCCTGCTCTGGGCAGCTTATAAGGAATCACGCTGGGAAAGACGAGACCCTACCAACATGGCAGCAGCACCTCACTAGCAGCCAACTTGCGGGGTGTGGTCTGATGACCCAGCTAAGGTTGAAGAAAAAAAGCAGGGAGGCAGGGTGCCTGAGCAGAGCCCCAGTCTCATGCAGAGGCCATGAGCAAAAGAGACTCAGCAAGCAGGGCAAGAGGGAAAGGGCTATTTGGAAAAGAGGAAGCTAATTTGTGAAGGGACCACGCGGGCCTGGCACTTTAGGAGACCCTCAATCTCCAACCCAGCAGGGCTCACTCAACAGGGGCAATACATGCAGGCAGAGGCTCCCACACAGGTGAGACCGTGAGGTGTGCCAGGAGGGGCGAGCCACACACTGTGGGAGGAAGAGCAGGACGCCTGAGGCCAGGGGGACATGGGAAGCTTCCACAAAGGGGCCAGTTGAGTGGACAGACAGGTAAGATGTGGGCTAGAGGCCAAGAGGAAGAGGCACTCTGACAGCAGAAGCAGTGGCCAAGAGACACCCACAAGCAGGCTAGCACCAGGATTTGAACCGGGAATGTGCAGAGTCAAAGTTGTTTTGCTCTAGATTTGAAGGTCTCAACACGTTACCCAGAGTGTTGGGACAAGCCCCAGGAGAGACGGGAGAGCCAGAGGAGAGACTGTGAGGTATGGGGAGCCCCTCAGATGCATCCAGGGGCAGGGTCTACATTCCACGTGTGATCTGCACGGTGCTAAAGACAAGAAGGGCACGAGAGTCCTGAATTAGGTTTAACGTCTGTTAGTTTAAAAAGCGGGGGGGGGGGGGGGGGGGGGGGGGGAAAAGCCTGCTTCAATGCACATTTGTTTCAAGAGGGAAAAGAAAGGATCATGATTCTCAAACAATGAAAAAGTATTCCTAAGCCTGGCACAGAGGTGCTGTGCCTGTGGTCCCAACTATTCAAGAGGCTGAGACAAGGATCACTTGAGCCCAGGAGTTCAAGGTTGCAGTAAGCCATAAACGCACCAGGGCAACAGGGCAAGACTCTGTCTCAAAAAAAAAAAAAGAAAAAAGAAAGAAAAAAGAAAGTACTCCTGGTAGAAAGACAAGAAGGGTCATCAATGCTACTTACCAACTGGAGGAGCACTACAAAATAGCCAATGATGTCAATAACCTGCTAGTGGAAGCCCCCTGACTTCCAGGAAGGAGCCTCTGGCTCCCTGGAAATCTATTTTAGCTAGAAGAAGAAAGGGTTATCAGTCAAATCCTGTGCTTAAATCTCCGACCCCACTGTCTGCAGTATCAAGATTCACCCGTGAAAATAACCTGAGGATTTGGGAGCGCGCCTGGAATAAAGCTGCCAAGGTAGGCCGGCCATCAGAATGGTATCTATGAAAAGACTGACTTGAACTAATGCTGTGACAGCACGGCCACCGCATCTGCACAGGCTGAGGACCCAGGGAAGCGCTGGGGGACAGCGGCAGGCCTGGTCTGAGCCAGCACCACCAGCAGAGTGACCTTGAGCTCCTCCTCCATCCACAAGCCTGTTTCCTCATCTGTTACACTTGAAGATTAAATGAGAACCAGCATAAGGTGCAGAGCCAAAGCAGGTGCCCAGAAATGACAGGAGTATGACTGTCACTATATACTATGAAATTACTCTTCACAACATTCCACTCTAAGAGGGTTACTTGTGGAAAAGAGCACGAGACTGAAAGTGTCCGCAACACCACGGCTGGTCTCACACTTGGTCATTTGTAAAAGCAATTGTCTTGGAGCGGGGAGCCCAGTTTAGAATCTGGGAGGGGCTCTGTTTTGCCATTTTGAGGGGGAAGAATGGCCTGCACAGGTCTTACAAAGGCCCCACCTTCCAAAAGGCAGCCCCGGGTAACCCCTGAAGCCTGACCTCACGGTCAGCAAAGCCACTGAGAACACCTGAGTGGTTCCTCTGGCCTGGATTCTTTAACCAGCTGCAGTCCCCTCCTGGAAAGCGTTCTCTAAGTTACTGGCAATGTTGGCATTCTGGGAAGCACTCTCAGGAGTCCTTTTCTAATAGTCCTATTCCTCCCAGAGCATCAAAAGTTAATATGCGGGCTGGTGAATGAAACATATTCAAAGGAACTAGGTTTTAACACGCCTGGTTTTTGTTGCAACCTGACCACCTCATTGGGCTCTAGAGCTCGGAGCGCAGTCTCGTCTCCATACAAAGGCTCATCGGATCGCAGGCAAGACCCTTCTGGCCTCTAAGGGGGCTGTTGGGCCTGGCCGGGCTCTGAAAACAGGGTAAGGAGGACTCAAAGGACGTGCTCGCTCGCGCTGTCTCTTGTTGTCCCAGTAAACGTGAACCAAAAGAAAATATGTGGAAACACAGACACAAAGAGTACCAGGGAGAAGAGCGCATCAGCAGCGTGCACAGCAAGCTTCGGCTGCTGAGGACAGATGCACGTGATGCTCGCACACCCGCACACCCGCACAACCGCACACATGCACACTCGCACCCTCCACCTGCGCGGGGCCGCAGGGCTGGCAGGCCCCGGACAGGACAGGCCCACGGGACCGGGCAGGCCTGGGGCGCAGGGAGAGGCACCGGCTCGCACCCCGACTCACCATGAACGCCGGGGCCTTAGAGGCGCGCGGCCGGAGGCTCCATGCCCAGCGAGCGGAGGGCCGGCCTCCCTCCCTCCCTCCCGGACCGCGGGCGGGCGGGCGGACGCGGCGGCTCCTCAGACTCGCGGGGCGGGGCGGGGCGGCAGGCCGCTCAATCGCGCGCAGACGCAGCGAGGCGATCCGCGCGCCGGCTCGGCGCGTCAGGCCTGGCTGGAGCCTCCCACGGGGGCGGGGCTGATGGGCGGCGACGGGCGGGGCCAAGGGGCGGGGCTGGGGCGTCCCCGTGGTACAGCTCCACCGGCCGTGAACACCGGGAACGCGCGCCGACAGGCGGAGAGCCAGCTTCTGCCTTAAAGATCACCCGAGAGCTGAGAAACGTGTTGCCAAAAGAAATTGCATAAAAATATTCGCACTGGTGAGCTCTGGGTGGCGGGGTGATTGTGAGCAGTTTTTACAGGCTACCGTGGCTCCTACTGTTTTTCACAAAGTATTACAGGTGAGTTTAAAACGTCAGGGAGCACACAAAACACTTAGAGAAGCCGACCAGGCGCCCCGGGGCTGCCGGGAGGGGGACGGAAGCTGGCGGGGCAGCGCCCTTCAGATGGCGCGATACGCTGTCGGTGAGACCTCAGGTTTTTAAAAACAGTCTTTAAACTTTGACCCTACACCTTAGGGACTACGTCGGGTCAAAATTACTTCTGGTTAGCCGCGGGCCCCACGTCCCAGGGCTGAACAAGTCCGGTCTGCGGCAACACGAGGCTCTCCCGTGACGGGGCCTCGCCCAAGGCGCCCCCAGCAGATCTCCTGGGATTCAGAACTACCAAATCGCCGGCAGACACGGGTCCATCAGAGGAAGCCTGTGACAGCCGCCAGGATAAAATCAAAAGGACAATGGCAAGTGATAGCAAAGACGTAGAGAAGCTGGAATTCTCCTAAATCCTTGGTAGGAGGGTAAAATGGTGCAGCTTCTTCTATAATTCAACATCCCCTACCATACTCCCAGGAACCCACCCAAGAGAAATACGACCAGAGAGACTTGCATGCAAACATTCACAACAGCATTGTTCACACCAACCAGAATGTCCACCAACCGCGGATGCATGAGCAGCAGGGAAACGGCCATGAAAAGAAACTGCTAAGACATGGGCCTACGTGGATGAACCTCAAAAACGCTAGGCCAGGTGAAAGATGCCAGACAAGAAAATTCCATGATTCCATTTATGTGACACTTCTTAAAAAGGTCAATCTCTAGAGAGAAAGCAAATTCATGTTTGCCAGGGGGTGAGGGTGGGATCAACTGCAAACAGGCACGAAGGAACTTTTTTGGGTGATGAAAAAATAAAACTCTGGATGTCGAACATATTTTAAAACTAGATTGCAATGATAGTTGCATAACTGTATACATTTATTAAAATCAGGGAACACTTACAATGAGTGGATCTCATGGTATATTATTTATACCTCAAGCTATTTTTAAAAAGTAATAGGAACACCATTAGGAGATACACCTAATGCTAAATGACGAGTTAATGGGTGCAGCACACCAACATGGCACATGGATACATATGTAACAAACCTGCACATTGTGCACATGTATCCTAAAACTTAAAGTACAAAAATAAAAAAAAAAAAGAAAAAAAAAGTAATAGGAGGATAAAAGGGAAAGAGGCTGATTCTGGCTGAAAGGATTATGGAACGCCTTGTTAAGACAATTATCCAAAATTTGAAAATAAGGCAAAAGCAGGAGTAGGGGTTATTCTTTCAATTAATTCCTGGGCACTTTTAGCATGGCTGCCTAAAAATTATTTAATTATCTAGGACACTGTCCCTGTTTTGGTTATTACTCCATTCAAGCCCAGATACTGTGAAGTTACATATTAACTTGTAGATAATGTCCAAAAGAAAAGATAACCCCAAAGATTATGTTTTATTGTCACCAGTTTGTTTGTTCATTGAAATCTAACCTAGCCATCTTACTCTAGTTCTTTTTGGGTTTTATGCATATATGTGTGTACAAACACACACACACACCCCTAATTCCTCAAATGCTCTTGGCATAAGTTTTTACCTCCTACTGGTCTCCAGGCGTAAAATAAATCTTTGACCTTGATCATTTTAATTTTAAAAAAGGTAAAAGTCATGAAAAAAAGGAGTGTTTTATCTGAAGAGAATAAAGGGACATATAACTAAGGCAATACACAAACCTGACTGCATCCTGGTTCAGAAAGAACAGCTTGATACAACTGAGGAAATTAGAACATGCTCTGGGTATCAGATGCTACTATGGAATTCCCCATCATTCTGGGTGTGGTAACAGTCATGGTTATGTAGGAGAGTGTCTTTACTCTTAAGAGCTGTATGCTGAAGTATTTAGCAGTAAGATGTCATAATACTGCTAATGGTTCAATTTTTTAAAAATAGAGGCACAATAAAGTACGTATGGCAAAATGTCAACAGCTGCTCCATCTAAGTGGGGCACATTAACACATTAAATTGCCCAGGCGAGGGCAAAAGCATTCAAAAGCTCCCAGGGGCATTTCTCTCGGTCTTTCTGGGAAGCAGCATCAATTAAGCTGTACCATCTCTTCAGCATTCACAATAGTACACAACAGGCCACCCGCCTGCCTGCAGACACCACTTTCCAGTCCAAGGTCAGCCAGAAACCAGACTTACAACACAGACAGTCCCCCCCTTACAATCACAGGCTACTACAGCTTCAAGTTATGTGTTTAACAAGCTTCCTAAGCACCCCGTACATACCAGAGAGAAGGTGCTCAAAGAACTCAGTCTGCAGTTACATCATGTAAATGCATTTGTGTGGATGAAATTTATACATACATAATTTGTCTCAGAGAAAGGCCTGGGAGGGCGGACACGAAACCATCAGAGACTCCTGTGACGGGGCCTGTGAAGTCTCAGGGGGAAAAGGATTTTCCCGTCTTGCATCTATCATTTGAATATTTGACAAGTACTTTTTCACAAATTGTATTTAAAATTTGAAAAAATAATTTTTAAGCTAATTCAGATGGCATCAAAAATCGATTTCACCAACTGCTATTTCCAAACCACACCGAATTATTACTGCAGCAAGGTTGTTTTTTGGGTCTGTCGCTGGCTTTTTTTCTAGGCACACACAAGACTGAAGGTCTAGCCGTGACAGGAGACCACAATGAGGAGTCCTGACCGTGCCGAAGCTCCCATGGGATGCCAGGATGCCAGCCACTGCTCTACGACCCCATGCTTCATTGTACTTCACCCTCACGAGCATAGGCAATGTGAGCACTGCCTCTGCAGAGGATACTGAGACTCAGAGAGACAAAGCCATGGGCCTAAGTCCACACGACTGACTGTAAATGACAGAACCAAGGTGCACATTCCGGCTTTCTAATCCCAAAGCCAGAGTCTCCCCAACCCACCCCAACCCCATGTTCACAGGCCCAAGACCCCTCTCACCCCAGTACTGTGAAAGGCCCCAGTAAAGAGCTGTAAAAGAACAAATGTGTTTCCTGTTCCTGAATTCCTATTCCTTCTGGGGAGACGCACCAGTAAGACTGAACACAAGATCCACAGTGTTTGCACCAAAGAAAGTGTGCTCTGAACACTACCCTCTCCAACTAACAGGGAAACTTATCACTTCCACATTAGGAAAAATAAGCAAGCCTTAGGAAGCATTAAGCATTAAATAGGAATTTCAGTCTTTATTGTTAAAAGGCATTGGGGATAAAGAATTTATACTTCTCAGAATAAATGAGCTGTTACCAGGATAACAGGAGACTAAAAAGTAAAGTGCAAATTAAGCAACCATGCTGCCATTTCCCCTGTAGAAACTTCAGATCACTTCCTTCTTTCTCGTTCTTGGCATCATGTGGAAGTATGATATGTAATTAACCTGCTGCTTCTCTAAACCCCAACATTAATGGGGATGAATGGGGATTAGACATTTTATGGGATAATCTCCTGATAGACCTGTTCTCCACCAAACGATCCCAGTCCCATACAAACATGACCTCTACCACCTTGACAAGGCAAAACTTCCAGAGTAGGTTCAGCTTTCCACTCGGTCACCAGCTGTACAATGTTTCCCTCTGCTCTGGCCACTGGAGCTCAGTGTAAAATTTGTAGCACGCCTCTAGGAGTTACATGAGATTCTGTGAGTTGTATCTTGGGGCATCCACTTACCTCTGGTTTTATCTTGCTGTCCTTTGCCCAAATTTCCTCAATAATTTTTCTGTCATTCTACACATTAAAAATATATATATATTTTTTAAAGGCTGGGTACGGTGGCTCACGCCTGTAATCCTAGCACTTTGGGAGGCCAAGGCAGGCAGATCACTTGAGGTCAGGAGGTCAAGACCAGCCTGGCCAACATGGTGAAACCCTGTCTCTACTAAAAATACAAAAATCAGCCGGAAATTGCTTGAACCCAGGAGGCAGAGGTTGCAGTGAGCCGAGATCGTGCCACTGCACTCCAGTCTGGGCAATAGAACAAGACTTTGTCTCAAAAAAAAAAATTATTTTAAGTATACATGTATAGACAACAAAATACAAAAGGTACAAAAGTGTATACAGTGGAAAGTAGGTCTCCCTCCTATCTCCCACATACCCAGTTTGTTCTCCTCTCCAAAGAAATTCCACTATTAGCTGTTTTGTCTCTGCATTGACAAGGATATGTGTGGATCTTTATCCACATAGGGCACACTATACAAATGGTGATCCATCTTGCTTTGTGAGGTCGATGCAGTATTTCATTCAGGATTTCACCAATTCCCTGCCAAACATTTAGATAGCTTCCAATCAGTTGTGCTGCAATCAACACCCTTATACAACTGTCATTTCGCCCATATGCGAATTCATCTGTAGGATAAATTACCAGAAGTGGAAATGCTGGGTCAAAAGAACCCTAAATGATTCATTAATTCATGTTAGTTTATTTTTTGAATTAACACACAGTTAGCTTTTTGGTGTATATAGTCCTATGACTTCTAAAATGTTGCCTTGTAGCCACCATTATGACAATCAAGATATAAAATAGTTCTATCACTCTCAAAACCTCCTTTGTGTTAGCCCTCGGTAGTCACACCCTACCCCACACCCCTGGCGCTGTGAATCTGTTCTCCATCACTACAACTTTGTCTTTTCAAGTATGTGATACAAATGAAATCACAGCACGCAAGCTTTCGAGACTGACTTTCTACCTTCAGAGAATGCCCGAGGTTCACCCAAGGAGTTAGGTGTGTTTATTACTGAGTCATATTTCATTGTATGGGATGTACCGCCATTCATCCATTCACTGAAAGGCATTTGGGTTGTTTCCATTTCTTGAGGATTATGAAAAGAGCTGCTATAAACGTACAGATTTTTGTGCAAACATAAGTTTTCATTTCTTGATGGCAAATACCTAAGAGTGGGATTGCTGGGCTAATTGTATGTTTCACCTATAAGAAACCTCCCAACTGGTTTTCCAGAATGGCTGTACCATTGTGCATTCCCACGAGCAAGGAACCAGCTAGGACTTCCGATACGATGTTGAACAGGAATAGTAAGAGTGGACATCCTTGTCTTGTTTTCATTGTTAGGGGAAGGCCTTCTGTCTTTCTCCATTAAGCATGTTAGCTGTAGCTGTTTCCTGTAGATGCTCTTTATCAGGTGGGGGAAGTTCTCTTCCATTTCTTCTTTGCTGAGTTTTTATGAGGAATGGACACTGAATTCTATCGAATGCTTTTTCTGCACCAACTGATAGGATCGTGTGGTTTTCTTTAAATTGGTAGTATGGTAGCTTACACTGATCGATTTTCAAACGCTGACCTAGCCCTGTGTTTCTGGGCTAAATGTCACTTTGTCATGGTTATAACTTTTTAATGTATTATGGGATTCAATTTGTTAATACTGTGTTGAGAATCTGTGTGTCTTCATAAGGGATATTTGCCTGTAGTTTTTTTGGGACTGTATTCATCTGGTTTTGATATCGGTAATATTGGCCTTTAAAATGAGTCAGGAAGTACTCCCTCTTCTTCTCAAATTGGTGTTTTCTTTAAATGTTCAGTAGGATTCATCAGTGAAACCATCTGGTCCTTCTTTAATAAATTTCGGGATGATTCAGGTTATCTATTTCATCTTGGATGAATTTTGGTGATTTGCAATTTTCAAGGAAATGGACTATTTCATCTAAGTTATCAAATTTATGTGGCTGGTGCAGTACCTCACACCTGTAATCCCAGCACTTTGGGAAGCTGAGGCAGGTGGATCACTTGAGGCCAGGAATTCTAGACCAGCCTGGCCAACATGGCAAAACCCTGTTTCTACTAAAAATACAAAAATCAGCTGGGCGTGGTGGCACATGCCTGTAATCCCAGCTACTCGGGTGGCTGAGGCACGAGAATCACTTGAACCCGGGAGGCAGAGGTTGCAGTGAGCTGAGATCGCACCACTGCACTCCAGCCTGAGCAACAGAGCAAGATTCTGTCTTTAAAAAAAAAAGAAAAAGAAAAAAGACAAGTTATTTATAACATTCTATTGTCTTATTTTTGTGGAGTCTGTAGTGGTATCCCCTTTTTTCATTCCTTTTGCTAATTTTATTCTTTTTGTCAGTTTTGCTAGAGTTTAATCAATTTTGTTGATCATTTCAAAGCCCCAGCTTTCGGTCTATCATTTTTCTGTTTTTAATTGTAGGGATATCTGTTCTCACATTTATTCTTTGCTTCCTTTTGCTTGCTTTGGGTTTATTTGCTCTGTTTATACTTTCTTAAGGTAGAAACTTTGATTACTGATCTGAGACCGTTTTTCTTTTCTATGTGAGCATTTTAATGCTATACCTTTCCCTCTAAGCACTGCAACCTACAAATTTTGGTATGTTGTGTTTTCGTTCGCTTCAAAATATGTTCTAATTTTCCTTGTGACTTCCTCATGGGCCCATGATTAATTTAGAAGTATGCTACTTGTTTAATGTGCAAGTTTGGGGAGACAATTATTTTTCTGTCACTGCTTTCTAGTCTAATATCACTCTGGTCAGAACATATTTTGTGTAATTTTAATCCTTTTGAAATTTTTAAGCTTCTTTTATATCCCAAAATATGGTCTGTCTTGGTGAATGTTCCATGTACATTTGAAAAAACTGTGTATTCAGCTTTTGCTGGAGGGTGCTGTGTTCTATAAATTGTGAATTAGATCAGGTTGGTTGATGGTGTTCATTTCTATGTCCTGGCTGATTCTGTCTACAGTTCTATCAATTGCTGTTTAGTGAGGACTGTTGACACTCCCATTATAAATGTGGACGTGTCCATTTGTTTCAGATCTGATAGACTTTGCTTCATGTATTTTGCAGCTCTGTTATGAAGTGCAAATACCTTTAGAATCATTATGTCTTCATTAGGTAATGTCCCACTTTATCTCTGATAATTTTGTTCTGAAGTCTACTTTTTATAATATTAATAGACCTATCTTAATTTTTATTATATTAATAGACCTATCTTAATTTTGATTAGTGTTCTCATGGTATATCTTTTTCTATCTTTTTATTTTAATCTACATATTTTATATTTGAAGTGAGTTTCTCGCAGACAACATATACATAGTTGGGTCTATGGTTTTGTGTTTTTTTGAGCTAGGATCTCACTCTGTCACTCAGGCTAGCATGCAGGGGTATGATCAGTTCACTGTAACCTCAAACTCCTGGGCTCAAGCGATCCTCCTGCCTCAGTCTCTTGACCAGCTAGGACTACAGTGTGTATCACCATGCCCAGCTAACTTTTTTCAATAGAGACAGGGTCTCACTATGCTCATCAGGCTGGTCTGGAACTCCTGGCTTCAAGTAATTGTCTGCCTCAACCTCCCAAAGTGCTGGGATTACAGGTGCAAGCCACCACACTCAGCCCATTTTTTTAACCCATTCTGACAATCTGTCAGAACTGAGTATTGAGACACACAACTGGTGTGTTCAGACCATTTACATTTAATGCAGTTGTTGATATGTTTGAATTTAGGTCTACCATCTCATTTTCTCTTTTTTTTTCTTCCTCTATGTCTTCTTTCCTGTCTTGATTCAAGTTTTTTGAACTTTTTTTAGAACTCCATTTTGATTTCTCTATTGTTTTTTGCCATCTCTTTGTATAGTTTAATGGTTGGTCTAAGGATTACAATATACATATTAACTTTTCACAATCTACTTAGAATCAGTATTTTACTACTTCAAGTGGAATGCAGAAACTTTATCACCACACCTTATCCCCTTTTGTATTTCACTTGTCTTACATATTACATCTGCATACACTGTAAACGCCAGACATTATAATTTTTGCTTTCAAACATATTTTTAAATAACTCATTAAGAAAACAGTCTACTGATTTGAAAACGTTCCCCAAATCAATCTCAATAGGAATAAGAACACCAGGCACACATCATTTCATTTTCTAGATTCTTTTCATGATAATTTATTATGTGTCCTGATTTCTTCTCCAGGATTTATAGTCCATTGGGGAACTCAACTATTTATTTAAAACTGTGTTTCCCAGGAAATGAGAGTTATGTATATTCAGCTGTGGTTTTGTGAATGTCTTTATATTTATAGTGTTTTAACTCATCAACTTTGCATTATAATTATACGGCAAATTGTTTATTGCTGTTTCTACTCTAATCATGTTATAGCACATTGTTACTGTATATTTAAAGGCAACATCTACTTGCTTTTAGTTAAAACAAAAGGAAAATAGTCTACTGTATTTATCCAGATACGGACAATCTCTGTTCCCCTTCTTTCTTGATGTTCCCAGTCTCCTCCTAGTACAATGCTCTTCTATCTGAACAACTTCTTTCAGCAATTCTTTTTATAGCCAGTCTGCTGGCAACAAATTCTTAGTTTTTCATCACCTGATAATATCTTTATTTTACTTTCATTTCTGAAGGGCATTTTTGCTGGATACAGAATTTGGGTTGACAGTTCTTTTCGGTGCTCTAACAATATTGTTTTTCTTTTTCTGGCCTCCATGGTTTCTGATGAGAAATTCAGTCAAATTGTTATTCCCCAGTAAGTATGACATTGTTCTTCTCTGGTTGTTTATGAGATTTTTTTTGTCTTTGTTTTCGGCAATTTGGTTATGATGTGTCTGGACATGGACTTCTTACTTTTTAGAGTTTATTTTGTTTGGCGGCCACTGAATTTCCTGAATGTATAGGTTTCTATCTTTTACTAAATGTGGGAGATATTCAGCCATCATTTACTGCAGTAATTGTCTGCATCATATTGTTTCTCCTCTCCTTCTGACACTCCAGTGACAGTGTTACACTTTTTAGTACTGCCCCACATGTTCCTAAGGCTCTGTTCATTTTTTAAACTCATTTTTTTTCTCTGTACTATGCAGACTGGATAATTTCTGTTTTTTGTTTTGTTTTGAGACAGAGTGCTCTGTCACCCAGGATGGAGTGCAGTGGCACAATCTCAGCTCACTGCAATCTCCGGGAGCTCCTGGATTCAAGTGATTCTCCTGTCTCAGCCTCCCAAGTAGCTGGGATTACAGGCACCTGCCACCACACCTGGCTAATTTTTGTATTTTTAGTAGAGATGGGGTTTCGCCACATTGGCCAGGCTGGTCTCGAACTCCTGAGCTCAGGTGATCCACCCGCCTCAGCCTCCCAAAGTGCTGGGATTACAGGCATGAGCCACCACGCCCGGCCTGGATTGGATAATTTCTATTGATCTTAAAATTCACTCACTCTTTCTTCTATCATCCCCATTCTGCTATTGAGCCTGTCTGGTTAGTTTATTTCAGTTAGTGTATTTTTCAGTTACAAAATTCCCACTTAATTCTTTTTATAGTTTCTTTTGCTTTACTGATACTTTCTATTTTCCCATCCCAGAAGTGTTCACCCTTACTTGTTGGAGCATTTTTATAATGATTGCTTTAAAGTCTATTGAATAATTCCAACATCTGTGTTATCTTGGCAGTGGTGTCTTGATTATTAAAAGACGATCCTGGCCAAGTACAGTGGCTCACACCTGTAATCCCAGCACTTTGGGAGGCTGAGGCAGGCAGATCACTTGAATCCAGGAGTTCAAGACCAGCCTAGGCAACATGGCAAAACCTTGTCTCTACAAAAAATATAAAAAATTAGCCAGGTGTGGTGTCACGTGCCTGTAGTCCCAGTTACTCACGAGGCTAAGATGGGAGGATCGCTTGAGCCCAGGAGGCAGATGTTGCAGTGAGCTGAGATGCGCCACTGCACTCCAGCCTGGGGGACAGAGCAAGACCCTATCTCAAAAACAAAAAACAGGCCAGGCGCGGAGGCTCATGCCTGTAATCCTAGCACTTTGGGAGGCCGAGACGGGCGGATCTCTTGAGGTCAGGAGTTCAAAACCAGCCTGGCCAACATGGTGAAACCCTGTCTCTACTAAAAATACAAACAAATTAGCCAGGCATGGTGACAGGCGCCTGTAATCCCAGCTGCTTGGGAAGCTGAGGCAGGAAGATCACTTCAACCTGGGTGGCAGAGGTTGCAGTGAGCTGAGATCACACCACTGCACTCCAGCCTGGGCAACAGAGCAAGACTCCATCTCAAACAAAACAAAACAAAAACAAACAAACAAAACACACACACAAAAAGATGATCCTATCTGAACCTATTCTGATTCAGAGGAAATTTTTTTTTTTTTTAAAAGATGATTCTAGTTCTTCTTAAGCCAATTAATTTTGAACTGCATTCTAGACATTTTCAATATTGTGTTAAGAAACTCTGAATTTTCTCTCAACCCTTGGGAGAACGTTGACATTTTTATCTTAGTAAGCAATTTACGCAGTTGGATTCCACACACAAGTTCCAGCCAGCCTTCTGTGAGCTGTGGTTCCAAAGTCAGCTGTTTTCAAAGCCTTCGAAGCGCTTTTTGGATCCATCCTGCATGTGCACCATCCAGTGGCCAGTTAGGGAACTGCATAGTGGTCTATCCCAAAGATCAGTCTCAAAGTCTACATAAGCTACTTAGGGTCAGATCTGTGTACCCACAACATGACAAGAAGTCTGGGAGTTCATTAACCACCTTAAAGGGTCACCTTCCTGAGCTCCTCCTCTCTGCAATCCCCCCAGTACTTTCTAGTTTCCTGTGTCTCCCCTTTTCTGGTTCTCTAGCCACACGCTTCCCACAACTGCATCCATATCTGGGCCAGGTAATGGGGAGAGAGAGAGAATAAAGCATCAGGGGTTCACACTCTACCCCTTGGAAACAAAACTCTTCTAATCAGCTTCCCTTTCCTGGGAGTTTCAGGCTCCCACCAGCTGCTGCTCTCATAAGAACGCCTGAGGGCTGGGGTGCAAGAGAACAGAGTAAAAAATAAAACTAGGCCTGGGCGCAGTGGCTCATGTCTGTAACCCCAGCACTCCGGGAGGCCAAGGCGGGTGGATCACCTGAGGTCAGGAGTTCGAGACCAGCCTGGCCAACATGGTGAAACCCCATCTCTACTAAAAATATAAAAATGAGCCAGGGGTGGTGGTGCACACCTGTAGTCCCAGCTACTCAGGAGGCTGAGGCAGGAGAATCACTTGAACCCAGGAGGCGGAGGTTGCAGTAAGCCAAGATTGCGCCACTGCACTTCAGCCTGGGTGACAGAGTGCGACTCTGTCTCAAAATAAAATAAAAATATAAATAAATAAATAAAACTAAAAAATGGGGTTTCTGCATTCTAAGTGTCAGAGACCCATTCGCCAAGTCAGAAGTACAGAGCTTCTCCTGGTGCTCCCACATTAAGACCTATTCCTGGGTTTGGGTCTGCCTGAGTTCAGGCTGAGAAATATTGGAAGGGAAAAAAAAAATTGGTAAACTCAGTACCAATTCAGTGGTACTTCAAATTCTGGTCTTCTTCCCCAACTCACCTGCCACTGTTTACTTTCCAGAATCTCAAATAGCTGCTCCATGCTTTCTGTTCAGATTTTATATCTGCATTCATTGGGTGACACAGGGTGGAGTGTGCTTATTCCGTCTAACCTGGGACCAGGACCTGTTCACTTCTGTGAGCTCGTTCAAGCCCATTTTGCAAAGGCATAAGGGATAATGAAAGTGAAGTTTTTTCTTGTTATTTTAGAATTTGCCTGTAGGCCGGTAGCCAATTACTTCCACTGACCACCAAGACCTATCCTTGCTGCAATCTGCAATGTTTTGAGACTTTCAGAGTACCCCAGACTTCTCAGAGGTGAGGAGAGAAAATGTCACTGTCCTGGATCTGCCTTCTTCTGGGATTCTTGCTTTAAAATCTAAGAGCTGACTTGAAATTCCAGAAGGCCGCCCAAGACATTCCAGGCTATACAAACGCAAACACAACAGGCCATGTACTCATCGGTGCTCACATGACAGTGTTTCATCCAGGACACTGAAACCTACAAGCCTGTCCTCCCTGCAGCTATCGCTCCAACAATCAGCAGCGCCCTCAGAGTCCAACCAGGACATTAACTTTCTGCTCAACCTCGTTTCCAACAACGACGTCAATTCCTACAGCCTATGTACACAGTGTTATGTCGGAAAGAGTTACCGAGTCTGTTCTAAAGCATCCCCACGTATTTTCAGCCCTGAGCCTCTGACACCTGCTCAAATTACAAAGCATCACTTTTACTTTTTAAATGGTCAATTTTGGGCAGGAGGTAGGTCCCAACTGGAGACAGGGTGACAGCCTGACCTATAAAGCTTTGAGTCCAGCTGAGATGCCCCAGGGGTGTCCAAGGGAGAGAATACAGTCATGGGTTCTTAGTTTCTGTTTCTGATTGGGCCAGTAAAGCCCTTCCTCATCCCTCTTTTCCACTTCTAGAGACAGAAACCAAAAACCATGGCTTCAGGCTGCTAAAAGCCTCAACAAAGCAGAACAACAAAAAAATAAGGCGGGTTGGACAAGCTTGCCCTAGAGGGTGACGGTGGACAGGGAAGGGCCTTCCAGGCACTCTAACATTTAGAGGATGGGGAAGATGAGGGACCTAGCAAAGGAAACCGAAAAGGTTGGCGAACAGGCGGCCTGGAAGCCGAGGCAAGAAAGTCACTCAAGGAGCCGGGGTAATGCTGCTGATGGCCAAGGAAGACAAGGGCTGAGAACAGACGCTTGCATTTGGTGGCCGGCGGCTGACAGTCACTTGAAACAGGTGACCTCAGAGATAAGAATTTGCTTATCACCGCAATTCTTCACAACAATGATCACAACTGTAATTATATGTAGAGTTACTTGTTTAAATCTGTCTTTTCCTTGACCCATGGTAAATTCCAACGAAGGCAAGGGCCACAGAAGTCTTGTCCTTCACTGTAATCTCAGGACGGATCTACTCAGAGGCTCAAATCTGTGAAACAAACAAAAGGGCCATGGAATCCAAGAAAGAAGGTTTCCCTTTACTCACAAGGCAAAGGCTGCACTTCCGAGGCAGTGTCACCATCCATGCTGCCCTGGCCAGAGCCCAGCCCATACAAAGCCAGCAACCAGAGGCCTGAAGGCAGCTCTCTCCAAATACATGCTCCCATCTTTATCCACAGGAACTTCTCCGGTTCACCAGCAGTTACTGGAATTTGCCTGGCCGGTGGGCTTTGGCCCCTTTATTTAACCTGCTGTGGCAAAGATGGCTATTTTCCTTCCAATAGCTGACATTCTCTTCCTGAATACCGATAGTTCTTAAATTTTAGCATGCATTAGAATGACCTGTAGCTTCTGTTAAAACAAAACTTGTTGGGCCCCAGCCCCAGAACTTGTTTTGATGTGTCTGGAGTAAGGCCCGAGAACGTGTATTTCTAGCAAATGCCCGGGTGATGCTGATGTGACTACTCCGGGGACTGCACCTTGACAGCCACTGTTGTATTGTTATTCTCCTACCCGTGGTCATTTTTGTTTCCCCTATTAAGAAATTCTCTCTCAAACTACCATCAAGGTTAATAAAAAATATGACTTAATTTTCAAAATTTTTATGCAATTTGAAAAGATAACTAAAAGTTAACATTTCAATATTTCCCCAAAATAGTAATATACAAGGCCCAAGCCAAAAGAATGATTCAGCCCAGTTAGAATAAAATCCGATGTACTGGGCAAATGTCCTGGGCAAACCACATATGGGACCAACACCACAAATCGGACCTATTGATTAAAAGTCAAGACATTCATTCCTTGACTAAATAACGCTGGGCGACTCACTGTGTTCAACCCTGGGCAAAAATACACCACATGCGCATTATCCCTTAGTTTAGAACAATTAAGCAAGTAGATATCATAATGCCTGTCTAGCAGATGAGGAAACTGAGAAGTAGTCATTGGCTCAGTAGAGACAAAAAGTGGTGAAGCCAGAAACCAAACCCAAGCCTGCAAGTCCAAAGCTCCTGGCCAGTGCGCACACCTGACCCCAGCTCAACCACAGGCTCCTTGAGGCAGGTCCAAAGCTCCTGGCCAGTGCGCACACCTGACCCCAGCTCAACCACAGGCTCCTTGAGGTAGGTCAACCCAACTGCTCTTGGGCTCCCAGTGCCCAGCACAAGGCCTGGCCTCAACATGGCTCAGTACTTGTTGGCCAAGCAGATGAAGAATACACTGAAGAGCTCAGGCTCATTATCTCGCACTGTGTTCTGTTGTTCCATTTCCTGTTGCTCAAGGTTGACTTGTCATAAGAAAGAACCGTAACAGCAAACACTTTCTACGTTCACTACTATTCTGAGTGCGTGTGTGTATTCACCCATTTAATCCTCACCACCGTGGAGGCAGGTGCTACTGTTCTCCATACTGTAGAGGAAAATGAGGTTCAGAAAGGTTAAATAACTTGCCCAAAGTCACACAACCAAACTGTAGCAGAGCTGGGATACAAACCCAGGTAGTCTAACTCCAAAGTCTATGTTCTTATGTCACCACGTGATGCTGCTCTCTCAAGTAATAAGAAAAATTCCAGA
Source organism: Hylobates moloch (assembly GCF_009828535.3). Taxonomy (NCBI): domain Eukaryota; kingdom Metazoa; phylum Chordata; class Mammalia; order Primates; family Hylobatidae; genus Hylobates; species Hylobates moloch. The sequence continues at coordinate 78,526,903 of NW_026652292.1, read as the reverse complement.
GAAGGAAAAGGAATTTCCTCAACACCTTCTCTAGGCTTCGACTCTAAGGGGAGTTATTGTCACCATCCTGGATCACAAGTCTAGGCTGTCACGGCCCCAGCGCCTGCCTCTCTCAAGTGCAGGCTGTGTGAGCCGATGCCTATGACAGCAGCCAGCCCCAGCCGGCAGCCCAGAGGCCTCCCCACAGTGCTGAGTCCCTGACCCTGAGCCCCTCCGAGGCTTCACCAAGTCCCTTGAGTTGGGAGATGAGCGATGAGAGGGCCAGAGACAAGCAAGCAGGTCCCGGGCAGGATTGAATGACTTGTGCAGGTAAGTTACATTCTTTATTATTGATGACGGAAGCAGATGGTCCTCCTCTTGGCAATATTGTGTTACCTACCACATAATGAGCTGGCCTAGTCATTTCAGTTCACAGAAAAAAAAAATCCTCTAAGGTCAAGAACATAATCCATGCTCCCCTTAAAAAAAACAGGGTCGGGCCAGGCGCGGTGGCTCACACCTGTAATCCCAGCACTTTGGGAGGCCAAGGTGGGCGGATCACGAGGTCAGGAGATCGAGACCATCCTGGCTAACATGGTGAAACCCCGTCTCTACTAAAAATGCAAAAAGTTAGCCAGGCGTGGTGATGGGCACCTGTAGTCCCAGCTACTGGGGAGGCTGAGGCAGGAGAATGACGTGAACCCAGGAGGCGAGGCGTGCAGTGAGCCAAGATCACACCACTGCACTCCAGCCTGGGCAGCAGAGCGAGACTCCATCCCCCCCCGCAAAAAAAACAGGGTCTTAAAAAGACAAACAAGTTCAAACATGATGTAAGTGATATTAAGTGCCATGGGAAGATCTATTTCTTTTTAATGTAACTGTTGCTTTTTTAAAGTGATTTCTTTAAAAACTTTATAACAGCTTGGTTATTTAATTTCCTAAGAAATTTATAGCTGAGCTTTGCATACAAACTCATCATACTTTAATTGTATGCTATTTTAATAAGCCTACACAATAAGTGATTCAAATTCAAAATGTAACAATCAACAAAAATGAATTCCAACACTGATTTACTTAGTGAGTCCCCTGGGTCCAGATGATTACAGCAGAGAACGGCAGACAACACTCAAATCAAATTTAACTTGCCAACGCATGAAGAATGTGGCATGTGGAAACCCACTTTGTTGCCCAGAAGCCTCAACGCTGCACTCCCACCTCACCCCCCACACCTAACAGGTCACCCAGCAAGTCAATCCCATCCATTTAGCACTTCAAGGGGTATCCTCTGTAACCCCACAACACAGCACTGGGCCAGACCCCACTTTCTCCTGCCTGGGCTGGTCCAAGAGCCACATTCTTGCCAGGGTGATGCCATCACTCCTTACCTAAGTAAAACACTCAGAGGCTCTGCAAAGTCTTGGGGTTGGAGGCAGGCTACCGGGCGCAGCACACAGGCCCCATGGCCAGCCTCCTCCTGGCAGTCAGCCTCCTGGGCTCAGCTGCACATTGTCCTTAGCTCATGCTGTCCCCACTACCTGCCTGGCCCTGCCTGCAAAAGGGGTCCTGGCACCCCACTGCCTGGGGCCGGTTTCCAGCTGTGCTACTTACTAGCAATGTGACCCTGCACATCAAGTCACGCAGCCTCTGTGTCTCAGTGCTTCTTTGGTAAACTGAGTTGAATAATACTATCTTCTTCACAAGGTTGTTATGAGTTTTAAATGAACTAGAAACACGAGTGCTGAGTCAGTTAGAACTAGCACACAGTAATCACTCAGTATGTGATCCCCATAGCAATTAATTTCCCGTCACACCTTTAACCTCAATTGTCTGTGCCACCCCACTCCTCCTGCACCTGCCCTGGAATCATTTCCACAGGGACACTGTTGGGCGTGGGTACTGTGTCCCTTCCAACTCCGGTGCCAAGCATGAGGCCTGGAGCTTAGTGGAGCCACAAGAGTGTTTACTGGGCAAATGTCAATGAATATAAAACTGAGGTTGGAGGAGCAAGGGTGCTGGGGGCAATGTCACGACACTGGGGGCAGACAGCAGACTCTTAGGATGCCGAGCCGGCTGAGACTCACAGCCTAAGAGAAGCTGCAGGCAGTGACGGTCACGGCTACCTGGGCCGTGGACTTACTGTGTCCGTGCACAAGCAAGCCTCCAGCAGTGGCATCTCGCCCACCGTAAGAAGCGAGGCAGCCCAGTGGTGAGGACATGCAGGCCTGGCATGAGCCCCATCCCCACCCCGAAAGCAGGCAACCTCGGAGTGAGCAAGGGAGAGGCATCCCAGCAGAGCTGGGGAATGACGGCCCTCGCCTTCCTGTCCCAGAGTAGCACAGGAAGGATGTGAGCTCCAAGAAACCCACAGGAGAAAGCTTTAATATCAAACAATACAAATTGGATGATAAACACATTTGCAACTATTATTAAAACTGATTAAATACAGTTATAAACATCTAGAGCCCAGCTCTGTCTAAATACCGTTATAAACACCTAAAGCCGACCTCTGTCAAATGGACTTTCCTATGTGCATGTTACAAGCTGTAAGAAATGAAGGTTAAATTCATCCACATTCTGACTATAGACTTAAATCTGAAGAACGTGGCATGCAGATAATACAAAGCGATTTCCAGTTTCAGACTCAATATGGTCATTTTTGCAAGGTTCATGAATATATGCTAAACACATCCAACAGCCTATTTCTGTGATTTCATATCTCGTGTACCTTCTGTATTCTCTTTGAATCCTTCTGGGCATTCTCTCGGAGTGGCGCTTTCCCAAATAACTTCCATCCCAAGTCACTGTGTTTGTCAAGCCTTGCACTTTGTTTTCTAGCAAGCAAGTTCCTATAGGAAGAAAATAACAAGGTTAGGGCATTGCTGGGTAATTCAAGAAACACCAGAACAGCAGAACCACTCTAATAAAAACAAGTCAACTTTCCTCTGAGAACCACATACTTTAATTCTTCAGACTTGATTTTCATACAGACACAGAATTATGAGGCAGGAGAAAGACCTTAAGCCAGAAATAAACTTTCTGTTGGCCAGGCGCAGTGGCTCACGCCTGTAATCCCAGCACTTTGGGAGGCCGAGGCGGGCAGATCACGAGGTCAGGAGATGGAGACCATCCTGGTTAACATGGTGAAACCCCGTCTCTACTAAAAATACAAAAAATTAGCCGGGCGTGGTGGCGGGCGCCTGTAGTCCCAGCTACTCAGGAGGCTGAGGCAGGAGAATGACATGAACCTGGGAGGCAGAGCTTGCAGTGAGCCGAGATCGCGCCACTGCACTCCAGCCTGGGCAACAGAGCAAGACTCCATCTCAAAAACAAACACACAAACAAAAAACCTTTTTGTTATTCAACTAATTCTATAATTTAGAGTAAGAAAATGTGTCATATCAAACAAAGGGTATCAGAAAAAGCTTTGAAGTCAGACTAAACTGAATTGAAACTCTGGCTCAACCATTCATTAGCCACATGACACTGGACCAGTATATTAACCTCTCTGAGCCTCAGTTTCCTACGTTTAACAAGGGCACACTGCCCCATGTTCTACAAGGTTGTTATACAAATTAAAATTTCAAGTACACAATTAGTGTTTAAGAGTAATAGCTGCTTTAGTATGTAACCTCTAGCTTAAATGATGTACAAGGTAGATCTGTATTATCTATTTATAATGAGTATTCACATATCATAAAAAGAAAGTTACTCATGAGATGGTCACAAGGTCTTCTCTCCAAAGAACATGTAAACAAAAGTTCCAAATAACACAAATAAATCCCGACTGGTAGCATTCATACAAAATAAAATATGTTTGGAATGCACTGTATCAATGCATTCATTAAAGACAAATGGCTTCCAGGACTTACTAGGAAGTACAAGATGAGCCTACAGCATCTTGCTGGACTAGAAAGAAAGTTCTCAAAGAAATACTGGGACGTGTCTAAAAGAAACAGTGGCCAGCCTGAACAGGCTCCCACTGACTCAATCTGGAACAATTTAATCATCCAAATAATGAGAACAATGGATTATAACTCATTGAATAAAAGAGAAATCCACTAGCCCATATAGGTACAAATAAACAAACATAGAAATTAATGGAGGAGGAGGAAAGCTCTTGGGAAGCCACCTAGTAAGGAGAGATCAATGGAGCTAAGACATGATCAACGGATGCTTACACCAGTGGGGAAAGCTGAATGAGGAATGGATTTTTACACAGTTTGAAAGTGTCTCCTACAAATTCCTTATTAATTACATGAAGCAAAATAATCTTATGCCAGACAAACCTGAGGGACACCACCTCAGCCAAGTGATCAAAGCTAACATCACCAGCCAGGAGTGGTGGCTCACACCTATAATCTCAGCACTTTGGGAGGCCAAGGCAGAAGGATGGCTTGAGGCCAAGAGTTTGAGACCCACCTGAGCAAGGTAGTGAGACTCTGTCTCTACACATAATCTTTTTAAATTAGCCAGGTACAGTGGCATGTATCAGCAGCCCTAGCTACTGGGGAGGCTAAGGTGATATAATTGGAACCCAGGAGTTCAAGGTTACAGTGAGCTATGATTACACCACCAGTCTGAGCGAGAGAGCAAGACACTTGTCTCTATTTTTTAAAAAGCCAGGACAATGACACAGGAACCTGATCTGATGCACAGGGAATGACACACCAAGTCGATGGCGCTGATGCCCAAGAATGCATGACCTGAATCCAATCATGAAGAGAAGCAGACACACCCAGACTGAGACAATCTATACAATAATGGACCTATAAGCTCTCAAAATGTTAATGTCATGAAAACAAAGAAAGGCTGAGGAACTGTTTCAGATTAAAAGGACATGAAAGAGGGCCAGGCGCAGTGGCTCATGCCTGTAATCCCAGCTACAGGCTGAGGCAGGAGAATTGCGTGAACCCAGGAGGCGGAGGTTGTAGTGAGCCAAGATCTCACCATTGCACTCCAGCCTGGGGGCGACAGAGTGAGACTCTACCTCAAAAAAAAAAGATTATTAGGACAATTGATGAAGTATGATTACAGACTGTGGGTTTGACAACAACACTGGATTAATGCTAAGGGACCTCATTTTGACAACTGTTCTGTGGTTACATAAGGGAATGCCCTTGTTCTTAGGAAATATGCTGATATATTTAAGGGTAAACAGATATGGTATCTCAAACTTACTCTTCTAATGGCACAGGAAAAAATATGCATATATACTATCACATGTAAAGAGAATTAGAACCAACAGAGCCAAATGCACACAGTTCATAAATCTGGTAAAGAATATAATCGAGTTCCGGGGTTTTTCTGCAGTTTTTAGTAAATTTGAAATTTTATCAAAATAAAGTTACAGAAACTTCCCCCAAAAAAAGAAACAAATAGTTTCACTGTTTCCTTCCTTTTCTGTTGTGGTTATAATCATTTTGGAAATAGTTTCATAGCCCAAGGTAATTTCTATTTATAAGAAATGGACTTTCACTATGATCTCGCCACTGCACTCCAGCCTGGGCGACAGAGCAAGACCTTGTTTCAAAAAAAGAAAGAAAAAGAAAATGAACTTTGAACTGTCTGAGATCCAATCCATTTAGCATCTAAAATTTCGCCATCAGTGAAGGACTTATGCAATTAAACCAGGTTAAAACTTCAGGTAGTACAAGATACTAAGAACCTGGCATCCAGAACTTGGGTTCACTAAGGGTATACATTTTGCTGAAGAGGCGTTGTCTGTCTCTGGGAAACTGCAGTCAGGAAGGGGAAGGCACCAGGATCCGGGATAGGCTTCTTTACTCTGGAGGGACAGGAGCTGCAGAGGGTCTAAGGAATGGACGGGAGAATTGCACAGAAGCCGCGGAGTGTGGGGATGTGCAGAAAGGAGAAGTCTGGGTGAACGGCTCCCAGATTCGTGGTCTGGAAGGTTGAGCACAAGCTGGAGTGTTATTCACTGAAACAGGGGCTGGCAGGAAGACGACTAAGAGGAACAGAAACCTTGGTTTTTCAGGTCTCAGCTAACACTATATTAGTCTGTACAAAGGTAGTGCAGATAAAAATTAATGTCAAAAATCAAAGTTGTGACTGGGCATGGTGGCTCATACCTGTAATCCCAGCACTTTGGGAGGCCGAGGCGGGTGGATCGCCTGAGCCCAGGAGTGCGAGACCACATGGGCAACACGGCGAAACTCGTCTCTATTAAAAATACAAAAATTAGCTGGGCGTGGTAGCACATGCCTGTAACCCCAGCTACTCAGGAGGCTGAGGCATGAAGAATCGCTTGAACCTGGGAGGCAGAGATTGCAGTGAGCCGAGATCACACCACTGCACTCCAAGCCTGGGTGACAGAGTGAGACTCAGTCTCAAAAAAAATCAAAGTTGCATGATTATTTTTAACGTAAGAGCTTAGGCTCACATGATAGGCCATGACTTTTGAAAAGCTCATAAAAAGCATGTTGATATTTTTTTTGTGGGTAAGAGGCTGAAGTGCGACCCCAAAACAAGTCACTACAAGTGAAAAGGTGCTGTAGCCTGGGGTCTGGGCTGAAAGGACGTCTTCCTTTCTGGTGGGGTGAGCCATCGGGGGCCCTGGTGTAGCTGTGGCTGGGCCCAGGAGGCCAAGGGGGAGCTCAAGGATCTGCACCTACCAGTCACATGACCAAACATCACTCTCAGGTCAGGTGCAGTGAGAGAACACAGCTGGGCAGGGGCGAGCCCAGGCACTGCAGAGCCCATCTGCTCTGTCCCTTCAACACCTGTGCTGTTTGCCCGACAGGGAGCCCACACTGGTGCTGCTGCTCCAGAGTCTAGCAGTCCCTCAGCTGCTGCTTCATGGGCTGTGTGGCCCGGTAAGTCAGCCCACCCTTTGGCCTTCAGATGCTGAGCACACAGTGGCCATAGCCACCATCTCTGACACTCACAGGAGACAGAACGGAGAGGCTGCTGGCTCCAAGCTTCCTCTTTTCACTATTTCAAATGCACCTGTCCCACACCCCGCATTGGAAGTCCTGGCACTTGCCCTCGGGGCATTCTGCAGAGCCCTCCCGGACCAGCTGCCCGGGCCTGGGCTCCCCTGCTTCTGTTTCCAGAGCGAAGGGCATTCCCTTCATTCTGTGCCTATGGGATGGACTCCATCCCCTCCCCTCTCCTCTCCACATGCCTTCACCTTCGGTGGGGTCTCCCAGAGGGCAGGGTAGAGTCACCTCTGCATCCGCAGGATCTACGCAGCATGCAGTAGGTGCTACACACGTGTCTACTGGCAAATGGAGCAGCCCATCGTGTGTGTGTGCATGGGAGGCAAGTGTAGGGTGATGAGGAGGCGGGACTGACATGCAAGGCACAGGGGTAAGATAAGGGGAGTGCAACCCAGACGAATCAAGACCCGAGACTGAGAACTCAACAGAGGTAACCCCTCAACAGGAAGGAGTCCCCCTGGGAAGAAGGGGTAATGGGTGGTGGGGGGCTGGGAGAGAGCAGGCGAGGAGTGGCAGACCACCACAACCTCCCAAGGTGGCTGAGAGCTGGGAGGTGGCCAGTAGGGGGTGAGGGCCATTTACCAACCCTGCGCCAGAGAACGCTGGACTCCTTTTGTTTTGCATCCCCAATAAAGGGCCCTTCAGTGGGAAGAAGAAACTCCTTTGTCCCATAGAGAAAAGGCACTCACTCTACTAGCAGCATTAAGGACAAGCAGCTGTTGGCCTCCAAGCTGTCTCAGCTGCTATGCAGACACAAAGCACCCATTAACCCTGGTGAGACTCACCTGCAGCTGCCTCAACCCCACCATCAAGGGCACGGCAAGTAAACAATCGATATCTGTAGGTGCCCTGCCTCCAACCCACACACGGTCAGTGTCACCCGCACTGTCGCAGCGGGGTTCACTGAGAGCCCAGGACTCTAGCTCATGAGTCCTGCCCCACTACCCCGATACGCACACATGCCAGCACATGGGTGTGGTGCCTCTCCCGCCACCATCCGTACCTGCACAGCACCTGGGTGCTGGCATATCTCACCTCCTACCTAGCCCCTTCGTCCAGGTGCCCACTGAGATCCCTCCTCCTGCGGCAGATGGGAGAGGAGACCTGAGAACGTCCGCAAAGATGAGAAGAGAACCATTTCTTCTTTTAAAAGGCTGATATCTCATGTTAAAAGCCCCATCGATCAGCCTTGGCTCAGACGCACCTCTGCAGTCAGGAGGCCAGAGCAAGACGCTCTCTCAACAGCCCTCGGCCGCATTCATTCAGACACTGAACAACAGAAACAGGAGTCGTATGTGCTCTAAACCCTCCAGTCTTCCAGGTTAACACCAGGGCTCCCCACTGCCCAGCCTCCTTGTCCTCCTGCCTTTTTTCGGCTGCACACACCCCACAGACAAGATGCCAGTCATGCACCAGGTGTGCCTGCCTCGCCCCTCCTTCAGGCACCCCACAGGTACAGCTCCACACCGAGCCCCAGACCCCAGCAATGCTCTCTACCAGGGCCATCTTCTGTAAGCACAAGTGGACCACGCCAGCCCTGCCACAAATCCCGCCAAGGACTTGCACCTGTTTTTGTGGCAATGGCGTCGTGGCTCCAATCGCCTACCTCAGGCCTACCACACAGGCTGCTCCCTCTGCCCGTAAGTGCCCCCAAGAGGAGACTCGGGATTAAATGAGAGGGTTCAGCCTGGCCATACACAAGCAGCCCCACCATCAGGCTCAGCTCCTCGTGGAGTGGGCACTGCAGAGAAACTCTTCCTTACTCTTTGGCAGGGCCAGCTCGGCTCCTCCATGGCACAGAGAGATTTGGGGGGCCACAGTTGACAAGAATGGGTAGTAACCATCAAAAGGTGCCCTGAAAGGTGCTGGCCCCACCAGGATTTGTCCACAACGGCCGCTCAGTGTTGTTTTAAAGCCATGTGGCAGAGCCTGGGAAACACACTGGGGGCTGTCAGGGATCAGGCCACACCTGGCCATGGGAAGAGCCTGCCTGTAAGCCAGAGAGAGGCAGCAGCACTTTTGCACAGGGAAAAGGGCCCAGTGCTTCCCTGGGGCGTTTCTCCAATGACTTGCAAAGTAATGGGGAAAAGACAGGGGACACCAACAAAGTCATGTTAAAAATAATGCCATGTCCATTTTTCTGTGAAGGCAGAGCTCCCAGGTCCAGTGTGGAGTGCCAGACCCCAGGACACGGCGTCCTGATAATTAGGAGCGAGGTCCACAGCTCACACGTTTAACTGGGACAAAACGGACCTTCAGAAGCCCCATTCCCAACAAGAGTATTCAGGTACACGTTGGACACCGATTCTGGCCTCTCTCAGCCTCCTCCGCACTGTTACCAGGGTCTTTCACAGGCCTGTGCCGTGCACCCGATTAGGCTGGAAAGGCAACATCTGAAGAGAGGCAGCGGGGCTGAAAACAGCAAACCGCCTGGAGGCTCCAACACCCCTCACCTTCTGACAACAGGTTGGGGCCTGTGCTGTCCCATACGGGAGCCACTGGACATGCCAAAGGTGCAGCTCATCATGCTGAAAGATGCTGGCTGACATAAAATATATTATTATTTTTTAATGTCAGATAAAGTCTGGAAACAACCCAAGAGTTCCTGATACACTCACAGGCAGCTTTCAGGAGGCCAACAGGCATTTTTTTGAAGGGAAAAAAGCAAGGTACATAATCATACAAGGCATGCCATGTAACACCTGCATCTGCATTTGCCCGTACAGGTGCAGATTCTCTGGAAGAACACAAAAACTGCTTATATTCATTGCTTCTGGAGCAGGATATTGGGTAGGAAAAGGCACGGGGTAGGCCAGGCACGGTTGCTCACACCTGTTATCCCATTTTGGGAGGCAGGAGTGGGTGGATCACTTGAGCTCAGGAGTTTGAGACCAGCCTGGGCAGCATAGCAAAACCTTGTCTCTACAAAAAATACAAAAAAAAAAAAATAGCCAGGCGTGGTGATGTGCATCTGTAGTCCCAGATACTTGGTAGACTAAGGTGGGAAGAAGATCGCTTGAGCCCGGGAGGCGGAGGTTGCAGTGAGCTGAGATCGCACCATTGCACTCCAGCCTGGGTGACAGAGCCAGACTCTGTGTCAAAAAAAAAAAAAAGGCACAGGGTAGAAAGCCAACTTTTCACCCATATACTGTCCTGTACTTTTTGATTTCTGAGCCATGCAAACATGTTGCTGATGGAAAAAAGTTCATAAAAAATTTAAAAGCCACTGCAAAACTAGGTATTTCTGCCATTAGAAAATGAAATGCTTTGTACCACTCCGACCTCATCCTTCAAATCAGTAAGACTTCATCACACCCCAAAAAAGTATAGGATTTTTCTGCACTTCCAGCAATACAACTTGGCAAGATCGGGCCACTCCTGTTGCATTAGGTAGGAAGTGACAGCAAGCAAAGGGCCAAGAAGAAATGCAAGTATTCAGTGATGCGCCGCTGGTACCAAAACACAAGGCCTTTGGCAGAGACATGAAAATGTTTATTCCACAGCCTAAGTACAGTCGTCATGCCTACCATGCCTCAAAAACAGATCCTGAGAGGGTTCCAGAGAAGGGGCTGCATGGAGCGCTGAGCCCGTGATCCCCCCTTGTTCCCACTCACTCAGCAGCTCTGCATGAACCCCTGCCCACACTGTGCTTCCCAGAGGCGGGGGCCCTGCTGAAAACAGCAGGAGCCGGCTGTGAGCCTGGAGGAGGACCACAGCCTTCACACCAGGCCAGGGGAAGGCCCAGCGGGGACCAAGGGCTTCAGAGAAGCAGGCAGAGCTGTGTCTGCCCTCGACTTTACCTCTTGGCAGGCACTGCTTCTGAGCCTCATTTCTACCTCTCAGGATTAAATATGATAAAAAAAAAATAGCCAGGAAAGCACCCAGCACCTGCTGCGGGGACTGGCACCCTGCATATTCCATTCAGTGACACACACTCTTAAGACTATAAAACAAACAGGTAAGTTAATAAGGCTACCATCCTCAAGAAGCTGACCAATAAGCTGGCCAATGGGACAGGGGTAGGGACACCTTGAGAACCAAGAGGAGTGTGCAGCTTTGGAGGGTGAGAGAAAGAAGACTGAAGGGTGAGAGCATTCCAGGGAAGGGCATTAAGAAGACTGTTCAAGCCAGGCCCAGTGGCTCACACCTATAATCCCCGTACTTTGGGAGGACAAGGTGGGTGGATCACTTGAGGCCAGGAGTTTGAGAAGAGCCTGGGCAACACAGTAAGACTTCATGTCTACAACACATTTAAAATAAAAATAAGCCAGGCGTGGTGGTGCACACCTATGGTCTCAGTTACTTGGGAGGCTGAAGTGGGGGGAATCGCTTGAGCCCAGGAGTTAGAAGCTGCAACAAGTTGAGTGAGCCCCTGAACTCCAGCCTGGGTGACACGGCGAGACTCTGTCTCAAAAAATAAATAAAGCATAAAAAGATTGTTCAGTAATATCTGTGTGTGTGTGTGTGTGTGTGTGTGTGTGTGTGTAGGTGGGGATCACCTGTATCACCCTTACTCTATCACCCACCTCCTAGACTCACTGAAGTCAGGATGCTCAAGGGATATAACCCCCTCGATCCCCAGTATGAAGCAGGTGAGGCTGTTGGAAAGGTGGCTGGCCAGGCAACTGCAGACTCCGGCTCTAACCGTGGGCTGGCCACCTGGAGCAGTCATCTGGACAGCGACTTGACTCACCCCTGACCCGCACCTGGTGCTGTGTTCAGCTGCTGAGTGGGACACAGCACAGTAAGCAGTGCCATCCCTGGGGAGCTGAGAATCTAGGAGCAGGGTGAGCCTGGCCCAGGCTAAAGGGCTGAGTTATATTTCTAGGCAGCACTGTGGGCTTAACATCCCCAAGAGGGTTGGGATATCCCAACAAGGGGATGATAAAAACAGCCCATAAAAAAAAGCCAGCACCCCTTTTTTTTTTTTTTTTTTTGAGAATCTCACTCTGTCACCCAGGCTGGAGTGCAGTGGTGTGAACACAGCTCACTGTAGCCTCAACCTCCTGGGCTCAAGCAGTCCTCCCACCTCAAGCCTCTCAAGCAGCTGGAACTACAGGCTTATCCCACTACACTTGGCTAATTTTTGTAGAGACAGGGTCTCACCATGTGGCCCAGGCTGGTCTCGAACTCCTGGGCTCAAGCCATCCTCTCACCTTGGCCTTCTCCCTCTAACTTTCTAAGATAAAACCTAAAAGACACATTCTCTTCCCAGGAATATAGCAAGAAGTGCCCAATCACCAGCCCAAATTCCTCTCCTGGCAAGACCAGAGGAGACCAGTAGGCAAAAGCAAGAGGTGAGCGCTGCACGGATAAAGGAGAGGAAGTGTGCCCACAGCTTCAGAACACAGAAACAAAACACCTTTACAGAGCAAAGAGACGCTGTACCATGCCAGCAACTTTCACCTCCATCTGTCCAGGTATTTCTTGACCTAAATATTTACTTGTTCAAATGTATGTTGACTCTAAGTCAGACACTGTTCCAGGCATGGAGCGCCTGCTCCCATGGAATTTACTGTAAACATCACCCACTGCTTAAACGTGAGATTGGTGATAGTGTTCCAAGGAAAATAGCCTAGACATGAGGTCGGTTCTCAAGGTCACCCATCTGGGACTCCAACTCAGGCCCTTCCAGGCCTCCCCAGGCAAGTACCGGTGGACACATGGAGTCTAGTTTCCCAGTGCAGGCCACAAGTTTCTCCACTTTCCTCCCAGTACAAATGAAGAATGGCTGGCCGGCGCCACCCTCAAGACGAGCACGCAGCAAGCGATGTGGCTCCCAGCACGGTGCAACCATGCTCCTGCTCCACTCCCAGACTTTTCCTAAGAAAGGCAAAGCTGTGGGGTGTGGTGGAGGAGACACCAATCGATGGTAAAAAGGCAAAGACAGCCAAGTAGCCGGAAGCAGCTTACTGGCTGTCCATCCCACTCCCGGGGCCACCTTTGTTCGCTTCCAGCAAATAGAGCGGTGAGGAACTGCGGCCCTCCTTGTGAGATGGCCCCCACACCTAAGCCCGGCCACAGACCCAGTGCTCCTTCCCCACACAGGCAGCTTAGGCACCTATCTGCATCTAGAAAGCCACAAGGTGGGAGGTAACCTCGTGTCACCTGCATTGGCTGAGAAGTGAGGCACAAGAGGCTTTGAGGAGACTGACCAGCGGCTATGCCAGCCTTGCCCTTCCACAGAGAAGCAGCCCCGGGCAAGCAACGCTGGTCCCTGGGCCTCCTTTCATCTGCAATTAGAGATCATGCCAACTTCCTCCTAGGGCCAGGTGACAGTGAAGGGGGACCAGGCGTATCAGTCATTCCACACACTCTAGGCGCTCAATGGCAGGTCTGTGTAGGCACGTGTGCAGGAGTCATCAGCGGGGATGACGTATTGGTAGCCTGTGTTTTCTGTCTACGCCGTGTTCTTCAGTTTGATTTGTTCAACATTTTTAAACAGAAAAACCTGGGTTTCCAGCTTCTCTTGGAATAGAAGATCTGGCCACAGTGAGCCAGAGCTGCTCAGGGGCCTCTGGCCAGGGGTGGTGTGTCCTGTACAATCCCCTCCACTCTGCCACACTCCACCACACCTGCTACTTCAGCACTTGCATCATCTGTTCGCAGGGGCACATCTAGGTTTGGAGGGCCTTGAAGCTTTCACAGTTTGGGGAATTCTCTTTGAAAAAAAAAACTTTATTATGAAAACAAAGTACCAGTCGGGGGGCTAGGATCTGTCTCCTTCAGCAGAATATAAAGCTCATGGAAGTGGGTACCACCTCTTCTAATTACTGCTCTGTCTCTAGTGCCTGCGACAGCTCCTGGCACTGAGTGAAACACTCAGATTATTGAATGAAAGCTTTTTTCAATTAATTTTTATAAAGATTACATGAGAATTATTATTGCACTTAACCAAGAGGAAGGCAGGAGGCTGGGGAGATGGGCCCAGACTCGTCTACCTAAGCAACACAGAGCTACGACTCGGACTCACGTGTCCGAGGCTGCTACCTGTCCCTGAAGGCAGAGGACAGCTGGAGAGGCAGGACGCAATCCTCCCTGACCCGGTGGGGCAGGTTCCACAAGCCACGGACACTCATCAGGGCTTTCTCAAAGCCTCTCAAGTCTTAAGAAATAAACCCAAAGTCCCCTCCCTCAAGATACCATACGCTTCAACGCCTGTTTGCGCTTCAGCAGTTACTCAGGGCTTCTTGCTCTTTCCGTCCTTTGTCTCATTAACAGAAACTGCTGGCAACTTCCGATTCCAAAGCAATCGGAAGCCAGCTGAGCCATGCAGCACTTGGCTCCCACGGAGACTGCCTGACTCAGGAGGGCATCTTTGCCACCACTTTCTGAATCATAGTTACCTGGTGCAGGGCACTATCAGGCGCCTGCCTAGTGCTGCACCAGGCACTTTACCTATGTTTTACATCCTCCTCCCATAACCCTACAAGAAAGGTATTACAGCCGCCACCGTACGGACAGGACACCGAGGCCCAGCGAGGCTAAGACGCTTCTTCTTGAAGGGACATAGCAATCCTGTTATTCACCAAGGGTAGAGAAGGCAAAACCTAAATCCTTCCTCTAAATCCCACTTCCGAGGTATACTTTCCAGATCTCCACTCCCCAGAAACTGACATCGCCACACATATTCACAGAGTCCTCTGACTCTCCTTTGAAAATGCAAGGCAAGTCCAGGCGCGGTGGCTCACGCTTATAATCCCAGTACTCTGGGAGGCTGAGGCGGGCGGATCACGAGGTCAGGAGATCGAGACCACGGTGAAACCCCGTCCCTACTAAAAATACAAAAAATTAGCCGGGCGTGGTGGCGGGCGCCTGTAGTCCCAGCTACTCGGAGAGGCTGAGGCAGGAGAATGGCGTGAACCTGGGAGGCGGAGCTTGCAGTGAGCTGAGATCGCGCCACTGCACTCCAGCCTGGGCGACAGAGCGAGACTCTGTTTCAAAAAAAAAAAAAAAAAAAAAGAAAGAAAATGCAAGGGAAAAGGGCCAGCCCTCTGAACTGTCACAGAGACATGAAAAACAACACAGCCTCCTTCAAAGCAAACCTCCTATGTAAGAAAATCCTACCTCCTCCACAGGAAACATGAAGAAAGAAAGTGAGGTTCTATTACCATGATCAATCACTGTGCTCAAAATTCCTAGTTCCACACACAATCCAAAGTACCCAAGAGCTGGAAATACTTGGAGCCACTCTTCTTTCAGAAAATGCTACTCAAGTAGCATCTGATGCTAAAAAGTTAATCCTGGCCGGGCACGGCCGCTCACGTCTGTAATCCCAGCACTTTGGGAGGCCAAGGCGGGTGGATCACTTGAGGCCAGGAGTTCAAGACCAACCTGGCCAACATGGCAAAACCCCATCTCTGCTAAAGAAAAATACAAAAATTAGCTGGGCGTAGTGGCACACGTTTGTAGTCCCAGCTACTCGGGAGGCTGAGGCAGGAGAATTGAGTGAACCTGGGAGGCGGAGGCTGCAGTGAGCCAAGATCGTGCCACTGCACTCCAGCCTGGGTGACAGAACCAGACTTCGTCTCAAAAAAAAGTTAGTCCTTAAAAACAGAATATCCAAGTCAAGGAAGTGCAGTGGGCATGAGATACATATGAGCACAAACACTGGCCCAGGGAGCTGGGGCACTCAGAGATGCTGCCCAGATAGAAAGGATCACCTCCATTTCACACCGGGGGAGACCCACAGAAACACTTCAGCCCAA
Organism: Hylobates moloch; assembly: GCF_009828535.3. Taxonomy (NCBI): domain Eukaryota; kingdom Metazoa; phylum Chordata; class Mammalia; order Primates; family Hylobatidae; genus Hylobates; species Hylobates moloch. Next base: position 78,511,257 of record NW_026652292.1, on the reverse strand, counting down.
CTAAGGCCGAGGGTCGCATGCTATAAAAGCTATATAGACGGGAAAGACCCTGCTTCCAGTTAAGTCTCCAGTTCCAACAGCAAGAAAGGCAAGAAATCAGCCACAAACCTGTCCATGAACAGGAGCGGAGGGGAGATGGCCATCATGTCTACTGTGACCTCGCAGCTCCGAGGGGCTGGCCGCAGAAGCACGGACTCTCCCCGTGCCGCATTCCTGGCACTCCAGAGCCACAGTCCCGGGGAAACACCATGGGTGCACTCGGAGCCCCGCCCCTCGCATCTTCGAGGTGAAGGCAAGCTGGACCCAGCAGGCCTGCGGAAAGGCGGGGGCAGCAGGGAGGGCCTCCCCAGTCACAGGGAGGGAGGAGTGAGCGCAAAGTCTGGGAAGCAAAGCCTGAGTGACGGGTTCTCGGGCCTGGGACACGGCTCCGCACCACATGCCATGGCAGGGCAGGCTACCAGGCACAAAACCCACCAGCACCTCGGACCTGGAAAAGCGCCAAGCACACAGCGCTTCCTGAACGTCTGCAGTGTGCCAGACACTGTAACTTGTGAAGCAGCAGCCAGGTCTGCCGTTGAGTCACAAGCACAGAACCGTGAAATTCATCCAAATACCTACACTAGAACCATCGCTCTGGATTCCCCCTCACTCACTTCAAATGCTGTTGAAGACAAAAACGAAAACCCAGAGCTAACTAACAACCTCGTGTGCCCCAAAACTGATCTATTCTAATGGCTGGGTGTAGTGGCTCACACCTGTAATCCCAGCACTTTGGGAGGCCGAGGTGGGTGGAACACGAGGTCAGGAGTTCAAGATTAGCCTGGCCAAGATGGTGAAACCCCGTCTCTACTAAAAAAACAAAAATTAGCTGGGCATGGTGGTAGGTGCCTGTAATCCCAGCTACTCAGGAGGCTGAGGCAGAGAACTGCCTGAACCCAGAAGGCAGAGGGTGCAGTGAGCCGAGATTGCACCACTGTATTCCAGCCTGGGCAACAGAGTGAGACTCTGTCTCAGAAAAAAAAAAAAAAAAAAGAAAAAAAAGTTAGCTGGGCGTGACGGTGGGTGCCTGTAATCCTAGGTACTCAGGAGGCTTAGGCAGGAGAATCACCCAGGAGGCAGAGATTGCAGTGAGCCAAGATCACACCACTGCACTCCAGCCTGGGCGACACAGTGAGACTCCATCTCAAAAAAAAAAAAAAACTGATCTAAACCACAAGCATGCACGATGGGGTGGTTCCCCGTGGAGCCAACGCTATTCAGTTATGTCAACTAGCCCCTGTAGAATCATCCTCCTCAAGCCCCAGCCAGCGTCCTTTAACAGTCAGCTCCATCATCCCTTAAAAAAGAAAACACCTGTCTGTGTGTTTGTATGTATGCAAAGGCACCAAAGAAGTCTGCTGAGAGGCACAGGGTGAGGAGCAGAAAAGGGAATTTTACTTTTATTTCACAGATGTGTTTTAAAAAATCAAACAAGCACATATTACTTTTGCAATTAAAAAAACCCTGGACAATCAAGTACAGGAGCTGGCCTGGCAGAGAGTAGTCCTGAGCACCTAGTCTGTGCCTGGCCCAGGGGACCAGAGGGTTTGATGAAACTGACAAAATCCCTGCCCCAGGGCAGCCAACATTTGATTTGGGGAGGGGGCCAATTAATGAATACTATCAAACTCTGTGGTTCTCAAGTGGGGAATCTGGACCAGCAGCGGCATCGCCTGGGCGCTGGCTAGAAACACAAATTCTTGAGCCCACCCAGACCTATGGAACCATAAACCCCGGGTGGGATCCAGCAATCTCTGGTTCAAAGAGCCCTGCAGTGGCTCTGATGCACACCTGGATCTGAGAACCACTGTTCTGAACGGCTGCATGCACTTAGAAAGGCGATTCCGGCTGTCCTACTTAACACCTCTCATCGGTTCCCACTACCCAAGGAGTTTCAAACCACATCTGGTCTAGCACATCAGCTACGGGTGGGGCCCAGAGCAGTCACTCCACAAAGGGGCATAACCACGACAGCCTATCAGCCAAAGCCTTCCCAGCCCTGCCACCTCATCGCCAGTCTCTTTCCCAAATACAGACCCTTCAGCCTCATGTTCCCACGCCTCTCCAAATCCTTCCTCAACCCTCAACAGTCACATTTTATATATTATACCTCAACAACAACAACAACAAAATTAAGTCAATAATTTAGAAACTCACAAAGAAAACTCCAGGTCAAATGGCCTTACTGGTGAAGTCTTCCAAACATTAAGGAAGAAATACACACACTCAGAGAACAGACCTTTCACTAGCCCTCTCCTCCCCCATTCTACCCCCTGGGGAAATGTATTAGATCATTCGACAAATATATTTATTGGCATCATTTAATCATAAGAAACAGACTTATTCAACAAGGACTTTCTGATGTCCCTCTGAGGATCATCTGACAAAGTTTGTGAGGGAGGGGGTGTAGGTGAGTACATGAACACTTTTTTTTAAATTCCCCTGTGAAAGTGTTTTATTATCTTTTTAACTTTTTTGTTGTTAATGAAAATGGGGTCTCACTATGTTGCTGTCAGGCTGGGCTCGAATTCCTGGGCTCAAGCAATCCTCCCCCATCAGCCTCTGGAGTAGCTGGGATTGCAGGCTACCACACCCAGCTATTATTATGTTTCAATTCATATACAATAAAAAGGACTTTTTTGAATACCGTTCTATGAGGGTTTTTTATGTTGTTGTTGTTGTTGTTCATTTTTTTTGAGATGGAGTCTTGCTCTGCCGCCCAGGCTGGAGTGCAATGGTGCCATCCTAGCTCACTGCAACCTCCATCTCTTAGGTTCAAGCGATTCTCCTGCCTCAGCCTCCTGAGTAGCTGGGATTATAGGTGCCTGCCACTACGTGCCGCTAATTTTTGTATTTTTAGTAGAGACAGAGTGTTTCACTATGTTGGCCAGGCTGGTCTCAAACTCCAGACCTCAGCTGATCCGCCCGCCTTGGTCTCCCAAAGTGCTGGGATTCCAGGCATGAGCCACTGCGCCCACTCACTCAGTTCTATGAGTTTTAACACACTGGTAGGTTCACGTAATCACCAGAGAAAAATCTTATAGAAACTCTCTGAGAAAACAGAAAGTAGAACTCTCCCAACCCATTTTATAAGGCCAGCATAATTTGGTATCAAAACCAAAAGGAAAATTACAGCCCATACCCTTATAAATATAGACAGTAAAGTCCCAAACAAAATATGCAAATCAAATCAATGATAAATGTAAAGTATAATATATTATGAACAAGTTGGGATTATTCTAAGAGTGCGAAGTTAATTTTACATTAGAAAAATACAACGTTATTTACCATGTAAAGGAGAAAACATAAGTATCAATAGATGCAGGAAAAAAGCATTTAATAAAATACAACAGTCATAATTTTTTTAAAACACCTTTACTAGGACCAAAAGGAAACTTCCTTAATCTAATAAAGGTATCTAATAAAGAGTAAGGTATCTGATAAAAGGTATCCTATGGCAAACATCACACTTAACAAGGAAATAATGAAAGCTTTCCCAGAGACCAAGACCCAGACTAGGATTTCTGCCAGCCCCACTTCAATTCAGCACTAAATGGGAGAGCCTGGCCACACAATAAGACAAGAAAACAAAATGAAAGGTGTAAGAGTTGAAAGAAAGAAACTCATTCACAGACAGGACGATTTTCTACAGAGGATCCAAATGAACTATGGATAAGCTATTAGAATTAGTAACCGAAGTTAGCAAGGCCTATACACAAAAACTCACTGCATCAGCCATAAAAAATAATGAGTTCATATCCTTTGCAGGGACATGGATGAAGCTGGAAGCCATCATTCTTAGCAAACTAACACGGGAACAGAAAACCAAACACCGTATGTTCTCACTCATAAGGGGGAGTTGAACAATGAGTACACACGGACACAGGGAGGGAACATCACACAACAGGGCCTGTTGGAGGTGGGGAGCACAGGCAGAGGGAGCATTAGGACAAATGCCTAATGCATGCGGGGCTTGAAACCTAGGTAACAGGTTGATGGGTGCAGCAAACAACCACGACACATGTATACCTATGGAACAAACCTGCATGTTCTGCACATGTATCCCAGAACTTAAAGTAAAATAAAAAATAAAAAAAATTCACTGCATTTACAACAAACACTACCCAACGAGTCAAATCTCCATTTCTTGACATTTGTAAAACCATCCCAAACGGTATCTAGGAATAAATTTAATGAAAGAAACATAAGATCTTTACATTAAAAAAAACAAAAACAAACTACGAAATGTGGAGAAATGCAAGAAAACCTAAACAGAGGTTCAAGGATTCAAATTTTTTTTTTTTTGAGATGGAGTCTTGTTCTGTTGCCCAGGTTGGAGTGCAGTGGCGCGATCTCAGCTCACTGCAAGCTCTGCCTCGTGAGTTCAAGCGATTCTCCTCCCTCAGTCTCCCAAGTAGCTGGGATTACAGGCGCCTGCTACCACGCCCGGCTAATTTCTGTATTTTTAATAGAGATGGAGTTTTGCCATGTTGGCCAGGCTGGTCTCCAACTCCTGACCTTAGGTGATACACCTGCCTCGGCTTCCCAAAGTGCTGGGATTATAGGCGTGAGCCACCGTGCCCGGCCATGAATTAGAAGTCTTCATGTAATAAACACTGATCTATAAATTCAACGCAATCCCAAACCAAACCCTTGCAAATTTCTTTGTACAATCTGCCAAACTGATTCTAAAATCTATATAGAAATGAAAAAGACCAAGACTAGCCAAGACAACCTTCCAGAACGAAATAGAAGGGCTCCCTCCCAAAGTGCTGGTATTACAGGCGTGAGCCACCGTGTCCACTCTTTTTTTTTTTTGAAACAGATTCTCGCTCTGTTGCCCTGGCTGGAGTGCAGTGGCAAGATCTCAGCTTACTGCAACCACCACCTCCCAGGTTCAAGTGATTTTCCTGCCTCAGCCTCCCGAATAGCTTGGATTACAGGCGTGTGCCACCACACCCGGCTAATTTTTTGTATTTTTAGTAGAGACGGGGTTTCACCATGTTGGCCAGGTGATCCACCCGCCTCAGCCTCCCAAAGTGCAGGATTACAGGTGTGAGCCATCACGCCCGGCCAGAAGATGGCCAACATGGTGAAACCCCATCTCTACTAAAAATACAAAAATTAGCCAGGCGTGGTGGCTCACGCCTGTAATCCCAGCTACTTGGGAGGCTGAGGCAGAAGAATCGCTTGAATCCGGGAGGCGGAGGTTGCAGTGAGCTGAGATCTCACTACTGCACTCCAGCCTGAGTGACAGACTCCATCTCAAAAAAAAAAAAAAAAACCAAGATACCCCTACCTTGTCACTGGAATGACAAAAAGAAAAATAAACTGACAATATCACCTTTTGGAAGGATCAAGAGCAGCTGGCATCACCACACACCGCAAGTGGGACCCACAGGAGACCCACCTGTCCCACCCCAGGCATGCACACGCCAGTGACATCCGTGAGAACACCATGATGAGCATTATCTGTAACCATCGGACCCTGAACAAATCAAACCTCCACACACAGGAGAACAAAGAGTGGGATACCCATACAGCCGAAAACCAGACAACACGAAATAGATGCTACTGCTATGCAAACCTCCCAGGGTGAGTCCGCCAGTATTGAGCAAAGAAAGCCAGACATGAGAGGGCATAATGGATGAGTCCATTTACCTAAAGTTCAAAAAAGAAGGCAGAGCTCATGTGCGGTGACAGAGTCAGAACAGTGGTTACCCGTGGGGAGCGAAATGCTGACAGGGAAGGAACCCGGAGGAGACTTCTGGGGGTTCTAGTCATAGTCTCTGTACTGATCGAGGTGGCAGACATGCGAGTGTGTTCACTTCATGTACTTAAGATCTGCAGGCTTTGCTCTCCTTTACATAAAATTTCAATACATGCTAACTCAGCTCAAACCACTCTCCCGTGCAGCCTTCCTGGGCTCATGTGCCCCCCCTCCCCACGCAGTCCCTCCTCTGTGCTCCCAAAGCACGTCCACATTTATCTGTGACAGAGAGCTGGGAGTATTGCATTTTTGTTATTTGCACCTCACCTCCCACTGCATTTGTAGGGCAGGCGGGCTTCCTACTTGGTCTTTGTATCCCCAAGGTCTGACATAAAACCTGCCAGATAGAACTACATTAAAAGGTATTCATTAACTAACCCTGAAATGACTCTGCCACGTACGTCTCCACTGATAAGTCACTGAGTCCAAAGCAAGATCTAGTGTTCTCCCTGAAGTCATACTCTCCTTGAAATCTCCTTCAAACACTCTCTAATATTAAATACAGCAGGGGAAATCTAAACAGGGATCCACTCTCTAACATCAGCTTAGATTTCTTTTTTTTTTTTTTTTTGAGACGGAGTCTCACTCTGCTGCCCAGGCGGGAGTGCCGTGGCGCAATCTCAGCTCACTACAACCTCCGCCTCCCGGGTTCAAGCGATTCTCCTGCCTCAGCCTCCCAAGTAGGTGGGATTACAGGCATCCGCCACCAGGGGCAGCTAATTTTTTTTTTTTTTTTTTTTTTGAGACAGAGTCTTGCTCTGTCGCCCAGGCTGGAGTGCAGTGGCACGATCTCGGCTCACTGCAAGCTCCGCATCCTGTGTTCATGCCATTCTCCTGCCTTAGCCTCCCAAGTAGCTGGGACTACAGGTGCCCACCACCCCACCCAGCTAGTTTTTTTGTATTTTTAGTAGAGACGGGGTTTCACCGTGTTAGTCAGGATGGTCTTGATCTCCTGACCTCGTGATCCACCCGCCTTGGCCTCCCAAAGTGCTGGGATTACAGGCTTGAGCCACCGCGCCCACCCTAATTTTTTTATTTTTAGTAGCGACGGGGTCTCACCATGTTGGCCAGGCTGGTCTTGAACTCCTGAACTCAAGTGATCTGCCCGCCTCGGCCTCCCAAAGTGCTGGGATTACAGGCGTGAGCCACCGCGCCGGCCTAGCTTAGATTTTTACAAGGAGAGAGAGAGAGACGGCAGAGCAGAAATGCCCATGTAACTTAGTACAAAACAGTACTAAGAAAAATACTAATTTATTCTTAATCTCCACCTGATAGTAAGGAAAAGAGGAGAGGAAGAGTTAGCAATAAGTTTGTAAGTATCACAAATTATGAGGGGTCTAGGGATCACATTTCAGGGAAGGAATGACGTTACTATGTTCGTTCCATATTAGAAATCTTCAGGAGTAAGATCTGATCTAAGGTGGGAGGGGTATACATGGGATTTAGACTCAGGCAGGTCAGGAGCTCAAATCCCAGCTTCTTAACAAGCTGCCTGACTTTACGCAAGAAATGAACCTCTCTAGCCTCAGTTTTTCCATCTGTAGAATGGAGATATCATCAGTCAGTTACCATCAGGGTTTATGTCTGTTAACTGTGCTTATTAATAAATAACACTAAGGGACCGGATGCGGTGGTTCACGCCTGTAATCCCAGCACTTTGGAAGGCCGAGGTGGGTGGATCACAAGGTTAGGAGTTCAAGACCAGACTGACCAACATGATGAAACCCCGTCTCTACTAAAAAAAATACAAAAATTAGCTGGGCCTGGTGGCCTGCACCTCTAATCCCAGCTACTCAGGAGAACTGCTTGAACCCGGGAAGCGGAGGTTACAGTTGGCCAAGACTGCACCACTGCACTCCAGCCTGGGCGACAAAGTGAGGCTCCGTCTCAAACATAATAATAATACAAGTAAAATAAATAAATAAGTAACACTAAGAGCAGTCTGTTAATTATATAGGCACAAGCATCTCCTCTCATTTAATCCCAACTTTATTCATCCATGTCATTTTTTTCATTCAACGAATACATATTGAGAACCAACTATGTTCTAGGTACTATGCCATGTACTGAGAATATAGTTCCTGATGACCGGAAATGTAGGTCCCCATCCTCATGGGGCTTGTCTTGAAGAAGAGAAAATTCAGAGACAGAACCTTGCCTAAGGTCATGCAGTAAAGTGCCTATATTTGGGCTGAAGTCTGAATAGAAAGTCCATTCTTTCTACTGGTGGCTCTGAACCCTGCTGCGTGCTAGAATCACCCAGGGAGTTTTCAAGCATCCTGAGGCCCAGGTTTCACCCCAAACCAATGAAAATCAATCTCTGAGGGCAGAATGCGTATATTAATTTTTAAGTTTGCCAGATAATCCTATTGTGCAGCTAGGACTGAGAACTTTGCTCCTTAATAAGTCTTTCCCTTCCCATGCTATCTCATTTCTTTAATTGATGCTTTCTTTAATCTTTTTTTTTTTTTTTGAGATGCAGTTTTGCTCTAGTTGCCCAGGCTGGAGCGCAATGGTGCAATCTCGGCTCACCGCAACCTCCGCCTCCCAGGTTCAAAGGATTCTCCTGCCTCAGCCGCCCGAGTAGCTGGGATTATAGGCGCCCACCACCACACTCGGCTAATTTTGCATTTTTAGTAGACAGGGTTTCTCCATGTTGGTCAGGCTGGTCTCGAACTCCCAACCTCAGGTGATCTGCCCGCCTCAGCCTCCCAAAGTGCTGGGATTATGGGCGTGAGCCACCACACCCGGCTATGCTTTCTTTAATCTATGTGAATTTAAGATAACTCCTTTCCAGCAGTTTCCATGGATAGTGAATTATTTCAGATTTTGTTTTAAGCTACGCCAACATTTCTACTCACTCAATAAAAATCAAACCGTAAACACCTGCCTTAAAGCACAAACTTTCCTAGTATCTTCTTGTCTCCTTTATTTTCATTGATCCAGGCTGCGTGCTGATTCCTAACCCAGCAGGCTTCTAAAGCTCAGTGGTGTGTGGCCCGCCCCTATACCCCAGCAAATATAGGCCATTTCTCCTGGAACCCTTGTCTCCTTTCACATGGAAAATGCCAAGCTCAGAGCCTGACACAACGTAGCCCCTGCCCATGAGGATTCCAACCTCCCACTCTCACACCAGCTCCAGGAATCTGACTCTATACAGCACTAGTGAACAGAACCAAGTCACATTCTGCTAGTGTCCCAGGGCCAATCAGGAACATGAGCTGGGGTTAGCTGGGGATTGGGGATGACTGAGACACAGGCTCTGTCCTTAAGGAGCTCCAGTAAGAGCAAGACACCTGAAACACCACTGGACTAAAAGGAAGCTGCAGAGGAGACAGGAGAGAAGCACGCATGCCCTGAAGGCCACCTCTGCCCCGGGGATGGTGAGAAGGTTCCTGGAAGCGGTGTCAGCTGTGCTGGGAACCAGTGACGCTGTGTCCAGCCAGTCCCGTGGAACCAGTGCAGGGATGAGGAGGACAGGAGAAACCCAGACATCCCCGCATTCTGTAAACCAGAGGACCCAGGGAGGACGAATCCTCCCACACCTCAATTTACAGGAACCAGAGGCCAGAGCCACAGTGAATTCCAACCGCCCATCAGCCACTGCTTGGAGCATGCTCGTTTGTAAAACAGAGGTTGGGCTCTCACTACCAGTGAACTCAGTACGTCAAGGACAGACGGCTCCCGTCAGGGTCATCACCCCAGGGAGGACAGGCCAGAGCTGACAGGGGCCCGAGATGCTGGTCATGAAGCAGCAAGCCCCGGGGACTCGGTCCCAAGGAAATCATCTGAAAGGCAGGCACCACATTCTGAAGCCCACGGGGAATTCCATCATCAAAACGCAGACACAAAAAGCCATTTCCTTATTGCTGGACAAGCAAATGATTCACAGGATGAAATCCTACAAAGACATTACACTTGATCTTAGCCAAAAGGCCGAGAAGCGATAATCCTACAAAGACATTAATAAGCGTACGAACACGTTTTAATTGTGCTGAGAAATGTTTCCTCTACGTAAAAAAGCAGGACACCAAACAATAGAAACAGCATCCATTTTTATCTGTTTAAAATTCAAAGTCTGCAAGGAAATAAAAAAAGAAGGAAAAATCAGGGGTAGGTGTTAAAAAGGACAAAAAATAGAACGACGCCAAAGTTTTCCTGCATATTTTTAAACAAAGAGAAGCTTTCAGAAACATATCTAAGCTAAAAAGATCTAGCACCAAAAAAAAAAAAAAAAACAGCAGAACGCGCCGGCTTCACAGACACCACAGATGGGTGCCGTGCCCGCGATCTGAAACCCGAGCGGCTGTGACCCCATATGGGAGACTGAATGGTTGGGGAGGTCTGCTCTCAAGACCCAGAACAATCATAGAATTTAAAAGAAACATATTTAGATTTAAAAGTTAAGTGTGCCAGATCCCTTTATTACTTTTTTTAGATTCATATTCACTCAAGGCTATCTGCTGACCACCTGCACCGGCTGGGAAAACCACAGGAGGACGGTGTGGCCCCAGCTCTCCAGAAGCTCAAGGTTCCAGGAGGGGGCGGGGAGTGGGCTAGCGCGGTCTCAAAGAAGTCCAGGGACTGTGGGGTCCACATGAGAGGTCTGGGAGAGGTTGGGGTGATCAAAGAAGGCTTCCTAGAGGAGGTGTCACTTAAGCTGAATCCTAAAGGACAAACAAGAATTTGTCTGGGAGAGGCAGCAGAACAGGCAAGGTGCAGAGGCAGGGCGTCACTGGCTCTGAGCACTGGCACCACTGGTGGCCAGAGATGCAGGCAGCAGCCAGATCCTGCACGCCCCATAGGCCACACCAAGTGGTCTGGACTTCATCCTCCAGGTGGTGTGAACTATCACTTGGGCAAGAGAATGAGAGGGGCATTCAACTAATCGGTTTCAGGCATTTAATTCTCATGAAGAAGGGAGAGGGGCAGAGGGAGGAAGGAAAAGACATCATAGCCGAGGCTCCCAGTTATTCACCAAACCCATTTCCTCGTTGTCCTGGGTGCAGTCCTCTTTCCCGGCTTCCCTCACAGGTAGGGGCGGCATTCCAGCCAATTAACTCTGAGTGGAGTCGTGTGTGCCGCTTCAGGCACAGCTGGCCCTCAGAACTCCCACACTGGTCCCTACACACGCTCTCCCCTGCTTTGGTGTAATACCGAAGAACCCAGCAAGCTTCTGCTGAAAATGATGGGGCCACAGGACAGAAGGAACCTGGGGGAGCATGGCCTGGAAATCAACCTCCGTTGTGTTTGAAGCTTTATGTATATTTCAAGTTTGTTACAGCAGTGAACATTCATCCACCTAACTAGATATTAATGTATTTGTCCCAGGAATTTTGCCTGCCACTCAATTTCTTCTGCTTTAAAAATAACTGCTCTCAAACGAACCTCTAAAAGGGATTAAAATCTATTCCAGGCAAAAACTTACAGTGAATGAACAGCCAGGTATTAGGGTAAGGGTGACCCAAGAGACATGGTTCCTCATCCCATCCACTGGGCCCTCACCTTCCTTCTTCCTCATGCCTGGTTCTGCAGGACATGGGGGCGGGGAAGGCAGAGCCCACTCCTTTTGACCCGCCTTCCCCCCTCACTCCTCCCACCATAGAAAATGTGTTTAACACCCAGATCTGAAACCTAAAAGGAGGTTAGAGCTTAAAGCTAACCTCTAACTTTCAAACGCCTATAAACATGTACCTGTAACACTTGGTACCCAGAGCCTGGGTTGTAAAAGCCTCTTGCTAAAGGCAAGGGGGAATCCGAACAGGAAAACTGGACTGAAACTGGACTGCTGTGGGGCCCAAAAGGGCTATTCTGCAACTCTAGATGACTCACCATTCTTCCATATATAGAATCTTACAGGAATCGTGAGATAAACCACAGCTATTCACAACAAAGAATCAGCAAAACTGGAGTTGAAACAGCTCGCAGTTACAAACCCAGCTCGCTCAACATAAACAGGAACTGATTTGATGTGGCAATCTAGTAAGATGTGTGCGCGTGAAAAATACAGAAGGCATGAAATAATTCAGTGTTACTTGTACGGAATATTCTAAAAATAAAAAAGATGTGTAAATATTTTAAATAATCTATTTAAGATAGTAAATGGGAGGAAACAGTTTTAATTACTGCATTATTCTATGATACGATCCACTAACAGCTGAAAAGCAGAACAGATTCTATCCCCATCTGGGCAAAGGGAAGTTAATTTATAAGTAGAAAGTGGCTGATGGCTGAAGAACTGCTTTGCAGGAATGGGCTTGCCCACGGGTTTCTCAAAGCCCGTGTACTCCTGTGGTCCCACACCAGTTCTCCTGCATTTCATACTGAATCGCCACCTCCCAGGCTGAACCTAACCTCACCTAGGGCAGAAGGAAGGTGGGCTGGTGAGGGACCTGAACACACACCTGGAGCCTCCAGGAAGATGGGCGTACTGTTTCCTGAGGCTGCCTGCAAGCCTGAGGGAGTTCCATGAACACACGTGGTCTGACGTATCTGGAGCAAATTCATTCTCCTTTTCCTGCATCCCACAAAACAACCTTGCCCTCTGTGCAGTTTCTAAGGACATCGACGCCTTCCAGAAACTGGGGCAGACACACTGCCTTGGCTATGGGACGAGTCGGAGGAACAGATGTGCAAGCTGAGGAAGGTCTTTTTTGGTTCAGTTCATGCCATTCCTGAATGTTACTGACACTCCACAGCTCCACAGCAAGTGTCTGCCTTCCCCATAGGAAGACGATGTCAGGAGCAACATAAAGTGGTAAGAACCTAAAAAGCTGCTTTCGGCCGGGCGCAGTGGCTCATGCCAGGAATCCCAGCACTTTGGGAGGCCAAGACGGCAAATCACCTGAGGTCCGGAGTTTGAAACCAGCCTGGCTAACACGGTGAAACCTTGTCTTTACTAAAAATACAAAAATTAGCCAGGCGTGCTGGCGGACACCTGTAGTCCCAGCTACCCGGGAGGCTGAGGCAGGAGAATTGCACGAACCCGGGACGCGGAGGTTGCAGTGAGCCAAGATCGCGCCATTACACTCCAGCCTGGGCCACAGAGCGAGACTGCGTCGCAAAAAAAAAAAAAAAAAAAAAAAATGCTGCTTTCCTCAGATACAGGCAAGTTTCCCAGCCCACCAACAGAAGGAAACGGACCATCAAACCCAGATGGGATTCAGAACAAACATCTTGAGCACTGGTCGATCACAGAACAGCCAACCTGCTTTCATCAAGTCATTAATAGCCAAGATAAATCGCTCATGTTTACCCTCCAGAACTGATTCAATCCTTTCTCTCCATTTTCCCTTTCCTGCAGCGCCTCCCTTAGGCAAGCCCTCACTACCATTCATTAGTTCATTCATTCGTTCATTCATGCCATAAGCCGGGACACGGGGATTCCTAACACCTCCTAGTAAGTGCTGCACTGACTGCTGTAACAGGCACTTCCCAAGCACAGCCTCCTGGCCGCCAGCTCGGAGACAGGTAACACACAAGAACATAGAGCAGCATGTCCAGCCACCCAGCCGGCCAGGCAGAGCAGACTTTCAGATCTTTGGCTCTATGACTGCACTCTCTGAATCTCCACCAGGTTCTTTGTCCCCTCACTGGAGGGCACAACAGGCGCCTTCAGAATACACCTCTGAGGGGTGTAGGCGCCTCCCCCACCACGCTGTCATCTCCCATATTTAAATGTGCACTAGAGTTCACAGGGAGGGTCAAACACACCCTCAGGCGAGAACCTCAACCCCAGCAAGGCTGACTCCAGGCAGGACCCTCCCCGCTACACCTATCTGACCTGCCACCTGGCCTCAGTTTCCTTCCCCTTCCCCGGAGCCCTGAGGGCGGCTCTTTCTGTAGACCTCTCTGGGCTACACACATTCCATTATGGATTTGCTCGTTTCACACCCACTGTGTGCTGCTGTTACACATCAAGAAGAACAAAAAAGGTTCAAGTCACAGATTGTCCCACAGACCAGGGCTGAACAACAGGACTTCCTGCATGGTGGAAATGTACTAATCCGAGCTGCCCAATGGGGTGGCCACAAGCCACATGTGGCTACTGAGCGTCTGACTGGCCAGAGTGACTAAGAAACTGAATTTTCCATTTCAGGTCATTTTAACTCAATTTAAATAGCTACATGGGGCTAGTGGCTAACACATTGGACAGCAGCTTGATATTCTAGTAACTAAAGCACCAACTGTGCCCCAATAGATGACTCCAGGCAGCCAAAAGGGACGACTTTGCTGAGCATGCACGAGGTACTGTGGGAGTCAGGGGCACAGGCCGCTGGTGCTCATTTCTCAAGGAGCTTGCTGTAGGTTGTGAGGCCTGAAAAGCAAGGCCAGTCCCCGCCGGCCTCAGGGCCTTCGTCTCCACTGTGTCCTTCGGAAGAACACGCTTCACCCGCACGCCACTCAGATCTTTGCTCAAACGCTGCTTTCCCACCAAAGCCCTCCCTGACCCCCCTGTGTAAAGTGGAGCCTCTCCCAGCTTTCCCATGCCACCTCCACACCACCACCCCATCCTCACCCCTCTCCTCAGGAACTCTGCCACAGGCCTCACAGCCTGGCACTGAGCATCCCTTATCAGTCTCTGCAGTGTGGTCTCAGTCGACTATCGTGCCATTGGGTGCTTTGATTTGGGAGAAGTGGGTGTGTTGACCGCTACATCCCCAGGACTGAAGCGGGTATGCTGACCACTACATCCCCAGGACTGGGTGCTTGGGTAGATAATCTCTAAGGAAAGGGATGACGTCTGAATTCAACCATTTGGCAAGCACTTACTGAGTTCTAATGAGCACCAGCGTACAATGAGCAAGGGGCAGTCCCTTGAGGGGTGCGCAGGCTGCTGGGGGGGACCTGATCGGGTGGCATTGCACATAAGAGGTGCCCCAGCCACAGAGCTGGGAGCCGACATGCAGCAAACGGGGGCCACTCTTCCTGGGGGGCTCCTGTGGGTTCTTCTCATTTACGCAGCAGGAAGAGGCAGGCAGGAAAACCATTCCAGGAGGAGTCTCCAGGCCTGCAGGAGGACAGCAGGGGCTACTGCTGATTCCAGAAGGTTCTTCCTGCTGGAAGATGCCGAGACCGCCTGACGCAACTCTGCATTTCACACGTGGGAAAGCTGTGTCTGCAAAGCGACTTGCCCCAGATGCAGAGGGAGTGGGTGGCAGAGCCAGGATGCCATCCACTGCTGATGAGGAAGAGGCCACCGGCTGAGCTGGCGAGGGTTTCACTAGCATCTCTTCCCCGTGGTGTCCACGGTGCTTTCCCATGCAGCACTCAGGCCAGCCCACAGAGCCTGGGGGATGGCACCACTGCTGCACTACTGCACAACCAGGTCTCCCCTCCTGCAGCCGGGACGGATACTCTTCAGAGTGCGGCTGCAGGGGAGGAACCCAAAGACCTGAAACAATGGAACACTGGGCCCCCGGGAGGCCAGCCCCAGCCGCAGCCCCTGCACAGCTGTGTGACAGGCATGCTCACCCCGGCATCTCTCCTGTGCCCCCTGGGTGAATGCAGGATCCACGAGGCACACAGAAGGACTGCAAGGCGAGGCTAGTCCTCGCACAGAGGCTGGAGAGGGCTTCCTGGCAGTGGCTAAACATCTGCAGAAATGGTCTAGGGATGCGGATCCTCAGAGAAGCAGAGAGAAGGCGTCCCTGAGTGAGCGAGGAGCCCCACCTCTCTGCAGACCTGGTCCTAGGGAGGGGGAGCTGCCAGGCTGGTGCCTGGTGGGAAGGCCAAGGGGACACCTGCTGTGGGCAGCCAGCTGGGAGTGAGGCTGAGGTCCCCTGGAGAGGGCCAAGGACTGAAGAAGAGGAAGTGGCGCCTCACGCTCGTGTGACCACGGTCCATGTTCCTCCCAGATGTTTCCTCTTGGCATTGACTTCCCCCCTTGCTATCCTGGCCTGGCCCTCTCCAGAGGAGCATGTGAGGTTATGTGCACCCAAGGGCAGGGTGGTCGAGCATGGTACCACTGTCTCATGCAGCTCCTAGCACTGGGGCCACCAGGCAGCCCCCAGAAGAGGGATCTGCACAGCCAACATTCAGGGCTGATCCCCATGGTCCTCCCCCAGACAAGCTCTCCCTGAGGACGGGGTGCTGTTCACAAATGGGGAGGCTCTTACACCATGGGAAGAAGCTCTGTCTCGGCAAGACCAGCCCAGCAAAGCAGCGCCCACCACCACAACGCCCGGGACGGCACTGCTGCTTCCCTCTCCCCACCCAGCACACGGGAGGAGTGGAATGAAGACCTCTACTTCCTTTCTCCAACACTCCTAGACCAGGCTCACCAGACGCAGCTCAAACAGCAATGCGATGGCCCCGGGGGCAGCCTACGTCAGACGTGGTGGACACTGACCTTGCAGGCTCCACTCCCAGCCGGCCGTGTGACTGGAGCCTCCCCGCCCACACGGTGAAGACCCCCACTACCCTCCAGGCTTCAGGGTCTTCATCCTGCTTCTCTAATCCACCCTCCTTCCACCGCCCGGAGAATCCGCGCCCCAGTGTAATCACCCTCACACGTCCCTGAGCCCTGCCTCTCTCTCCCTTCCCTGTACACACTTAGCTCAAAGACAAGCCTGCCCTGAACGTGTATCTGTGCAAAAAACATGGCTGGAGAAAGACACGCAGCACGCTGACTGGTCCCTGATCGCCTGGCAGGGCCCTTGCTGCCCCCCAGCAACGCTTCCTTCCCTCTCTATCCATTCTCCCACACGCCTTGATGGCTTTCACACAGCTTCGAACCCAGCACACCATCCCCACTGCTATAGCCCCAGGGTTTGTGCCCCCACCCAACTCACATGTTGAAATCCTAACCCTCAGGTTGACAGTATTAAGAAGTGAAGCCTTTGGGAGGTGACTACGTCATGAGGGTGGAGCCCTCCCCAGTGGGATTAGTGCCCTTATAAAAAACATGTTCAACAGCTCAGTAGACACTGAACCTGATGGCACCTTGATCTTATGCCTCCCAGCCTCCAGAACTGTGGGAAACAAATTTCTGTTGTTTATAAGCCACCTCATCTACAATATTATGTTTAAAAATTTTAAAAAGGCCTGGCGTGGTGGCTCACACCTGTAATCCCAACACTTTGGGAGGCTGCCGTGGGCAGATCACCTGAGGTCAGGAGTTCGAGACCAGCCTGACCAATATAGAGAAACCCCGTCTCTACTAAAAATACAAAATTAGCCGGGCACAGTGGTGCATGCCTGTAATCCCAGCTACTAGGGAGGCTGAGGCAGGAGAATCGCTTAAACCCGAAGGCAGAGGTTGCGGTGAGCCGAGATCGTGCCACTGCGCTCTTCCCTGGGCAACAAGAGTGAAACTCTGTCTCAAAAAATAGATAAATAAGTAAAAAAAAAAAAAAAAAAGCTCAAACGGACTAAGACCTCCATCCTTGGGACCCTGCTTCCTACTTCACCAAAAACAAAACAAAACGAAACAAAAACCCAGAGCAACCAAACAAGAACTTCCACTGACAACAGCAAATGCTGGGGAGGATGTGGAACAACAGAAACTCTCATTCATTGCTGGGGGAGTCAAATGGTACTGCCCCTTTGGAAGACAGCCCGCTGGTTTCTTACAAAACTAAACATACTTTACCGTATAACTTAGCCACTGCATGTCTTGGTATTTACCCAAAGAAGCTGAAAACTTATGTCCACACAAAAATCTTCACACAGATGATTATGGCAGTTTCATTCATAATTGCCAACACTTGGAAGCAACTAAGATGTCCTTCAGCGGTGAATGGATAAACTACGGTACATACATACAGTGAAATATCATTGAGTGCTAAAAAGAAATGAGCTATCAAGACATGAAAAGACATGAAGAGACTCGGATTTACATTACTAAGTGAAAGAAGCCAATGTGAAAATGATTTCCACCTGTATGGCAAAACTATGGAGACAGTAAAAAGATCAGTAGTTTCCAGGGGTTAGGAGAAAAAGAGAGACGGATAGGTGGATCACAGAGGATTTGGGGGCAGTGAAACTCCTCAGTGTGATATGGCCACAGCAGATACATGTCATTATATACCTGTCCAAACCCACAGAGTGCACAGCACCCAGGTAGACTCTGGAGTCTCTGGAGACTCAGAGTGCACAGCACCTGATGTAGACTCTGGACTCCTTCCTGGTGATAATGATGTGTCGGTCAGTGTGGGCTCATCGACGGTAACAAATGGACTCCTCCAGTGTGGGCTGTTGATGAGAGGGAAGGCTGTGCACATGAGGGTAAAAAGGAGATACAAGGAATTCTATCCTCTCTGCTTAATTTTGCTGTAAACCTACGAGTGCTCTAAAAAATAAAGTCTATTTTTTAAAAAGTAAATATGTTGAAACTAAAAATCTATATTCGGGCCAGGCACGGTGGCTCATGCCTGTAATCCCAGCACTTTGGGAGGCCGAGGCGGGTGAATCACTTGAAGTCAGAAATTCAAGACCAGCCTGGCCAACACGGTGAAACCCCGTCTCTACTAAAAATACAAAAATTAGCTGGGTGTGGTGGCGCATGCCTGTAATCCCAGCTACTCAGAAGGCTGAGGCAGGAGAATCGCTCGAACCCAGGAGGCAGAGGCTGCAGTGAGCCAAGATCACACCACTGCACTCCAGCCTGGGCAATAGAGTGAGATTCCATCTCGGAAAAAAAAAAAAAAAAGTACATTTACACACAAACAATGAAGCAACACTACAAACAATAAAGTAGACTACAAGCATGGGAGCAGGAGAGAGGGAGAGGAAAAGGGAGAGAGGGGAAGGAGAGGGAGAGAGCACACGTGAGAGAGCGCCTGCAAGAGCAAGCACCCTCCCCCAGGCCCCTCCTCCCCATCTAACTGTGCCCCATCCTCTCCCAGGTGCCTGCCACCCTGGACTCTCCCCAGCTGAAGCCACTTCTCTGTTGAACTCTAGATCCTGCTCCTTCAGATGCAACTCAAGGACAAAGCTGCAGTGATTCTCTCTTCTCCCGGATATGTTCACCTCTTATTCTTTTACTAGGTTGTTTTCAAATTAAAAAAACAAAACAAAACAAAAAAAAAACAAAGAAACAAACAAAACAAAAAAACCCTGTATTTCTCCAATCTTAAAAAAGGAAAAAAAAATCACACCACTTCTGCCTCCAGCTATCACCCCATTTTCTGCTCCACTCTGTAGCAGACCCACCAAAAGAATTATCTGCTCACTGCTTCCAACTTCTCTTCTCCCAGTCTCTTTGGGTCTCACTCTGTCACCCAGGCTGGAAATGCAGTGGCGGGATCACTGCAGTGGACCAGTGCAGCAGATGCCTGGTGATAACAATGTGCAGCTCACTGCAGAGATGGGGTCTCACTATTTTGCCCAGGCCAATCTCAAACTCCCAGTTTAAAGTGATCCACCCACCCTGGCCTCCCAAAGTGCTGGGATTACAGGTGTGAGGCCACCATGCCGGCCCCATTCTCTCTTAAATATTTACTCCAGTTTCGCTTTTGCTTGCACCACTCCACAAAAACAGCTCTGGTCAAAGGTCACCAATGGCCTCCTCATTGCTAAACAGTCAATTCTTTTCATTTTTCTTTTTTTTTTTTTTTTTTTTGAGACAGAGTCTTGCTCTGTCGCCCATGCTGGAGTGCAGTGACGCAATCTCGGCTCACTGCAACCTCCACCTCCCAGGCTCAAGCGATTCTCATGCCTAAGCCTCCCAAGTAGCTGGTATTACAGGAACCCACCACCACACCAGATAATTTTTGTATTTTTAGTAGAGACAGGGTTTCGCCATGTTGGCCAGGCTGGTCTCAAACTCCTGAGTTGCCTCGGCCTCCCAAAGTGCTTAAACACTCAATTCTGAGTCCTCATCTGCTCTGCCCTCTCAGCAACCTCTGCCCAGTTGCCCCTCCCCTTGTTGACACCCATGCTCACCGGGCTGGCACCCAGCTTCCAGACCCCACACTCGTGCCCTCCCAGCTCACCAGCCCTGCCTTCTCACTCTTGCTGCTTCCTCCTCTCCTCCCAGATCTCGGGGTGCCGGCAGGCCTCAGGCACACTCCTTGGTCCTCTTCTCTGTCTGCCTGTTTCCAAGGCGACCTCACCTGGTTTCAAACCACCTCCAATGCTAACAAGTCAATGTATACCTCCCATCCAGCCCCACTCCTGCCAGGATCCTCTCTAGTCACCCACTCCACCTCCTTCCTGTAAATGTCTAAGATGTCTCAAACTCCACCCCTCATCTTCTCTCCAACTTGGCAACTCTATTTTCCACTGGCTGAGGCCAAAAGTCTTAGGGTCATCTTTGACTCCTTTCTTTTCCCCACTCCCACATCCATTCTTCAAATCGCACCCTCCCCACAGCTGCCACCCAGGCGAAGCTATCATCACCTTTTGTCTGGACTCCTGCAACAGCCTCCTCGGACTCCCTGCCCTGCCCTTCCCCTGCCCAGAAGCCTCCACTCAGTACAGCACCTCAGGACATTCTGTTTAGGACTCAATGAAATCGCTACTCCTATGGCAGGCAGACTTCTGAGATTCCCTTTCCCTGATGTTCATACCCTGTAAAATCCCTCCCTTTGAACATGGGCATAAATTATGAATATGATGGGATGGTCACTCTGTGATCAGGTTACATCACATGGCACAGATGACTTTAAGAAAGAGAGGTAGGCCAGGCACAGTGGGTCATGGTGACTCAATCCCAACACTTGGGGAAGCCAAGGCAGGAGGATCACGTGAGGCTAGGAGTTTGAGACCAGCCTGGGCAACAAAGTGAGACCATGTCTCTACAAAAAATTTTAAAAAGTAGCTGTGTGTGATGGCACATGTCTGTGATCCTAGTTGTTCTGGAAGGGGAAGGGGAAGGGGAGTGGAGGTAATTCTCAATGAGCCTTACACAATTTCAGTGAGCCCTTAAAAGCAATCAGTGTTCTCTCTGGGAAGAGATCTGCAGTGCCAGACGGACTCGACACAAAAGAGTCCTTGTTGCTGGTTTTCAATATGGAGGGGCCACACGGCAAGGAATTTGGGTGACTTCTAGGAGCTGCAAGTGACCCTCAGCTGACAGCAATCAGGGAAATGAGGAGCTCAGTTTATAGCCACAACGAGCTCTGCCAACAGCCTGAGTGAGCCTGGAAGCAGGCAATTCCTTAGCCAAGCCTCGGATGGGGACACAGCCACCAATGTGCTGTTTCATCCTTATAAGTGCCCAAGGGGAACCCAGCCACACCATGATGGACAGCCATGTTGTTTCAGGCCACCAAATGTGTGGTTATTTGTTATGCAGCAGCAAAACACCAGGACAACTCCTCTGCTCAAAATTCTGCAGTAGAGCCAGGCACAGTGGCATGGTAGGCCCAGCTATTCTGAGGCTGAGGCAGGATGACCTTTTGAGCCCAGGAGTTCAAGGCCACACTGCACTATGGCTGCACCTGTGAATGGCCACTGCACTCCTGGCTGGCCAATGCAGCAAGAAGACCCCATCTCGAAAAGACAAAAATTCTGCAGTGGCTCCCCACGGACTCTAAGTCAAAGCCAACATCACGCAATGGCCTATATGCCCATACAGAATCTGGTCCCACTGACCCTATCCCTTCCTTCTCTCAGTCCATCCCCAGGGCCTCTGTGCTCAAATGCATCAGGCCTGCCTGCGTCCTTCTCCCTTGCTAGATCACTCGCCTTCCAAGTATCTGCTTGGTTAACTTTGCGACTGACATCTTCAAGTCTTTTTTTTTTTTTTTTTTTTTTTTTAAATTTCCAGACAGAGTCTTGCTCTGCCGCCCAAGATCGTGCAGTGGTGAGATCTTGGCTCGCTGCAACCTCTGCCATA
This sequence comes from Hylobates moloch, assembly GCF_009828535.3. Classification (NCBI taxonomy): domain Eukaryota; kingdom Metazoa; phylum Chordata; class Mammalia; order Primates; family Hylobatidae; genus Hylobates; species Hylobates moloch. The sequence continues at coordinate 78,489,664 of NW_026652292.1, read as the reverse complement.
GTTAAAGCCCGAATGGTTCAAGCGATTCTCCTGCCTCAGCCTCTCGAGTAGCTGGGATTACAGGTGCACGCCACCACACCCAGCTAATTTTTGTATTTTTAGTAGAGACAGGGTTTCACCATGTTGGCCAGGCTGGTCTTGAACTCCCAACCTCAGGTGATCTGCCCACCTTGGTCTCCCAAAGTGCTGGGATTACAGGCGTGAGCCGCCCGCCTGGCCACCTTCAAGTCCTTGCCTCAGTCTCTCCTCCTTCAGGCCTATCCTGACCAGCCTATTCATTGTGTAACTTGCATTCACTGGTCCTCCCAGGACCTCATACCACCTCTGCTTGCTGGCTTTCTCCATAGCTCTTAAGTCTGCCAGCACATAACCTCCATCCACTCACTGTGTTTACCACCAGCACCCTCTGCTAGAACTTAAGCTCTGCAAGGACAGGGGCTTTGTTTTGTTCACAAATGAATCCCAAGCACCTAGAACAGTGCCTTGGCATATGGCAGGTGCTCAGTCAATATTTTTTTTAAAGATTGCATGATGAGAAGCATATTTAAGAACCTAGCACAGTGCTTGGTACACAGCAGCCACTCAAAAAATGGATCGTTATGGTTGTGATTTGCTGCCAAGAGAAAACAAAGCCCAGGAAAGCACAGGGAAGCAGCACACCCTTACAAGCACAGCTGTTCTTTCTGAACGTGGCTGGACCACTGGCAGGTCTGCAAACGGCATCTGCAGCAGTAACCAGACAATCTCCTGTGTGTGTCCAGCACACACACAGCTGGCGTCCTATGGCTCCTTTCAGCCATGTGTGCAGTGATACCATCAGCTGCATGTTTCCAGACACGAACCGCAACCTCAAATTGAAGCTCACCCAGATTTAAAGAAACGTCTCAGGTCAAGGTTACCAGTGACCTCCCAGGTGCTGAATCAATGCTTGGTAAGAACCCAGCTGTGTAAACCAGTGGCTGGAAAAGAAGTGCAGACATTCTGCAATCGAGAGGTAATCAAGCTGCTGAAAATCCACCTGGTACAAAAACACACAACCAGGGAACTTAAACCCTTGGGATGGGGGAATCGAAACAGTGTCAGACGATCCAGAGTGAGGCTGGGCGTGGTGGCTCACGCCTGTAATCCCAGCACTTTGGGAGGCTGAGGCAGGCAGATCACGAGGTCAGAAGTTTGAGACCAGCCTGGCTAACATAGAGAAACCCTGTCTCTACTCAAAATACAAAACTTAGCTGGGTGTGGTAGTGCGCACCTGTAATCCCAGCTACTCAGGAGGCTGAGGCAGGAGAATCGTTTGAACCCGGGAGGCAGAGGTTGCAGTGAGCCAAGATGATACCACTGCACTCCAGCCTAGGCAACACGGCAAGATTCCATCTCAAAAACATTTTAAAAATAAATAAAAAAGAAGACCCAGACTAAGTGTGTGCCTGTGCAAACACTTAAACAAAGGCCAGTTTCCGAAATCACTGAGACCCCTTGCAGGTTGTTTTTTGGTTTGTGTGTTTTTTTTTTTTTTTTGAGATGGAGTCTCACTCTGTTGCCCAGCCTGGAGTGCAATGGCACTATCTCAGCTTACTGCAACCTCTACCTCTCAGATTCAAGCCATTCTCCTGCCTCAGCCTCCTAAGTAGCTAGGATTACAGGCACCTACCACCAAGCCCAGCTAATTTTTGTATTTTTAGTAAAGATGGCATTTCGCCATGTTATCCAGGCTGGTCTCCAACTCCCGACCTCAAGTGATCTGCCCACCTCAGCCTCCCAATGTGCTGGGATTACAGGCATGAGCCACTGTGCCTGGCCCCCTCACAGACTTTTAGTGAGGAATAATGGGAACCATCCTACGAGCTCCTTGCTTGCTAAAGTCCTTTCTGCTTCTCTCTGGCTCAAGGCCTCCAGGAGGCACCTGCAGTGATTCTGCCGTATCTCCCTCCCCTATCGATGGCCAGCCCACAAAGGCCACCAACCAAGCAGCAGGCCTCGTGACAAACGGCTGATTCCAGCCTCACTCCCACACTTTCAAATGCCTGGAGTAACTGGAGGAGGAAAAGGCATTCTCATCCTGCTGGCCCACGATGGCTCAAGAAGCAATTCTCCAACCGTCTTCCCACCGAGGAGCTTCAGTGCCCTGACAGACGCCACCCAGCTAGACCCTGACCCGGCTTAGAGCTCTGCTCACTGCCTCCCTTTTGCAGAGCACCACAGTTCCAACACTGCCCTGCAAAATCACTATTGCACCTCTGGTTTCCCGTTCAACTCTTTTTGCTCTCCCAGCCCCGCACTTCCCCCTTTCTGATCATGTTACACATGTTACAAGACACAGGGTGGTGTCTTTTGTAGAAACAGCATGGACTTTGGAGTTAACAAGTGAATGTTCAAATCGCAGCTCTGCAGTCTGTGCAGTTAGCCTTTCTGAGTCTGTCTCCAGTGAGCTGTGAAATGCTTTAGAAAGCGACCGAAGTGCCTGGCCCAGAAGCTGAGCTCAGAACAGGGCAACTGCATTCTTCAAAGGGAGCTGCTCATCTAGATTCTATCAAGCTAACAGTTTAACTCATTCTCATCAAGGCAGCCCATCCGCTCCTGTGCAGACTTTCATCTTACCCCATCTGGCTGTGACAGGCTTTGAGTCTTGAGACGAAATGTCGTCCTCAAAGTCCTGCCCCATCTGGGCGTCTACCATCTCTCTGGTCTCCCCTCCTAGCCCTGCCCCTCCTGAGCACCTCATGCTACGGCACCTTCCCAGAAAGGCTGGGCTCTCTCCTGCTCCCATGACTTTGCACAAGCTGATCCCTCACCATCTCCACCCTCATGCAGGTGGACAGCACTTTCGAAGGCCAGCTGGCATTTCAGCCCTGTTACTTCTTTCTGAGCTGTCAACGGGCTTTGCTGCTTTGTTCACATCTTTCTCCAGATCCTTATCACACAGTAGAGGGACTGACTCAGTGGCCTCCAGCACTAGTCTGCCCATCTTCGAATCTTCTTGCTTCCCTACTGCCTGGCACTTGCAGCTCAACACCTTGATTAGAATGGTCCTCTCATCGCTGCAACTCTAATGTAAAGCACATACCCCTCAGCTCATTTTGCAAACAAGGACACTAAGCCCCAGAGAGACTGAGCATCTGCCTTACCCAAGACCACACACCAGCAAACAGTGACATCAAGAGACCACCACCCAGCACTCCCTCTCAGGATCACAGCAACACACAAGCTCATACACACCAGCAGCAACGCAGGTCCATAGCAGGTGCCATCTGTATATCCATAATGCCAGGGCAAAGTCACCAGCAATATTAACAAACTGTTTGCACAGAAAAGGCATAGTTACAATGTTCCATCTCAGTTCACTAGAGTTAATTCTAAGATGGCCAAAGCAGGAGTAAATTACAGTCAGGCAACATAAAAACATAGACTAGACATGAATGTGCTGCAATGTGCCCAGTGCATCACATCTATGTACACTCCCTCCCCATTTAATTCCAACAACCCTTAGAAGCATGAACTTATTCCTATTTCCCTGTAACCTTGGGCAAACCACTTAACCACCCCCTGCCTCAGTTTCCTCACATGTAAATGAAAACTCACAGTACTTACTTGAATTAGTCAGCTTTCAGTGCAGGATACAGAAACCCAGCTAATTTTTGTTATTTTTAGTAGAAATGAGGTTTCACCATGTTGGCCAGGTTGGTCTCAAACTCCTGACTTCAGGTGATCTGCCCACCTCAGCCTCCCAAAGTGCTGGGATTACAGGCATGAGCCACCGCACCCAGCCCCCTCACATTAACTGTTTACAAGAGGTGCCATTAACCCCATGTCACTCAAGTACACACTGGGGATCGCAGGGGCTAAGTGACTTTCTCAAGACCACAAAGTACAAAAATGGCAGAGCTGAGGTTCAAACTTGGGTCAGAGCAGCCCCCACTCTCAACCACCAATATTCTTCTCTGCCTGTGAATTATACTTGGTGCCAGGGTGAACCAGACACAGGCTCTGCCCCCAAGGAGCTCCCAGCCAGGTTGGGAAGTGGTCCGGAAAAATCCATCATTCCAGTTCTTTAAACACAGCCAGGTGCCCCCACCTCCCAGCCTGCCACAAGCTGTTCCCTCTGCCCCACACCTTCACTGGGCAAGCTCCTGATCCTTCAATGCAGTTCACACACTTCTCCTCAGCAAAGGGCACTCAGATCATCTGAGAGCTCCATAAAGGGGCTACACAAGAGACGATGTACTTGGTCAAAGCTAATTCTCAACTTCCAGACCAATGTGGATTAGGAGATTAAACCCCTGGCTTCACAGAGCCCAACCCTATCTCCTGTGGAAAATAAACCCACCACAAGCATGTTACTGACTTTCTCTTACAGTTGCTGTCCAGGTTTCTAGATAAATACTATTAATCTACACTGGGCTCATATGATCCCTTAACGTGGTCCCACTCTTCCATACAAATGAAAATCATCCTCAAATTACATTAGTAAATTTCCTTCAAAGAAGCAAATCCCAACACTTATTCTCAAAGGCTGGGTGATTCTGCCAGCCCGTCCCTGGGGTATCTGGCAACGCCTGGAGACATTTTTGGCTATCACAACTGGGGGAGTGCTGCTGGCATCCCGTGGGTCGGGGCCAGGGAAGCTGTAAGGCATCCTCCAATGCACAGGACAGCCGCCCACAACAAAGACGCATCTACCCCAAAACATCGGCCAGTGGGAGAGACCCCGCTCTGACTTCTTCAGCAACAGGTTGACTGAAGCAAGCACAAAATGGGAGTGAGAACTAGAGAAAGCTTTAGAAAATGTATTTTTTCGAAATGATAATATTTCTGTTAGAACCGCAGAAAGCTACTACTTCCGGAGTGCCAAGAAGTTAAATGCCCTGTTTGGTCTCTAACCTTATACAGTAGTTTTATCCCCTACTTAAGGCTCAGAGAGGTAACCTGCCCGAGGCCCACAGTGATTAAATAGGAGGACTCACGATGAACCCAGCCAGCATGAACTCCTGAACCAGCATTCTCAGCTGCGGTGCCACCCCCTCCCCGCCCACAGTAACAGCACTCGTGCCCACCCCCATAGCCCGTGAAATGCCTTATCTGTCTACCCCATCAGACTGTGAGCTCCGTAAGGGCAGGGACTCTCTCTAAAGCTCAGGCTGGAGTCTGGGACAGAAGTGCTCATTACAGTGTGGGTGAAGGGCAAATGCAAGCCGGGCCTGCGCTTCTGGGAGGCTGTGGTCAGGCCTGGCCAGCCCTCCTGTCACTCCCCTGCTCCCATCTCACCCAGGCCACCTCATCAAGCAGCCAAGGTCACCCCTGCCCGTCTCCACCCTTCCCTCCGAGCATGTTCTCCTACACTACACTGTCCACACGTCCTTCCATAACCCAGAGACTGATTCACTGAGGACAAGGAAACCAGAAGACAGGAGACTGAGGGGACAAAGTGGGGAAACAGGATGGCTCAGAAGCCAGGGCTGGGAACCCCAGAGGACCAGCTCCAGCCCCAGCCCTGCCCTCAGCAAAGACTCACGATGTCCACAGTCCTCTGGGTACCTGCTGCGGGCCAGGCCCTGGGCTGAATTGATGAACATTCGCTGTAACTCCATTTACTCACCTGTGAAATGTTCAGTGAGCTCTAAAGATTCTGGCACAGAAACTCTTTCCCCTCAAACAAACTCCACATGGAAGCTCTTCTCTAACATTTTTAAGACTCTAGGACAAAAGAACCCTAGACTCTGCCCATGTCATCACTTGTTTTAAGTCATTTTTCATTATATTCCATTATCTTCCCAAAGGTAGTTCAGAGAGGCTCACAATAACAATGTCACAGCTGTCACAACGAGGATAAGGAACCAAGGAATAAAAGAAGAGACACTTGTTTCCCGCAGCGCAAAGCTGAGTATGACTTTCAAGAAACAGTAGCTTTAGAAATGATCTAGAAATTGCATAACCAACGATGCTTCCTTTCAAAGGGGAAGAGGATCCAATACACACAGCTCAGTCAGCTGAATCACAGCGGCGGCAGACAGAGCAACGTGGCCATGATCGCCACAAGCAACTGATACTTAAAAGTTTACTACGTGTCTGGATCTGCATTAAATTTCTCACATGCTAACCCATTTAATCCCCACTGCCACGGAAGGAAGGGCTCATTATCCCCACTTCTCAGGTGAGGCAGCGGAGACAGAACGCGCGAGGACAAAGGTGAGCGTGTGGCGTTCGCCAACAGCATGATGGGTACATGGGCCACACTCCTCCGCGCACAGTTCTAGGGGTGAGAAAACTGACTGGGAGGTGAAGGAACTTGCTCAAGGCCACAGAGCTGGACATGGCGCAGGTTGGTTGAATTCCAAAGCCACACTCCTTCCACCATGCTGTTTCCCGGCCAACCCCATTTCGAGCAAGGTTTCCCAGATTTGCCAAGAAGCCCAGGTGATTCTGAAAACCCATCCTCAGGCCCTTCTCACTGAGCTTCTGATTCTGTATGTCTGGATGGATCCTGAGGACCGCGTGGAATGGGTACCAGGTGTTGTTCATAAGCAGGGACAGTTGAACACACTTGTCTGAGCACGGGGAAGTACCGCCACACAAATCTAACCACAGCAACACCGAGACACGGCTACAGCCTCAGAAGGGACAGTGACAAGACCTCCCCCCAAGTTCCCGGGTTCCTCCCACTATGGGCAATCGCTGAGTTACTGCGTTCTGAGACCAGGAACTGTGCTCATGGTACCAAGATGCCTATCCGTCAGCACATTCGAGAAGAAAGTTTCCTGACAATACCACAGGCCACACCACAGATCATCTCACTCAGGACTGGCCTTAGGCTTGTCTGAGATGATCCCCTTTAGTTGATGAAGCAACTAAGGCAGTGGTAATGTGCTGGCCACAGTCAGAGTCTCCAAGTGACTCCAGCCGGCACACCACACCATCTCAAAGGGACACCCAGTACCGCAATGTCTGACGTGGGTTCTGCTAGAGACACACACAAACGGGGCAGCCAGGGTCAACTGCAGAAATGTTCCCACCTGTCAAGCCCTGGCCCCAAAGCCCTCCAAAGAGCAGCTATGGAGCAGATCACAATTCTGTTTTTGTTTGTTTGTTTTTTTGAGATGGAGTCTCGTTCTGTCGCCCAGGCTGGAGTGCGGTGGCACGATCTCGGCTCACCGCAACCTCTGCCTCCACCTCCTGAGTAGCTGGGATTACAGGTGTGCACCACCATGCCTGGCTAATTTTTGTATTTTTAGTAGAGACGGGGTTTTGCCATGTTGGCCAGACTGGTCTTGAACTCCGGACCTCAGGTGCTCCACCCACCTCAGCCTCCCAAAGTGTTGAGATTACAGGAGTGACCCACTGCACCCAGCCACAGATCTCGAATCTACACGTACTCTCCACAGCCCCTGTGCCCTTCCTCCCAGCACGCCACTATTCAGGAGTTCACATTTGCTTGTGTGACAAAGGTGTCCACTCCCACCACCCCCAGGCCACAAGTCCACCCTAAGTCATTACCCAACATCATTTCTCTCACTGTATTACCCCACACGACCAGCCTAGAACAGGGCCTAGGAAATAGGCACTTGTTGAACAAAAGCATGAGACCACAAACAAGAGGCAGAAGCTGAAGGCATGGCCCCCACAGGGCTTCAGGGAGACACAGGAACTCCAGCACCCAGATGACAAGGCCCCATGGGGACGGGGTGCATGGCCCGGCCCAGCACGTTGGGAATGCATGGGGCTGCAGTGCAGCAGAGCACACATCTCCACAGCAGAGGCAGGGCCAGGGCAGGCACACAAGAACACAGCCATCCAGGAGCACAGGGACACGGCTGGGACACCCAGCATGCCAGCACTGCACTACGCCAGTGGGGGCTGGCACTAGAATGGGAGTTACTCACTGGCATCACCCTCACCAGTGCCCTCTGCTTGGCCCAAGAAACGTTAAGTTATGAGTGCACAGGGCCCCGCAGAGGCTCAGGCTGCTTATTTGGTAACACTGGCCACCTGTGGGACAGCCACAGCAGGTCAGAGGCAGAGAAGTGACAACAGACTAAAATGAGCCAGGGACACCAAAGAACAGAATCGCCAACAGACCAGTCCTCACAATCCCACAGGATTCCAGGCTTCCGGGAAAAGGCCCAATTATCTGTGTGAGACAGTGCCCGCCTAACACCACAGAGAACACCCAACACATTTGAGACAGGAACAAGGAGACTGGTTTGGACTCAACCACCACGCTCTTCTAGAGGGCAAAGATGGCATTACCTTGCGAAGAAGTTACTAAACGGCCCCAATATTTTCAATTTACTCCCCTCCTCAGCTTCATGAATACAGTCCTGCTGGTATAAGCCACTGGATTCCTTGACAGAGCTCAAGGTGACGTTGGTAAACTGTGGGTCATCATCATTCTCCAGGGTCACAATGGCACTGGAGCTGCTCGTGACCACAAGGTCCAAGATGTCCTCATTGCTGACGGACAGCGTGGTGGACAGCTCTGTCCCAAGACTGGACACGCTGCAGACAGAGACATCATCGCTGCGGGTCAGGGCTTTGGAGGTCGGGCTGTAGAGCTTTACCGAGTCATAGCCAGTCCTGGGAAACGTAGAGGATTTGCGCACGCTCTGTTCCCGCTCGCTGCTGCTGGGAGCTGGTGGCGCACAGGATGGCAGTGCGCAGGCACTCTGGAAGGCCCGCTCGGGGATGAGGTCGGAGTCGGACTGCTTCCTCCTCACGTGGACCGCGCTGCAGGGCACAGGCTCCGGGTTCCCGATCTCCAGGGTAGGAATCCCCGAGTCCACGGACTGGAGGCTGTGCCGGTCTTCTAAAGCCCTGAGTTTCAGCTTGGGCCCGTACTCAGGCGCGGAGAGGAGTCGGGGCGCCTTGAGATTGACGTGTTGCAGGTTCTGAAGGGGGTTTCCTGGTCGACCATCCAGAATACCCATCAAGGCTACGCCATTTGTAGAGGTGGAGAGTTTTCCATCAGTCATCTTGGTCCAAGGAGAAACTAGAAAAAATACAAACATGGAAATTAAAGTGGATATAAAATTCAAAGATGCCACACCTCTGACACACAGCTGAAATGGTTTGAGCTCACTTAAGGGAGAAAGGCTTGAAAAGGTTCCACATACCCAAGTTTTGATTCAAGTCCAGAAGCTAGAGGTGGTTTTTGTTTTTTTGACACAGAGTCTCGCTCTGTCGCCCAGGCTGGAGTGCAGTGGCGCCATCTGGGCTTACTGCAAACCTCTGCCTCCCGGGTTCAAGCGATTCTTGTGCCTCAGCCTCTCTAGTAGCTGGGATTACAGGCGTGCGCTTCCACGTCCAGCTAATTTTTGTATTTTTAGTAGAGACAGGGTTTCCCTATGTTGGCCAGGCTGGTCTCAAACTCCTGAGCTCAAGCAATCCGCCCACCTCGGCCTCCCAAAGTGCTGGGATTATGGGCATGAGCCACCACGCCTGGCCCAGAGCTAGAGTTTTAACATACACTGTCATGATATAACATAGCAGGAAGATAACCCAAACAAAGGATGCACCCAAAGTAAAAATAATCCTCACCGCTCCCTACCAGTCGCATCTCCATCCCCAGGACAGCACCAGGAGCGTGAGGACTGGGCTTGGGGGGCGGCGGTTGGGTTTTTTCTTTTGGGGGAGTGGTTAAATGATAAAGAGGGTATCTCTGTCAAAAGTATGTGAATCCATAACCCATACATAAGTCAAGGATCTACTTGTTCTGAGACAGCATTAAAATCCTAAGATATCTTCATTAAGACGGAAAACAACAACAAAATAAATTATGTATGCCATCTGCAGCAGCCAGGCCTCTCCACAAATGTTTCAGTCACGCTCACTCACACCTACGATGCTGGGCGTAGTATCCCCTTTACCACGGAAGAAACCGAGGCTCCGCGAGACTAAGAAACGGGTCTGAGATCACACTGCTGTTTAACAGCAGAGCTGGGATCTACGGGACCCCAAAGGAGACCACACGTAGGTTAGAAAGGCTTGGTTTCGGATTACACAAACCCAGGTCGGAAGGCCAGCTCAGTGAAGATCAACAATCAACAAAGGAAGAGTAAAGACCACAACCTCCGAGGTTTGAGTGAGTAGAGTCAAAACCGTCAGTGCAGCGTGGGCAACATAACAAGACCCTGTCTCTACAAAAAAACTAAAAAAAAATCAGCTGGGGGTGGTGGCACATGCCTGCAGTCCCAGCTACTCTGAGGACTGAGGTGGGAGGATCACTTGAGCCTGGGAGGTTTTAGGCTGTGGTGAGCCATGATTACACCACTGCACTCTGGCCTGGGTAACAGAGAAAGACCCTATCTCTTAAAAAAAAAAAAGAAAAAATCCGTTAATCACACGCACACATCTAAGGCCATGTCTAAAGTTCTCTGGCATGGCCGGGCGCGGTGGCTCACACCAGTAATCCCAACACTTTGAGAGGCTGAGGGGGGCAGATTGAGAGGTCGGAAGTTCAAGAGCAGCCTGGCCAACATGGCAAAACCCCATCTCTACTAAAAATACAAAAATTAGCCAGGTGTGGTGGTGTGCACCTGTAATCTCAGCTACTAGGGAGGCTGAGGCAGGAGAATTGCTTGAACCCAGGAGGCGGAGGTTGCAGTGAGCTGAGATCATGCCACTGCACTCCAGCCTGGGCAATAGAGCAAGACTCTGTCTCAAAAAAAAAAAAATAAATAAATTAGCCAGGTGTGGTGGTGCATGCCTATAATCCCAGCTACTCACGGAGGCTGAGGCAGGAAAATCACTTGAACCCAGGAGGTGGAGGTTGCAGTGGGCCAAGATCAGGCCACTGCACTCCAGCCTGGGCGACAGGGCAAGCTCCATTTCAAAAAATTAAAAAAAAAAAAAAAGTTCTCTGGCCTAACCAGGCATGGTGGCTCACGCCTGTAATCCCAGCACATTGGGAGGCTGAGGCAGGTGGGTCACCTGAGGTCAGGAGTTCCAGACCAGCCTGGCCAACATGGTGAAACCTCGTCTCTACTAAAAATACAAAAAATTAGCCGCACGTAGTGGCAGATGCCTGTAACCCCAGCTACTCAGGAGGCTGAGGAAGGAGAATTGCTTGAACTCAGGAGGTGGAGGTTGCAGTGAGCAGAGATCGCGCCACTGCATTCCAGCCTAGGCAACAAGAGCAAAACTCTGTCTCAAAGTAAAAAAGAAATCAGGTGGTGCATTTAAATCTGGTCCATACAAGAGAACAACATAAAGAACAGGGCTTTGGACTCAGACGCTCCTGGGCTCTATATTGCCTTGGGAGAATTAAATTAAGTACCACAAGAAAAGCATTTAATAGGCACCTGGCCCCCAACGGGCACTTTGTTGGTAGCTGCTATCATCAAACAGGGAGGAGCTAAAGGTTTTCAAGCACAGAAGAAAGAATGATAACCACTCCTGCTTGGGTGTCAGCTTTTGTAAGGAGCCTGCATGCTCCTACTTTAGGAAGCCTGGCCTGCCTCTCAGTGTCAACACAGCAAAAGCAAATTCATTAAAAGCAGAAAAAGGGGAGCCAGGTGCAGTGGCTCATGCCTGTAGTCCCAGTTACTCGGGAGGCTGGGGCAGGAGGACCACTTGAGCCCAGGAGTTCAAGGGCTCATAGCAATGAGCTATGATCACCACTTCACTCCAGCCTGGGCAACAGGGCACAATCCTGTCTCCAGAAAAACAAAGGAGAGAAAGGGAGAGGAGTAATCTCCTTCCTTCCCAGAGATTGAAGGAGCCAGTAAGAGTGCAGCGCTAAGTCAAAAATAGAAATGTGAAGGAATGAAATGAAATGCAGAATTCAGAAATAGACTCAACTATATATAAATATTTGATTCAGCCTGGGCAACACAGTGAGACCCCCATCTCTACCAAAAGTAAAATTAGCCAGGCATGGTAGTGCACACCTGTAGTCCCAGCTACTGAGAAGGCTGAGGCAGGGAGATCTCTAGAGCGCAGGAGTTCAAGACTGTAGTAAGCTATGACAGCGCCACGGCACTCCAGCCTGGGCAACACAGCGAGATGCTGTTTCAAAATAAATAAATAGGCCGGGCGCGGTGGCTCATGCCTGTAATCCCAGTACTTTGGGAGGCCAAGGCAGGTGGATCACGAGATCAGGAGTTCGAGACCAGCCTGACCAACATGGTGAAACCCCCCCTCTACTAAAAATACAAAAATTAGCTGGGCGTGGTGGCATGCACCTGTAATCCTAGCTACTCAGGAGGCTGAGGCAGGAGAATCGCTTGAACTCAGGAGGCGGAGGTTGCAGTGAGCCGAGATAGCACCAATGAACTCCAGCCTGGGTGACAGAGCGAGACTCCATCTCAAAATAAATAAATAAATAAATAAATATAAAGAAATATGAAAAATAAAAACTTGAAATACGACTCAGTGAGTAAGGGAGGATTATTTAATCACAATGTTACAGTAGTTGATAATCAATTTTTCTTAGAAATTAGAACCACACTGTACTACACTAAGGCAAAAATACAGACAAAAGTAGAATTTAATACAAAAGTGAAATTATAGGCCAGCACGGTGGCTCACGCCAGTAATCCCAGCACTTTGGGAGGCTGAGGCGGGCAGATCACCTGAGGTCAGGAGTTCAAGACCAGCCTGACCAACATGGTGAAACCCCATCTCTACTAAAAATACAAAATTAGCCGGGCATGGTGGTGCATGCCTGTAATCCCAGCTACTTGGGAAGCTGAGGCAGGAGAATAGCTTGAACCCGGGAGGTGGAGGTTGCAGTGAGCTGAAATCATGCCACTGCACTCCAGCCTGCGCAACAAGAGCGAAACTCCATCTAAAAAAAAAAGGTGATACTATCCAGGTGCTGCAAAAAATAAAATGTTTCTCCAACCTACAGAGCAAAAACTCAGATCAGGATCTGAAAGAATCCGGACAATCGCCTCCCCACGCGTGAACACGTTTTCAGTGTTTCACAGCCCTCACTGCTCTTCCCCAGAGCCATGAGCCCTCCAAGGCAGGGCTACTGCAGACCCTCTGTGTGTCCCCTGCTCGGGAAGAATCCAAGTTTCTAACAGAATTCTAAGAGAATTCACAAAAGTAACATATAATCCAGATTGATTCAAATATATACAAATGTGGAAGTTCTATATACACTTTAATTAAAAGGAAAATAGAGTAAGAAACATTTTTAGCACACAGTTAAGAGCTAACCTTTGACAATGTCAAGGTCATTAGAATTATCAAAACATCATCAACACTCTAACAGATCAAACTAGCAAAAAGCCACACATGTAAGAGGAAATCCTCACACTAAACAGAGCTGAGGGCCTCTCATAGGCCCGGCTGAAATTCTGGCTCTGCCACTTGCCAGGTAAGGCGACCTCAAATGAGGTGCTTAACCCTTCTGAGCCTCAACTTCCCTCTTCCTCGGCAGTAAGATGGGACAATACCCTATAGCTCACAGGCTGATCTGAGGACAAAAGAAATGAGGAGGTCTGGTGAAGGCACCAGCAAACCCAGCCCCTGACTGACACACAGCAGGTGCCCAATGAATGTGCACTTCCCTTTACTTCCTAGCACAGCAAAACACGAATGTAAGCCACAAAATAGAGCGGGTTAGAACACAAATGCTGATAATAGAGTAAACAGGAACACAAAAAAGTCTATCCTTCTGGGCAAACAGAAGGCATCACTCACGCCTGGAATTGGAAACCATTTTGGTGAAACTATAGGATTTCATTCATGGCAATCCAAGGACCCTTCCCTGAATTGCCGCCAAGAAGAAAGCACAGGAAGAAGGAAGTGAGGTCTGGCAGAGCCCAAAGCCATCTGGCTTTAAGTAGAGAAAGAAAACCTTTCTCTACTCCTCTCCTCTGCCGTGGGGGGCCAGGGACAGCAGCCCAGGGGCCTCTCCTATGGAGAAGTTGAGTGACCTTTGAGGTCTTTGTTGGTCCCAAGTCCAGTCAAGTTCCTTAAACCTCAGAACAGGGCGTCAGTCTTCAGGGAAATAAACCTAAAAGGGGAAAAGTACTTCCACTTGCAACATACTCTAAAACCAAACTCTGCAAGGGCCAAGGTCACCTGTCCTCAAGCACTTCCGCCTCGTGCCACTAGGGCAGAAGGCGCACTCCAGGCCACCTACCGAGTGATAATACCCTTTATAGGGGAAGTTGTACAAACAAGGTGTGTGCTTCTGAGACAAGGCTAATGGGTGGACTCTGGACGCCAGCCAGGAGACCAACTGCAGATGGCCTGCCTCCAAGTCCACGTTTATAAAAGACAAACTAAGCCTGAATTCCCCAAGCCGGCACACGGGGCCCTCCTGATCCGTCTCTGCCTGCTTCTCCAGCCTCGTGCAGTCGCCCCCAGCCACTACCCGCCCCTACCACCAGCCCACTCAGCCCTACTGCACCACCACCTGAGGTGCTCTCCCAGGTAGGCCATCAGGGCCTCAGAGTCCCGGTAGGGTGTGGCACAAGGAGACACTCAATTGGTGCTTTCAAAGGCCACCTCCTCTGAAAAGCCTTCCCTGCCTCTCCCAGAAAGCTGCCAGGCCTCCTTCCTCCTGGGCTCCTTTTGGCCACACCCCGCCTGAAACAGCTATTTTACAACTGTTCTCCTGTCTCCCTCCCCACTGGATTCTATGCATCAGGCAGACACAGCTCTAATCATTTCTGGGAACTATTTTCTGGTTAAATGCCTGGCATGGATTAAGGTTTCAAAAATCTACTTGCCGAATGAATTACTATTAAAAACTGAGTTCTTAAGTGGGCAGATTTCAGGGACAGTCCCATCCAAGAAACATCTGCTGAAAGCTGGATTATGTTCCAAGAACTCGGGGAGAGCTGGAGGTAAGACTACGAGGAAGAAATCCCCTACCATCCAGTTCCTGGAGAGTGCACACCAGCCGCTGAGCAGTGACCAGCCTACACGCTGGTTAGGGGCTAGACCAGATGGTGAGGAACGCTGTCAACACATGATGGTCAGGAAAGTGAAAATTCCTCCCTTGACAGGTGTTTTCCAAAGTCCCAATCACTAACATCTTAGTGACAGCATCTCCCTGCAGCAGTGACCACTGCAGTACGCATCCGTAGGTGCCCAAGGCACAGGAGGAACAGCCCTAGCACCTGACCCAGCACCCTGCCATGGGAGGCACTGAACGCAAGTCAAATGGTAATGAGTCATCACTTTCCGGCCAAGAGAAAGACGAGATGTGAAGTATGGATAAGAGGAAGACCATTTCCATTCCATGCAACAAGGCCATCTGAATTGTATTCACCTGTCACAAGACTCAGTTCTGCAGGAAGCAAAGAGGACAGCTGCCCCAGAGGGATTCAATCAACTGTCATGCCACCAGAGCCACAATCTTCACTTCAATACAAGTCAGAAAGCGGAGGGTAGCTCTGCTAGTGACTCTGCATGGGGATTTGGAAAACAATTCCATCTAGAAGCAACTGCTTGATTTTCTCCTCTTTAAAAAGCAGTGGGAACGGTCTTAACCAAAGTCTTCATACATAAAAGAAACTGTTTATAAAGGCCAAACCAAGTGATCTAGGTGTGTTCCCACAGGGGAAAAAATCCACGTAGTGGCTTCAGGGAGAAGTCATGCTGTGTAGGTATCTACCGGCAGCCCCTTCTCGGGGCTGCAGCATGAAGCCATCCCTGTCCTGGCTCCTCTCTGGATGCTCCACAGGACAGCTGCCTCTTCAAACCCCAGTGGCAAGGGGGCACCACTGCCCTATCTGATCCTCAAAGGGCAGTGCACTCACCTTCACTGCCAGGCCTGCCATCAACCCAGCTCTGGCCACTGACTCTTCTGGATTTTTTTTTTTTTTTTTTTTTTTT
>NW_026652292.1:78232050-78473475 GCF_009828535.3 Hylobates moloch | reverse complement strand
TTTTGTTGCCCGGGCTGGAGTGCAGTGGCACAATCTTGGCTCACTGCAACCTCTGCCTCCCGGGTTCAAGCAATTCTCCTGCCTTGGCCTCCCGAGTAGCTGGGATTACGGGCGCCCACCACCACGTCTGGCTAATTTTTTGCTTTTTTTTTTTTTTTTTTTAGTAGAGATGGGGTTTCATCATGTTGGCCAGACTGGTTTTGAACCCCTGACCTCAGGTGATCTGCCCACCTCGGCCTCCCAAAGTGCTGGGATTACAGGCGTGAGCCACCGTGCCAGGCCTGGGTTCTTATCCTTAAGGGTCAGGCCCACACAGCTCATTCCTACTCCACAATGGCCTGAAGGTATACGGGTCCCAGAGCCAACATTTCCAGAGGGCAGGACCAGCCTGCAGCACCTAACAGCACCACCAGAGCAGCATCACAGGACGGCAATTTAATGAGTACCAGGTACCGTCCTGAACTCTAAATACACCGTTCTGCTTCACAGCCCCTCAGCAGCCCTGTGAGCCAGGTAGTATGCCCATTACCCAGAGGAGGAAACCTAAGCATGTGGCTTGCCCAAGGTCTCCACTGTGGCGGAGTTGGGCTTGAACTCAAGTCTGTGACTCCAAGGCCCCTCAGTAAGCTTTGCTGCTCACAAAGGCCTGTCACAGACATAAGCACCTCTGCTCACCTCACCCTGTAAACATCAGGCTGAGTCCTACCGTTTCCAGATGGGAATAACAAAACTGGGCTGAGCAGGTGCAGTGACCCCCCACCCGCCACCCCGGTCACAGGGGGTCGACCTGAGTCGTCTGTCTCCAGCACCCGCAGCATTCTCCGCAAGGCCTCTCAGGGTCCCCCATGTTTCCTGGTGAGGATTCCGGGGAGACTAAGAGCCTCCTCATACGAGCGGCTGCTCCATCAGGCCTGCACCTCAGCTCTGGAGGGCGGGACTGTTCAAGAGAAAGAGCCCAGTCAAGCCTCTAACGCCAAGAAGACCCCACGGAGCAATGGGGCACCTCCCTGTGAACTGGCCTGCCTGGTAGAGGGCTCCACAAGCACCAACCCCTGCATCTTTCTCTTTTTGTTTTGTTTCTGAGACAGAGTCTCACTCTGTCGCCCAGGCTGGAGTGCAGTGGCATGATCCGGGCTCACCACAACCTCCGCCTCCCGGGTTCAAGCGATTCTCCTGCCTCAGCCTCCTGAGTAGCTGGGATTACAGCCGCCTGCCACCACGCCTGGCTAATTTTTGTATTTTTAGTAGAGACGGGGTTTCACCCCATTGGCCAGGCTAGTCTCAAACTCCTGACCTCAAGTGATCGCCTGCCTCAGCCTCCCAAAGTGCTGGGATTACAGATGTGAGCCATTGAGCCCAGCCTCTGTCTCTTTTTTAATTCAAGTCCTGGCTCAGGCAGAAAGGACTGGACACTCCAGGCTCATGAATATGACCAGCTGCCTTCGCTCCCCAAGCGCAGATGACACATCAGGCACTGTGCTCCATGTCTATATCCACTAGTTCTGTCACCTCCACAACCACCCAAAGAGCTGAAAGAAGACTGCGGTCTAAAGGGTGGTGTGTAATAACAGAGCTGTGCTGGGCTAGCCTGAGTAGCCAGGGCACTCACTCTTTCCACTGCTACACACACAGCCTAAAACAATGGATTGATCTGCATTATGTAAAATGGCAAAGGCCATTGTAAAAGTAGTTTGGCTTTTAAATGGGTGATTCTTTAGGATAAAAATAGTCCTGAAAAAAATTTCCTAGAAGCTCACATATTCCTCCAGAGGGCGAGTGGCAACTTTCAGACACTTGGAACTTAATGCTGTTTAAGTAAGTTTCAGCCCATTTTAAGTAAGTTTCAGCCCATGTATGTTTCGCAAAACCAGGCAGAAACTGGGGTTATTGTTCAGGGTCCTCAAAGGCTCCTTCACAACCCGAAGAAGCGGACACTTAACTTATACTGACCACTGGTTATGATTAAAGGCACAGGTGGAACTCTTTTTTTTTTTTTTGAGATGGGGTCTCTGTCACCCAGGCTGGAGTGCAGTTGTATGATCTTGGTTCATTGCAACCTCCACCTCCCAGGCTCAAGTGAGCCTCCCACCTCAGCATCCTGGGTAGCTGGGACCACAGATGCATGCCACCACGTCCACCCAGCTAATTTTTTGTTGATTTTTTTTTTTTTTTTTTTTTGGTAGGGTTTCACCATGTTGCCCAGGCTGGTCTTGAACTCCTGAGCTCAAGTGATCCACCCCCTCAACCTCCCAAACTGCTGGGATTAGAGGCATGAGCCACCGCGCCTGGCCGGGACATTTTAAATTAAAGACTTTCAATGCAAAATGTTTCAGCTTCACTTCGTGATTTGGTAAATTACTAATTAACTAATTTTCCTAAGTACCTGTGAAGTGACTGGGAGGCAAATGATACATTAGGAAGATATTTAGACTACTTAAAGCCGGTATAGTTTATAATCTTAATTATTAATAAGAGAAATAATTTACTGAGCATTTAGCATGTACCAAACATGCAGGGTGCCATCACATGCTCTAATAATCACAAGCCTGCCAAGGGCACTGACGAAACTATGAGATTCAGAGAGGCTAAGTTACGCACCCAAGGTCACAGCAACAGAAACTGAGTTCAAACCAGATCTGACATCAAAGCTCAAACATGGCCTGCTGGCGTACTTATGAATACAGTCCCTAAACTTTATCCCCCTTCCTCTCAGCTCCCTTAATGTTGCCCAAAAGGTGTATTCACCCTGATCATCGATAAGCTGAACGCTTAACCATTCTTACACTTCTGTGTATGTTTGTTAGGCTTCAAATGAAGTTTTAAAAATAAAATAGGCCGGGCGTGGTGGCTCATGCCTGTAATCCCAGCACTTTGGGAGGCCCAGGCAGGTGGATCACCTGAAGACAGGGGTTCAAAACCAGCCTGGCCAATATGGCGAAACCCTGTCTCCACTAAAAATACAAAATTAGCCAGGCATGGTGGCACATGCCTGTAATCCCAGCTACTCGAGAGGCTGAGGCAGGAGAATCGCTTGAACCTGGGAGGCAAAGGTTGCAGTGAGCCGAGATCTCACACCATTGCACTCCAGCCTGGGCGACAAGAGCAAAACACTGTCTCAAAAAATAGAATAGAATAGGACAGAACAAAACAAAAAACAAAACAAAATAAACAGGAGGGAAAAAATAATGCAGGTTCCAGCAGCAGGCTGCCTGGGTTCAAGTCCCAGCTCCTTCGCTTACCAGCTGTGTGAGCTTGGACTCATTTCTTAACTTCCCTGAACCTTGGTTTCCTTGCAGCAAAATGAAGACAAAAAGAGACCCTATCTTGTTGGGCAGTTGACAAGATTAGGGGAAGAAATCCACATAAAGCCCTTAAAATCGTGCCTGGCACAGGGAAAGCCTTGGAAAATGTTGGCTGGTGTTACTCTTTCCTGGACACGGATGGGGCCAGCCAACTCAGCCCCACTATTTTAGCAACCATTTGCATAAGCAAGGCCAGACACAGCCAGTCTGTGTCTACAAGGTCACAATGTACAGCTTCTTCCTGTCACCAGTCTCTCTCCTCACACCTGCCGTGTGATACTGATGGAGCTCTGGGCCTCAACTTCCCCATCTATAAAATCAAGTGACTAGCCAAGCAGATCAGTCCCTGAGAGCCTTCCAGATGGACAATCAAGAATTCTAAACCACCTGGGACCAAGAAACTTTATTTTTTATTTTTATTTTTTCAGACGGAGACTAGCTCTGTCACCAGGCTGGAGTGCAGTGGTGAGATCTCGGCTCACTGCAACCTCCACCTCCCGGGTTCAAGCGATTATCCTGCCTCAGCCTCCCGAGTAGCTGGCATGCACTACCACATCCAGCTAATTTTTGTATTTTTAGTATAGACAGGGTTTCACCATGTTGGCCAGGATGGTCTCAATCTCCTGACCTTGTGATCTACCCACCTCGGCCTCCCAAAGTGCTGGGTTTACAGGCATGAGCCACTGCGCCCGGCCAAAACTTTATTTATACACAGTCCTAAAACAAATGTTAAGCTGGTCATGGTGGTGTGTTCCTGTAACTGCAGCTACTTGGGAGAAGGGCTTGAGCCCAGGAGTTCAGATCCAGTCTGGACAACATAGCATGGCCCCATCTCTAAAAAAAAATTTTTTTTAAAGTTAACAAACACATACTCACTTTCCTAAAATCCTCTTGCATTCTCTATGTATTAACGTTTATACTGACAACAAATCTTTTCCAAGGTCTCAAAGACTCCCCAAGCAACCCCCGACCAGCATGGCAGGCATCCCCTGTGCTGAGGCTGGGACTCAAAGTTAGAAGCTCTGACCAATGGGAGAGAGAGATTCCAACAAGCTGCTCTGACTAGCTGTGTCCTCACTTTGAGAGAGGCCTTCTACAGCGCACCAGCTAAGGAATAAACCCAGAGGCACAAAAGACAGGAATTCACCCACTAAACGGGGAGTGGGGCGGAGACAGCGCACCCAACGCAGAGGAACTGCAGGAGCTAAAGGAACACAGGGGAACAGCAGAAGCCAGGAGAGGCAAAGCCCAAGCTGAATGTGAGAGGGTAGGCTGGGGGCAGATGAAAACTCAGTTGTACGAACAGGAATCAGGCCCAGCTCGGTGCAAAGTGCTGGGACAGCGGAGGACACCGAGGTGAGCAGAGCCTGGCCCAGTAGCCTGCCTCAGTTTGAATCCCATCTCTGACTCTCCCCATGTGGGTGGCTCCAAACCAGTTACTCTGTCTCCCTTAGTATCAGCTGACACCCTTGATGTTTCCCAAAAGGTGTTTTTGCCCAATGACCCTGAGCACCAAGTTCATGCCAGGCTCTCATTAGGACTGGGGATCTCATTAGGATTGTGGAGCCCACAATCCCAAGGGGTCAAACACACAGTAAAGAAGCAGTAAGATTGTTGGTCGGAGAGGGGAAGCCATACCCAAACTGAGATATGGGTTGGTACTGGCCAGATAAAATGGGCAACAGCAAGTGTTCTAAGACTGCTGTAAGGACTAGCCCGGTCCAGGCAAAGCAACTACCAGTTTCCAACAGGCAACCCCCCTTTATAAAAGCTAGGCAAGACAGCAACTAGGTGCCAACATCCTACAATACTGGGGACAAGACAGTGAGCATTTTGTCCCCAACACACCACCACGACTACCCTCCTCAGCTAGCTAGCCTCAGTGCGTGAAATAACTAAGGTGATGCCCAGGGGCCTCCAGTAGGGGCAAAACGCACCGGTGCCTATAAAACCTTCCCAAGCAAAGCTTTCAATTCCACGCTGGGGAAAACGGCGTCCTATACAACTTTAAGACAGAAGCGACTTCACGCGGCCTGGTCAGGCGCGGTCACTCCGGGGCTCGCAGAGGCTGGCTCTGGAGTCCGTAGGGTCATTCCCCTATCCTCCTGACCAGCCGTTCCCATCAGGGCCGCGCCCCACCCACAGCCTAGAGAGACTCCCGGCGGGAGAGGGACCAAGAGTCCCTGGACTCACTCCTCAAGGCAGCTACCCCGGCCCCGAGAGGGTCCCCGGGCCAGGGTCTCCGCGGCCCGGGAATGGGAGGCTCCGAGGCGGAGGCAGGGAGATTCCCTAGCCCAGAGACAGAGGGCTCGCGTGGCGTGGAGGTCCAAGGAGGTCAGGGCTCCGAGATGAAAGGGGGTTCCGCGGGTCACGGGCTCCAGGGGTAGAGGGGCCAGAGATGAAAGCGGGGTCAGGGCTCCAAGGAGGAGGGTCCGCTGCCCGGGGACTGAGGGTCCGAGGTGGAAGGGGGCTCCGGGGTCGGGGTCTGGCGCACCGAGCCGCCTCTTCTCAGGCCGGGAGCCTCGCGTCGGAGGAGGAAAACTTTTCGTCAAGTTCCGGAAAGGAGCGGGACACAGCGCGCGTCTCCGCGAGGGCCGCCGAGTCCCGAGTGTCGCCCCCGCCCCGGAGGCCCCGCGACGGCACCCCGGGCGCCACGCACGCGCTGCCCTGGCGTGCAGGAGCCGCGGCCGCGCGGCGAGGGACACCCAGCAGGACCCGCGCCCGGCGACCTGCCTCGCCCCGGCCGCTCCCCGCCTCGGCCGGCGCTGCAGCAGGTGGCGGCCCCGCGCGCCCTGCCCTCCCTCGCGGCCCGCGGCCCGGCCCTCGCGGGAGGCTCTCAGTACCGGAGTTAGCGCGGCTCCGACGCCATCCCCGGGACCCGCGGGCCCGCAGCCCAGGCCCCGCGGGACCGGCAACTCGCGCGGCGAGGACGCCGGGCGCGCGGTAGGCAGTGGGTCCGACCCGCAGGTGCGCGCGAGCAGCCCGCGGCGAACAGCGGCGCGCACCCTCACTTCGCCCCGCCCCCTCGCCCGCCCCTGGGCCCGCCCCCACGCACTTGCGCCCCGCCCCCTGCCGGCCCGCGCCCGCTCTTCCGCCCGTGCCGCCGCGTCTGGAGCTCGGCGCTCGCCCGGCTGTCCCTCTTCCGGGGGCCGCCCGCCGCGGGCCTCGTGAGCGGCGTCGCCGGCCCTTTTTTTTTTTTTCCCGAGAACCAACCGGAGTGGCGAGGAGCTGCCTTGAGCGGACCTTTGTGTCCGCAGGGCCCCCACGGACATCCGACAGGGGCCCCCTTACCTGGTCGGCTCCACCCGCAGCCATCTTGGAAGTGGGAAGCGGCCGGGAGGGGGAAGGGGCTCGAGCGGGCAGGGCTCAGGCGTAGGGAGCCGAGCGGCGGAGCGCATCGATGGGGCCCCCCTGCCCCGGCCGGTGTGCGGGAGACGGCCCCGGGCCCCGCCGCGGAAGGGACGGTTTGCGTGACACCGGAGCTCAGGCCCAGCCGCGGTGGTCTTGGGAGCGGCGCCGTGGCGTCCTCCCAGCCAGCCTCAGTCTCTTAATCTATAAAGGGCTTTTCCGAACGTTCTCTCTTATGGCGCTGTGACACGGTGCCTGGCGCTGTAGTTCCCAAACTGGTCTGCACTTTAGCATTGCCTGCAGAGCTTTCAATATTCTGAAGCCCAGGCCGATTAAGTCACAGTCTCTGAAGATGAGATGGAAGCATCATCAGTTTGGGAAGCTGTGTAATGTGCACGCGGGTTTGGAAGCCACTGGCCTGGCGTTATCTGCATATTTGGCCTCAACACTGCACAAACTCCAGAGACGGGATCTATGATCAGAGCCATCGTACAAAGCGGGAAACGGGCTCAGAGATGAAGCCCTCCGCTCAAGGACCCGGGTGGGTCAGTAGTTGAGAGGGGCAGAAGCCAGGTTCCCTGCCCCAGAGCCCTCCACGAGCTGGTAGAGAGTATGTGAGAAACCCCTGTTGACGGGCAATGGGTCTCCATTCCCCTTCTAGACTGTGGGTTCCATGAGGAAAGCCGGGCTTATCTTGTTTACTGCTGTTTTCCCTGGGCCTGGCAAATAGTAGGTATTTGACGTTATTGGGTTGTCGTTAGACTCTGAGGACTTGAGGGCAAGAGGGGAGACCCAGCGCTGGGAGCCAGAAGGTCTGGATTCCCACTTGGCTTTGGCTCCTGCCAACCAGGAGCCCTGAGGGTTGTCGTTAGCAGATAAATTACCAGAGAGGAAACCTGGGAGAGACTGACTACAGCCCAGTCTAAGGGAAGACTCAGCCACTCAGAAAAGTCAGGGGCAGGAGGAGTTTCCCCATTACAGGAAGCATCTGGAAGCATGAAATGGAAGATTTGTCTCTGCTGCGGTCGTTAGGGATGGGCTAGGGAACCCCGAACTTGAGTCTCCTCTCCAGCTCGTGGCTGTAAAAACCCTCAGCATCTATGAGATATGACGCAGAAGCAAGAGAGATTTTTAAAGGCGAGCTCTTGAAAGCAAACATTAACATCCCTCGCAGTGCTGCATCATAGAAACTTTATAAATGTTTAAGTTTCTGGGGGTTTTAAGTAAAAATAATGCGAGGCCTCCTTCATACCTCTTAAAACAAGGCCTCCCCAGCTTTTTCTAAGTAAACCCTAGTGGAAAAGTACAGACTGCTTCAGTCGTGACTTAATTAGCAATTTAATGTGTTGGATTAATAGATCTGCTTGGGGCTCCCAAATCCCTTCCAGCCCTAATTCTGAGTCTTAGGGTCTAAAACCCTACAATGACAAGGAACCATTGTTCTGTATCCAGAACCGAAGTCTGTGGTCCTGCAGATCTGCACCTGGCGCCCTCTGCCTGCCTTTTCCTCACTCGCCATCCTGCTGCGCCCACCCCGTCTCTCCCGGAGCCTGTCATCACCTGCACCCGCAGCGTGATTTGACCCACGCCTTACCTGTTGCCCTCAGCGCCCAGACGTGTTCTAGACAAATCTTCATTGCAACTTGAGTCTGACACAATTAAGAACACGGCGAACAGGATTTAGCCGTGTGGCTGTGTGCGGTCACTTCACCTCTTGGCACCTCCCTCACCCCCATCTCTGATGGGCAGATAATCCCGGGATCAGGGCGGTCAGCCCTGGATCTCAGCTCTGCTGGCTACTAACTGGTCCTTAGGCGTAGACCCCCACATAACTAGCTGGATGAAGCCATCTCATTCCCCATGCAGACTCTACCTGAGGTTTCCAGAAGGATTATCTCCCCCAAGTAAAGCCATCGCTTAGTGTGGACAAGAGCTCCCTCTTAGCTCCCTCTCATCAGTTCCAGGCAAAGGACCTACTCATGGGAGCCCCCGGGCTGGCTAACTCCTCAGGTCTCCAGGAAGGCTTCCCTGCTCCTCCCCAACCTTCCCATCTGTACAAGAAACATGGCGTCTCCACCTCCCAAGTTGAGTTGTAGTGAGGATTAAACAAGTCTAAATGAAAGTTGCTAGCATGTTTGGAGAACTCTTGGCACACCCCCTCTCCTCAGACACCCCATTGAGGGACCTTTTCCAGCCTGACCTCGGAGCCTCCCGAAGCTTGCTAGGCAGGAGGGGCCAGCTCAGCTTGCAGTTGGGG
The DNA here is from genome assembly GCF_009828535.3 of Hylobates moloch. Classification (NCBI taxonomy): domain Eukaryota; kingdom Metazoa; phylum Chordata; class Mammalia; order Primates; family Hylobatidae; genus Hylobates; species Hylobates moloch. The sequence continues at coordinate 78,464,568 of NW_026652292.1, read as the reverse complement.
AGGGGAATGCCTTTCCCAGGGTGTTCAGTGTCCATGGAAGCCAGCCCTGAGCACCCACTCGGTGCCTGCTCGTGTTGGGTGCTAGGGACACCAGGGTGACCCACAGCCCACAACTCCTGCTCTTTCAGGGCTTCCAAGACAGGTAGCATCTTGAAAATGCAGCCTTGGCCATGCACCGTGGCTCATGCCTGTAATCCCAGCACTTTGGGAGGCCAGGGTGGGCAGATGTCTTGAGTCCAGGAGTTCAAGACCAGCCTGGGTGACATGGCAAAACCCCCTGTCTACAAAAAAATACAAAAATTAGCCGGGCTTGGTGGCACACACCTGTAGTTCCAGCTACTTGGGAGGCTGAGGCAGGAGGATCGCTTGAGCTTGAGAGGCAGAGGTTGCAGGGAGCCAAGATGACACCAATGCACTCCAGCTTGGGTGACAGAGCGAGACCCTGTCTCAAAAAAAAAAAAAAAAAGGAAAGAAAAATGCAGCCTTGTTGCCTTGCAAGGAAAATGGTTATCTGACCAGATGCATGCCCCAGGAGAGTCATCAGCAGGTGTGAGAGTTGGCAGGACCCTTAGCATCAAGTCCCCTCTGACTATTCAGAGGGAGAACTGAGACCACAGAGAGGTGTGAGGAATGGCCCAAGCTCGGGGGGTGGTGGGAGGTGCACACACAATGAAGCCAGAGGCCTCCTGCCCTGCCAAGCACCCCCGCATCTCAGGAGATATGGGGATCTATCTAGTTTCCCCAACAAAGATTTTGCCCCAGCCCTTCCTCAGCCCCTAGATGTGAGCTCCATTGTGGAATGAGTGCGTGAATCTTGCTGGTACCTGTGTCTCTACCTGGAGCCATCCCAGGTGCCCTGGGCTGTGCTGGCTGATTCACCTCTATTACCACAGTTGATCCACACAAGCTGCCAAGCTGGCACCTGGACTCTCATTTTCCAGGCAAGGACACAGGCACCAGGCGGTGAGGCCACTCAGCCCAGGGCTCCCAGCTCTGCCCCCCGCGTCCAGAAGCTGCTGCCCAGTCTCCATCCTCCCACCCAATCCCCTTGCCCCAGCTCAGAGCCACCAAAGGCGACAGCATGAATAAAAGTAACAGCAGCTGTGACGCCACACAAGGAGCTCAACTGGGCCAATGGGCCCATCCCTATGGGTCAGGGCAGATTGAGAAGCATTAATTTCTTTCAGAAGAGCTTCCCTTTGGCCCAAGGGCTGTCAGCAGTCCATGAAGAGGCAGATCCTTTCTGCCTCCGTAACTTGTAGTGTCATCTCCTTCACCATGGAGACAGGACTTCTCATTTTTAGGACACAATGCCTGGAATTGAGGTTTCTCTTGTAGGTTCTGGAAATTGAGCAGTATGAGGAAAAAAACAAAGGCAGGAATAGCCCAGATGGCTGGAGATCAGCAACCTCAGGCATACATAAGACAGCAAGAGACACCGAAATGGAAAAGTGCCAAATAGCCAGGGGGGCCTCTGAGAACCTCTGCACTTGGCGGCAAGCAGCAGCACTCAGGCCCGCACGCCAGAGGCCAGCCGCTGGCATCTCGCAGGTAACAAAGGCACTTACCTGTGTCCTAGCTTGCAGTCCATTCAGAGCAGCAAATTCAGGGAGGCGGAACTCCTAGTAGCCGCATTCACCAAAGGGCAAAGGCATGGGTGCAGCAAAAGGTGGCATGAACAAAAACATTATAACACAACCGAAGGGAGCCATCCTTTTATAGAATGACCCCCAAATTGAGGCAGACTGTCATCAAAAAATGTTCACCACAGTTTTACCATTCATAAAATAGGAGCGATCACATGTTACAAAAGTAACATAGACATAATGTACATGTCCAGCAGTGAGGGAAGGGAATGGAGTAACTCAAAAGGAGCCATCAGAAAAATCTTTAAAGAATTGGGCTGGGCGCAGTGGCTCACGCCTGTAATCCCAGCACTTTGGGAGGCCGAGGCGGGCAGATCATGAGGTCAGGCGATCGAGACCGTCCTGGCTAACACGGTGAAACCCCGTCTCTACTAAAAATACAAAAAAAATTAGCCGACGTGGCTAATTTTGACAGCACAGAGGAAATGTGAAAGCTAAGAGTCACCCCCGAGTGTAATCAAAGTATGTGAATGCTCTCCATTCACAGCAATCAAAGAAGACGGGCAGAAACACCAACATGGGCATCCCAGCTCAGGCAAGTATCTGCTGCCTGCGGGCTTTTTCTGTTGTTGTTTTTGAAACAGGGTCTGGCTCTGTCGCCCAGGCTGGAGTGCAGTGGCGCAATCACAGCTCATTGCAGCCTTGAACTCCAGGGCTCACACAATCCTCCCACCTCAGCCTCGTCAGGGGCTGAGACTACAGAGGCACACCACCATGCCTGGTTAATTTTTTATTTTTTGTAGAGATCAGGCCTCCCTTTGTTGCCCAGGCTGGTCTCAAACTCCCGAGCTAAAGCCATTCTCCCACCACGGCCTCCCAGAGTGCTGGGATTACAGGCATGAGCCACCGTGCCTGGCCTAGGGAATGTTTTTTAAGCTCCTTTTCAGAGATGAGAAAACTGAAACTCAGAGACGTTGCTTACACCACTCATAAGCCACAGATCAGGAAGCTCTAAAGCTCCAACTCATGATATGCATAACGTGGAAAAGAATGACTGAAAGGAAATGTACCCATATTTCAGTGGTTACCTCTAGAAAGCAGTATTACAAGTACAATGCATTTTCTTCTTTGGACACATCTGAATTTGCCATTTTTGTTGTTGTTTTTGAGACATGGTCTTGCTCTGTCGCCCGGGCTGGAGTGCAGTGCTCACTGCAACTTCTGCCTCCCAGGCTCAAGTGATCCTCCCATCTCAGCCTCCCAAGTAGCTGGGACTACAGGTATGCCCCACCACACCTGGCTAATTATTATTATTATTTTTTTTTTTTTTTCCAGATGGAGTCTTGCTCTCTCACCCAGGCTGGATTTCAATGGTGCAATCTCAGCTCACTGCAACCTCTGCCTCCCAGGTTCAAGCGATTCTCTTGCCTCAGCCTCCCAAGTAGGTGGGATTACAGATGCCTGGCTAATTTTTATATTTTTAGTAGAGACAGGGTTTCGCCATGTTGACCAGGCTGGTCTTGAACTCCTGACTTCAGGTGATCCACCTGCTTCGGCCTCCCAAAGTATTCGGATTACAGGCGTGAGCTACTGCGCCAGGCCTATTTTTTGTGGTTTTTTGTTTTGTTTTGTTTTTTGTTTTTCTTGGTAGAGACAGGGTTTTGCTATGTTGCTCAGGCTAATTTCAAACTCCTGAGCTTAAGTGATCCACCCACCTTGGCCTCCCAAAGTGCTAGGCTTACAGGCAATAGTCACCACGGCTGGCCTGCTTATATTTTTTGACTTTTAAATTTGCTCCCAACAAACATATGCTGTATTTATGCTATATGCTACGCTCACTGATGGGTAACCGGCAGGCCTAGAGAAGCACAGGAACCTGGGGCCGTCAGGCAAGGGTTCCCAGCCATCTCCCCAAGGCCAAGAGAAGCAAGACAAGTATGGCTTCCATTTTATGAATGGGAAAACTCAAGCTCCAGGAGGTTGAGGAATCAATACCAGGCCAAACAACCCTTGCCGTTACTGGGAGCGAGGCCAGTAGAGTTGTGTGTCTGCTGGGCTGTGTGACGTGCCCTCTTCTGCAGCATCTCAGCCCCAACACCTCCATTGTACTGGGGGCGCTTGAATCCAGGTAGATCTGGCTCAAAACCTAAGGTCACTTATTCCCAGAGCATCCCAAGTAATTGATTGGAAGAAATCAGGGTTTTTTCTTTTTCTTTTTTTTTTTTTTTTTAAAGACAGAGTTTCGCTCTTGTTGCCCAGGCTGGAGTGCAGTGGTGCGATCTCAGCTTATCGCAACCTGTGCTGCCTCCCAGGTTCAAGTGATTCTCCTACCTCAGCCTCCCGAGTAGCTGGGATTATAGGCATGCGACACCACACCCAGCTAATTTTGTATTTTTAGTAGAGACTGGGTTTCTCCATGTTGGTCAGGCTGGTCTCGAGCTCCCGACCTCAGGTGATCCGCCCGCCTCCACCTCCCAAAGTGCTGGGATTACAGGCATGAGTCACCGTGCCTGGCCAGAAAGAAGTTGTAATGAAACAATGGGTCCTCCAAGGACGAGAGCCCATGGCCTGAGGTTGGGGGAGGAGACCTGGGGGATCCCGTGTGGCCCTAGCTCAGTGATTCCTAAGAGGCACCCAGTGCTGGAGGCCATGAGGCTCTAGGTGCTAAGAAAACAGAAAGCGCTTGGGGACGGGGCTCCATGTGACAGCACACCAAAGTGGAATTTTCCAAATAGCCTTATTTTTAAAGGCATCACCCAGTTGCCTGCTGCCGCCACCATCACAAAGAAAAGCCCAATTTAGAAGCAGGCAGGAGTCAGGGCTCACGTGGAGCTGCGTGGGGGCTGAAGAGAAGAGGCGGGCAGGGGATGCAGTCCCAGCTCCTTCCCACTCCCATGGGTCCTCTGCGGGGACCCCCGCCCCGCCACACGTGAGGCGCCTTGTCACCAGGCCTGAGGTCTCCCCAGGCCCACAGAACCACCCGGGGATCCCCAGAAGTTTCTGAAACTCTGTGGAATCCCTGCCTTTGCACCGGCTGTGCCCTGACCTGCACCCCCACCACGACCCCCATCCTCCTCTCATCCCTACTTCCTTCGGTGCTGGGCCGGTTCCCCCAGGTGCTCTGACCCTCAGGAAATCATTCCTGACTCTTATCCGCCTCCCCACCACCGGGCTGCCCCGGGCTCCGGCAGCCCCTCCCCGCGTTCTTGAATGCCTTCGTGTTCCTGGACCCTGGTACCCAGCCCAGGGCCCCCGCAGGAGGGAACAGCAGCAAAGCCTTGCTGATCCCCGCACGGTATGTGTGTCCGCTCTCTTCACCTTCACACCCACCCGAGGGACAGAAAGGACACTTAGGCTCACACACGGACACCTCCCTGCCCGCAGCCCCACGGCGGCCTGTCCTGCCTCCCCACTGCAGCTGGCTGTTCTCAGATCCCATGCAAACACTGTTGGGTGCCTTCTTGCCTGTCTCCCTCCAGAGCCGCTGCCCTTCCTCTTCAGGGCGGGAGCAGGCCTCAGCTTCCCCATCCCTGCCCCAGGGGCTTCACTGGAGCCCCAGGCCTGGGGACCTCCCTCTTAGCCACGACCACCTGCCAGAAGACGCCCCTTGCAGCTGCCCACCTGCCCACAGATGTTCTAAGCCTCCCCCGTGCCACGCATTGTGCACAGAGTGGTTGCAGAGTAGGATCTGTTCTTGTTTTAATGGTGGTGGGAGGGGATGTAAAGGGGAGGGGATGCCTGAGATGGGCCTGGAAGGGTGAGGGTGAGTTGGCCAGAGAGGAGCAAGGCGGGGGCCACCCAGTGTCCCAGGAGGAGGGACCTCATATTTCTGGGGCAGGCTGGGGCCACACAGTAGACGGAAACACATCCACCTCCAATGCCGCTTCATTTCTACCCACCAAGGCCACCAGGATGTTCTGTGGGGCCATCAGCCCTGATCCTTCCTGTACCTCCTCCCAAATCTGGCTCCAGCCTAACCTTGCGACCCCATCCTTCACTCTCCCACCCCGTCTGATGTGCAGTTTCCAAGCACACCAGTCTTGGATGCGCCAGTCCAAGCTTCCCCTGTCCTGTTCCCCTGCCTGGACCTCCCTCTCACCTTCTGCGGCCATCACAGCCCTGCCCCTGCCACGCACCTCCCCACCCCTCGCCTGACTGCCTGTGCCTGGCAGAGCCTGGCTACTCCCTCCAGAGGGGCCTCCAAGGCCCCTCCCGCATTCCCAGACCCCTCTGTGGCTGGAGGCAGCAGCAGAGTTCAGGGCTCCCAGCCCCGCGCCGCATGGCCGGGGAAGGTCTTGGTAGTAAATGTCTGCTGAATGACCAGTCCTCCTCCTCCCACACGACAGGGAGCGGGTGGGACTGCCTTTGAACTCCAAAACAGGCCAAGAGATTTGCCAAGGAGCACACCATAAAGGGTGCCGTCTGGAGGTGTGGGTGGGGCCGGGGCCTGGGCCTGTGGTCTCTGGTCTTTTCCAAGGGTGTCCGTCTCCCAGCTTAGACATTTCGCCTCTCCTAGACGTTTGCCTCCCTCGGTCCCACCCCATGGCCTCTAGCACTGTCTGTCCCTCTGCGTCCCCCATGAGACTGTGAGCCCACCCTGGCACACAGGAGCTCAGGACAGTTGGAGGCTGGTGGGTCCAGGTTATAGGATCTCATCTCCAGACATTACCAGTCCCGGGGGGCCTGGCCCTCCTGGAAGAGCCGAACTTCACCCAACAAACATAGAATCATCCTTCCGGCAAGGTGGAAACCCAGAACAGGTGGGCCTGGGGTGGGAAACACAGCAGGGGCTGGGGTTCAGGGCAGGGAAAGAAGGAACCACTCACCTCGCCTCCCTGAGGGTCCACCAAGCCCCTTCCCTGGAGGCCCAGGAATGGCAGGCTCCTCACACTCACAGCCAACCCAGCCTCCAGCCTCCGCCCCTGAAGCTCAGGCCTCTCCTCATCACCAGCCTTCAGCCTAGAATCAGACTCAGCTGCCCCTGCCTGGAGGAGAAAACCCCTCCAGGGCTTATTCCTCATGGCCTGCCAGCTGCCCCCACTTCTCTCCAACCCCACACGGTCAAGCTCCCAGAAAGTGTAGTCTACACACACCAGTCTACACTGCCTCCTACCCTTTCTCACAGCATTTTTTTTTTCTGTTGTCCAGGCTAGAGTGCAGTGGTGCCATCATGGCTCACTGCAGCCTCAACCTCCAAGCTCAAGTGATCCTCCCACCTCAGCCTCCCAAGTAGCTGGGACCACAGGTGCATGCCACCATGCCCAGCTACATTTTTGTTTTTTTTTTTTTAGAGACGGGATCTCACTATGTTGCCCAAGCTGGTCTCAAACTCCTAGGCTCAAGCAATCCTCCTACCTCTGTCTCTCAAAGTGCTGGAATTATAGGTCTGAACCATCATGACTGGCCCACAGCATTTTTTTAATGGAGGGCCAAACCCGTCACCTCAGCTCCCCAAAATACAAAAAATTAGCCAGGTATGGTGTTGCGCGCCTGTAGTCCCAGCTACTTGGGAGGCTGAGGTGGGAGGATCTCTTGAGCCCCAGGACGCAGAGGTTGCAGTGAGCCAAGATCACACCACTGGACTCCAGCCTGAACAACACAGCAAGACCCTGTCTCAAAAACAACAACAAAAATGGCAAATTCAGATGTGTTCAAAGAAGAAAATACATTGTACTTGTAATACTGCTTTCTAGCGGTAACCACTGAAATATGGGTGCATTTCCTTCCAGTCTTTTTTTTCTAAATGTTATATCATGAGTTGGAGCTTTAGAGCTTCCTGATCTGTGGCTTATGAGTGGTGCAAGCACCGTCTCTGAGCTTCAGTTTTCTCACCTCTGAAAAGGAGCTTAAAAAACATTCCCTAGGCCGGGCACGGTGGCTCACATCTGTAATCCCAACACTCTGGGAGGCTGAGATGGGAGAATGGCTTTAGCTCAGGAATTTGAGACCAGCCTGGGCAACAAAGGGAGACCCCAACCCTAAAAAAAAAAAAAAAAAAAATTAACCAGTAACCAAGCATGGTGGCACATACCTGTTGTCTCAGCTACTAGTGAGGCTGAGGTGGGAGGACTGTGTGAGCCCCAGAGTTCAAGGCTGCAATGAGCTGTGATTGTGCCACTGCACTCCAGCCTGGGCGACAGAGCCAGACCCTGTCTCAAAAAAAACAAAAACAAAAACAAAAAAGAATGCTCATAGACGAAGTGGAAGTTATATGAGGCAGAATAATTTGGAGTGTTAGTAGCCAACCAGGACAGGTAGTGGCTACTTTGCGATGATAAGTAGAGTGTAGGTTTATTAATTTACATCTATCACACGGCCAACTCCTCATTTTCCAGATGGACAAACTGAGGCCCAGGGAAGAAAAAATCACAGAGTGAAGGAAAACCAAGGCCAAGACAAGAACCCACCTTTATTCTCTCCCACCCAGGTCCCACTGGGAACTTCTCCTACAGCCCATTCTGTGCTGTAGCAAACAGTAAAGGCTCTCGAATGTGCCTGTTTCTTCCAGGAAGCCACCTCATCTGGCTGAGACGGTTTGCAAAGCATTTGTTTATGTATAAATGATTGTGGTTCTTGATCTTCAATGGGAAACAACTGGAATGTCCAGTAAAGGTGTGGCCAAGCGTCGGCCCTGCCTTGTGATGTGAAGCATCCTTTAGGTGACAGATTTTATTATTTATTAATTTTAATTTTTTTTTTTTTTGAGACGGAGTCTCTTTCTGTTGCCCAGGCTGGAGTGCAGTGGTGCGATCTCGGCTCACTGCAAGCTCCGCCTCCCGGGTTCACGCCATTCTCCTACCTCAGCCTCCCGAGTAGCTGGGACTACAGGCGCCCGCCACCACACCTGGCTAATTTTTTGTATTTTTAGTAGAGATGGGGTTTCACCGTGTTAGCCAGGATGGTCTCCATCTCCTGACCTCGTGATCTGCCTGCCTCAGCCTCCTAAAGTTCTGGGATTACAGGCGTGAGGTACCACTCCCGGCCTATTTTAATTTTTTAATATTTTTTTGTTTTTTGAGATGGAGTCTAGCTCTGTCACCCAGGCTGGAGTGCAGTGGCACGATCTTGGCTCAGTGCAACCTCTGCCTCCTGGGTTCAAGTGATTCTCCTGCCTCGGCCTCCTGAGTAGCTGGGATTACAGGCACCCACCACCACACCTGGCTAATTTTTTGTATTTTTAGTATAGATGGGGTTTCACCATGTTGGGCAGGCTGGTCTCAAACTCCTGACCTCAGGTGATCCACCTGCCTTGGCCTCCCAAAGTGCTAGGATTATAGGTGTGAGCCACCATGCCCAGCCTAATTTTTTAATTTGTTTGAGGGGGAGTCTCACTCTGTTGCCCAGGCTGGAGTGCAGTGGCTCTATCTTGGCTCGCTGCAACCTCTACCTTCCAGTTCAAGCAATTCTCTTGCCTCAGCCTCCCAAATAGCTGGGATTACAGGTGTGTGCCACCATACCTAGCCAATTTCTGTATTTTTAGTAGAGATGGAGTTTCTCCATGTTGGGCAGGCTGGTCTCGAACTCCTGACCTCAGGTGATCCACCCGCCTTGGCCTCCCAAAGTGCTAGGATTATAGGCATGAGCCCCTGCGCCTGGCCAAGATTTTAGAATATCTTAATGGCATGAATGGCATGAGCTGTTTAACTGTGACCTTCTTGCTCACAGAGTAAGATGTAAAATTAGACCTAAGGAATGCTGTCAATTGTGAAAAATGTCCACAGAAAACAGCCTGTAGTAGAGTTTTTAGCATATATACTTTACACTTTTTATTAATTTTGAAATTTTCTATCATCTTATTATGTCCTTTACAATCAAACAATTTCATTAAAACAAGGTAGTTCAGGAGAACAGAATAGCAGGTTTACAGGGAGAACACGTTCACCCATTCACAAGTTCTCAGGGCCGGGCACAAGGAGAGCAAACGCAGGTGGAGGGCGCCTATAATCCTAGCTACTCAGGAGGCTGAAGCAGAGAATTGCTTGAACCCGGGAGGGGGAGGCTGCTGTGAGCTGAGATCGCGCCACCACATTCCAGCCTAGGTGACAGAGTGAGACTTCGTCTCAAAAAAAAAAAAAAAAAAATGCAGGTGGAGTCCCACCCTTGTGGAAGTCTGTGGTCTTCGGGGGAAAGGGAGATGCTGATCAAATATTCACATGAATCAGAAAGATACTTCAACTATGACAAATGTTATAAAAACATACACTGGGGGCCGGGTGCGGTGGCTCACGCCTGTAATCCCAGCATGTTGGGAGGCCGAGATGGGCGGATCACAAGGTCAGGAGATCGAGACCATCCTGGCTAACACAGTGAAACCCCATCTCTACTAAAAATACAAAAAATAGCCGGGCATGGTGGTGGGCGCCTGTAGTCTCAGCTACTCAGGAGGCTGAGGCAGGAGAATGGTGTGAACCCGGGAGGCGGAGCTTGCGGTGAGCCGAGATTGTGCCACTGCACTCCAGCCTGGGCAACAGAGCGAGATTCTGTCTCAAAAACAACAACAACAAAAAAACGGAAAAACATACACTGGGGGCACGGGAGATGGTTGGTTGATATGGTTTGGCTGTGTCTCCACTCAAGTCTCATCTTGAATTGTAGCTCCCATAATCCCCACGTGTCATGGGAGGGACCTGGCGGGAGGTAATAGAGTCATGGGGGTGGTTACCCTCATGCTGTTCTCATGATAGTGAGTTCTCATGAGATCTGATGGTTTTATAAGGGGCTTTCTCCCTTTTGTTCGCTCTACTTCTCCTTGCTGCTGCCATGTGAAGGAGGACGTGTTTGCTTCCCCTTCTGCCATGATTGTAAGTTTCCTGAGGCCTCCCCAGCCATGCTGGACTATGAGTCAATTAAACCTCTTTCCTTTATGAATTACCCAGCCTCAGGTATGTCTTTATTAGCAGCGTGACAGCAGACTATACTATATTGGCCCCATAAGGGAAGCTGAGACCTGAAGGCTGGTTGGCATTAGTCTGGGGGATTGAAGAGAAAAGACACCCCTGGAAGCAAAAACAGGGTGTGCAAAGGCCGTGTGGTGCTGGTGTGTCTTAGTCCATGCGGGCTACCGTAACACGATACTGTGCACTGGGGAGCTTATCAACAACCAGAATTTATTTCTCACTATTCTGGAGCCTGAAGTCCAAGATCAAAGTACCAGCAGATTGGGTGGCTGCTGAGGACTCACTTCCTGGTTCCTAGATGGCGCCTTCTCACTGTGTCCTCACACAGTGGAGGGGGTGAGGGGCCCGTCTGGAGTCTCTTTTATAAGGACACTAATCCCGTCTATGAGGGCTCCACCCTCATGACCTCATCACCACCCCAAAGCCCCACCTCCTAACACTAGCACAGTGAGGGTTAGGATTTCAACATATAAATTTGGTGGGGGGGTGGATTAGACATTCAGGCCATAGCAGCAGGGAGCAACACTGGGAAGGACTCATCTGCTTGGAGCTGAGATGGAGGTAGATTTGAGGGGATGAGATCAGATTTGCATTTTGCAAAGATCATCCTGACTGCAGGGCAGAGAACGACTGAGCGCCTTGAAAACTCGGGAATTCCAGTTTCCGAATGCCCAGAGCTCCTGTGAGTGGCAGCAGTGGGGGCTCAGCCTCAGCAGGGTTATCCGCTGTACCAAGCAAGTAACTGTCTAGCTTCTCAACGAGGCATCTTTAGAGGAAGGAGAGTGTCTGCCTCCTGGAATGTTCTTGAATACCACAGCAAGAAAAAGCCTTCAAGGGAAACCTCATGATTCTTTTTTTTTTTTTTTTTTTTTTTTTTTATCTTTTTTTTTTTCTTTTTTTGAGAGTGTTGCTCTGTTGCCCAGGCTGGAGTGCAATGGTACAATCTCGGCTCACTGCAACCTCTGCCTCCTAGGTGCAAGTGATTCGCCTGCCTGGCCTCCCGAGTAGCTGGGACTACAGGCGTGCACCATCACGCCAAGCTAATTTTTGTATTTTTAGTACAGATGGGATTTCACCATGTTGGCCAGGCTGGTCTCGTACTCCTGACCTCAAGTAATCCGCCTGCCCCAGCGTCCCAAAGTGGTGGGATTACAGGTGTGAGCCACCACACCCAGCCAATTCTTTTTTTAATGAGATGATCTGGTATTGCTAACTGAGGTTGCGGCTCAATCAGAAATGGATGGCGGGTGTTTATTTTCAAATTTGACAGGCAAGGAGGAAGTCATCCATAAAGGAGCTAAGCTGCACCCCAACGGATACAGGATGGCGCAGGGAAGTGAGGCTCTGGGGGCAAGAGGAGGCCCGTGCAGATCTGTGGAGCCCTCAGCTGCTTCTCCGCAGGGCTGGTGGGAGGCCGAAGCTCTGAAAGGGTGGGAGAGGTGCCTCCACCACACCTGCCCACTTGGTAAGTTAAGTTCAGCAAGGTGTCCGGCAACCCTGGGAGGGGCGTGGATGCTGAGTTTACACTTCCCCTGAAGCGGGAGGCCTTTTATTGGGAAGCACTGATGGAGAACCCTCCCCGGTCCATCTGCCTCTGGGAGAGGGGTTGCCCTGCCTGCTCAGCACCCCGCAGCCTGGGGATTGCTGTGCCATCCTGGAGAACTCACCAGGGCTTCCCAGGCAGTGGGTACCAGCAACGTCCCTGTCTCCTCCTCCCTCCCCTAGATGGCCACCAGGCTGTGAGGGGTGAGAATGAGATCCAAGCATCTGCTGCAACTTTTCCTGCTGATTCTACCTGAGGTCTCCAGAATTATGCTCCATTGCTGGCCAGAAAACCTATTTCCATCTCTAACATTTTAAAAATCTTTTTTCTTTTTTTTTTAAGACAAGGTCTTGCTCTGTCACCCAGACTGGAGTCCAGTGGTGCAATCATAGCTCACTGAAGCCTTGAACTCCTGGGCTCAAGCGATCTTCCTGCCTCAGCCTGCGGAGCCACCATGTCTGCCTAATGTTTTCTTTTTTCTTTTTTCTTTTTTGTAGAGATAGGAGTCTCACTATGTTGCCCAGGCTGGTCTTGAATTCCTAGCCTCAAGAGATCCTCCAGCCTTAGACTTCAAAAGCCATTAAAAAAATCTTTTAAAACAACTTTTATTATGGAAAATGTCAAATATATACACAGTAGAGAGAACAGTGTAATGAACCCCTGAGGCCTACCCTAACAGTGATCAATATTCTGCTCTTCTCACCTCCTCCCCATATTCTTCCTATTGTTAAATTTCCCTGGATTCCTTTAGAGTATATCTCAGATATGTCAGTTCACATGAAGATACTTCAGCTTGTTCTTTCTATACATGTCTCTAGAAGTAAGACTTTTTTGGAAGCATAGTCATAATACTGCCAGCATATCTAATAACACGGACAATTCATCAGTGTCTCCCACTAGCCCAGTGTTTCTCTAACAGTGTCTTTTTACAGTTTGTTAAATCTGGGTCCAAAGGCCACATGCCGCATGTGATTTATATTAGGGTTGCACAGTGGTGAGACCCGGTATTTTTTTTCAGTGTACTGCAATGATGACTTTGCTAATTCCTCGTGTACAGTTACAAAGGGACTTCCCTTCCATGAATGAATAACCAAACTCACTGCCACACTGGAGCTGTGGTGGGAGATCTCCATTTTCTCCAGATGAGGAGACTCAGGTCAGAGGAGGGCAGTGGCCTGCACAGGACCCCAGCTCAGCCATCCCTGCACCAGGCCAAGCCCATGCCCGGTCACCAGCCCAGTGCTCCGTTCACATTTGTACACTCAGCTCATCCAACTGTGAGAAGGAACAAAATACCATGGTGATCTTCTTTGAAAAGCTACAGAAGTTCTAGCAGATTCTCTGCTATGCATCAGTGGATTTTTTTTTCCAGACCTGTACAACAGGCAGTACTTTTTTTAATCATGATTTGTTTTTTTATTTTTATTTATTTAGAGACAGGGTCTCACTCTGTCCCCCAGGCTGCAGTGCAGAGTCTCTCGTGGCTCACTGCAGCCTTGACTTTCTGGGCTCAGGTGATCCTCGCACCTCAGCCTCCCAAGTAGCTGGGACTACAGGCATGTGCCATCGTGCCCAGCTAAATTTTTTTGTATTTTTTGTAGAGATGGGATTTTGCCATGTTGCCCAGGCTGGTCTCCAACTTGTGGGCTCAAGCCTTCTTCCTGCCTCGGCCTCCCAAAGTGCTGGGATTACAGGTGTGAGCCATGGTACCCAGACTGCACCAGCAGATTCTAAAATCCCTAACCTCGGAGACCACTGCTTGCCCAGGACACAAATGGTGCCCCTGTTTACAACGTTTTCGTGCCCCCTGCTGCCTCCAGGGTGAAATCCAGATGCCCCTAGGAAGCATTCAAGGTGCCCCTGCCATCCCTCTATTCTCGTTTCTTCCCACATCGCCATACCCATCCCAGCAAACTCAGCTGTGACACTGAAGTTCATATTCTGATAAACCACTAGAGACTTCTGGTATGACTTGAGCAGCTGATTTTAGGGGGCACCAAGGAAGAAACTGGCACCTGTGGAGCACCCATGTGTGCCAGGCCCTTCAGTCCCGGGTGCTAAAACTCCAGTTTTACAGAGAAAAGTGTGGCTTGGAGAGGGCGAATGACCTGCCGAAGGCCACACAGTGGGAACCAGGATTAATTTCGAGCCAGGCACTCTGGCCCCACACACTGGGTTCTTCCTCCTCCCTCCTCCCACAGGGCTGGGAGTGGGGCTTGACCCTGGAAAAGGGGAGGGGGTGCATTTCTGTCAGCCAGGGCTCCTCCCGCCACGCCGTGTTCAGCTTCACAGTCCCTGGGAGGCTGTGGCCCCCAGAGGTTTCCGCTGCTTTCTTTGATCTGCAGCCACTTGCTGGAGAGCTGGACGCTGCCAAGAAGGAAACCACACACTGTCAGCGGCGCATCTGCAGAGTCGGGGTGGAAACGGACCCTTCTGTGTCTGCTCCAGATGAAACGCGTAACTTATTCTGCAGGAAGGGCTGCACCCCCTGAGTGTATAAACCCTGACTGTGCCTCCCTCCTTGCCCACCCTGCCCCACGCTGCTGGTCAGACAGAGCTGGGACCAGCCCGCTGACTTCATGAGGTTCCTGGGGGGCCACCAGGCTGGGGAATTTGGGGGCAAGATAATGACACATCCGCTCATGCAGAGAGTGGGACTTCAACCCAAACCCTTCCAACTCCTGAGAAGTTGAGAAAGCGGGTGGAGCAGGCAGGCTGGGGAGGCCCTCTGGAGTTTATCTAGGAGAGGTTAGAGAGGAACTTGTGATGTCATCATTGCCAGAGAACTAGAGCTGAGGGAGGGTGACTGATTCAGAAAAATAAAATGTACCACCAGCATCAGGGTTAGGGCCTAGTACGTAGTAGGTCCTTGATATACATTGTTGAATAAAGGAAAGTTTCCAAACCCTGTCTGTAACAGCTTAGGGCCTAACCCTGGAGAGTGGCTATGGTGACTGCCTCATTCTTCTAAATACTTTCAAACTGGGCCATGGAACTCCTTGCTGCCTAGTCAGCAAACTGAAAGCAAAATCTTAGCAACACAACCCCTGGACTATGATAGGATATTTTGTTCCTGCCCAAATCTCTTGTTGAATTGTAATCCCCAATCTTGGAGGGGGGCATAATGGGAGGTGTTTGGGTCATGGAGGTGGATCCCTCATGGCTTGGTGCCATCTCTGCAATAGTGAGTTCTAGTGACATCTGGTTGTTTAAAAGTGTGTGGCACATCCCCTGCCCCCACTTCCTCCTGCTCTGGCCGTGTAAGACATGCCTGCTTTAGGCTGGGCGTGGTGGCTCATGCCTGTAATCCTAGCACTTTGGGAGGCCGAGGTGGGCGGATCACCTGTGGTCGGGAGTTTGAGACCAGCCTGACCCACATGGAGAAACCCCATCTCTACTACAAATACAAAAATTAGCCAGGCGTGGTGGCATATGCCTGCAATTCCAGCTACTCAGGAGGCTGAGGCAGAAGAATCACTTGAACCCAGGAGGCGGAGGTTGCGGTGAGCTGAGATCATGCCACTGCACTCCAGCCTGGGCGACAAGAGTGAAACTCTGTCTCGAAAAAAAGACATGCCTGCTTCCCCTTCCCCTTCTGCCATGATTGGAAGCTTCCTGAGGCCTCCCCAAAACCCGAGCAGATGCCGGCATCATGCTTCCTGTACAGCCTGTGGAATTATGAGCCAATTAAGCCTCTTTCCTTTATAAATTACCCAGTCTCAGGTATTTTTTTGTAGCAGTGTGAGAATGGCCTAATACAGGGTGGCACTCTGTTGAATTTGGGGGGCATCCCCTCATTGTTTGAATGACTTTCACCCCAGGTGGGAGGAGTCCCAGGGCATCCCTGGGTACCAGCATCATTTGTTCCATAAACGCTGGATGCCACCAGTTGCCAGGCCCAGTGCCCCAGCCCAGAAACCATCCCACGAGCCTTCACTTTGTCCTTGCTGAGGGAGGCCTCTCTGAAGTGGCAGTGGCCCACCAACAAATTTTGCAGTTGGGAAGATGAAGACCCAGAGACTTATTTTTCTTCCTAATTAGCAGGTTAATGCCAACAGGAAGACACCCTGTATTAGTCCATTTTCACACTGCTATAAAGATATAACTGAGACTGGATAATTTATAAAAAAAAAAAAAAGAGGTTTAATTGACTCACAGTTCTGCAGGCTGTACAGGAAGCATGGCTGGGAAGGCCTCAGGAAACTTACAGTCACGGCAGAAGGTGAAGGGGAAGCAGGTACATCTTCACATGGCCAGCAGGAGAGACAGCGAAGGGGGAGGTGCTACACACTTTCAAACAGCCAGATCTCCTGAGAACTCTATCACAAAACAGCACTAGGGGGATGGTGCTAAACCATTAGAGACCACCCCCAAGGCCCAATCACCTCCCACCAGGCCCCACATCCAACACTGGGGATCACAATTCAACATGAGATTTGGGTGGGGACACAGAGTCAAACCATATCACAAACAATCCCAACCTGTCCCCATTCCCACTGTGTTGACTCTGGAAGGTCAAGGCACAGGTCAGTAGGAAAACGAGGCCTCCTGCTCCAGTGGGTGATGCCACCAACCCTGGGAAGAGGCGGGAAACCGTCTGCAGGTGGAGGAATTGAGTTCCATAAGAGGAAGTCAGTCATCCAGAGGCCCACGCTCTCCAGTTCCTCCCCAGCTTGGGAAGAGGCAGCGGCAGGTGGGTGGTGGGGCTGGGGAAGGACAGGCAGGGAAGTGGGCAGCAAAGGCTCCCTCGAGGTGTCTGCAGAACATCTGTGCGTCATGGCAGAGAGGGGCCGGGCTCACCCCGTATCCCTAGTAAGGTCTTATGGGGCAGCAAGGGCTGCAGCAGGACCTCCAGGCCAGGGGTGTGGCACTAAGATCAGTGAGGGTATGGGGGCAGCGACCAGCAGCATGAATGCAGTGCAATGCTCTAGCTAACAGCCAGGACCTGCAAGTTCGTTTTGTCACCCTCGCAGAGTCCCTAGTCTGTCTGAGCAATTCCCCTGTCCATCAGTCTAGGGTGGTGGTAAGGCCTGAGCAGAGAGCCCAGGGAAAGCCACCAGCGTGTGCCAGGCAGGCCAGGGCGGGAGCTCCGGCGAGCGTGGCCACTTCTGTTATCAGCGGCTCACAGCTGGCAGTTTGTGGGAGGTCGAAGTGGTTATGTTTGACATATGTGATCACCAGGAATTGGATCTAGAGTAGAGCCACAAACGGTGCCCTCAGGCCCCACAGGGTCTGGCCTGTCGCTGCACAGGAGCTAAGAGGCAGGCCCAGGAGAGGGTCAGGGCTCACTCAAGCCCCCAGTGAGCCCTGGGACGCCCCGGCCTTGAGTCTGCGGTCATAGCGCCCAGTCTGGGGTTCTCACGGTGCTGTCCCCTCTTCACTGAAGAGCACTCCTGGCTTTGCACCCAAAATACAGGCAGCCTGTGGTGTCACCCTTGGGTCCTCAGCCTGCAGCCTCCGGGAGGACAGGCCTGTGCCCAGCCACATGCACAGGTGAATTCTGAGCACCCCAACGGGGGTTCCCAGACTCTAGTTCCGCGGTGGCTTCCGGCTCCTGTCTTGAGGGTCTGAAGGTGTGGGACTTGGCCCCCTGGGAGCGGCAGAGTTAGCAGAGGCACAGCGCTGGTTTGTGGAGGCCACAGTGGTGTGAAAGCAGCACTGCACTTGGGAATCAGATGAGCCATCGGCAGACCCCGGCTCACACCTCCGCCGGGTGCTCCTGGGCCAGACCTTTGGGTTCTCAGCCTCGGTGACAGACACCCTGGGACTGCTGGGAAGGACCCAGAGATGACGGGCCGGACGTAGAACTGCTCTACCCGTAGCAGCTTGGTCAGAGCAGGATACACCCGAGGGCTCCAGGAACTCGTGGAGCGGGGACTGACCTGTCTCCCTGCCCAGTCCCAGCACTCCCATCTTCCTCCTCCCTCTAGGGCCCGGGGCAGGAGGGACAGCACTGCTGGTGCCCACTGTGAGGGACCATGTGGGGACGGCAAGAAACCCTCAGGAGGGAGCCTGTATTCTATTCAGGGAAAGGAGCAGACACTTTGCCTGCCAGTTCTCCTCCCCTAGCCATGGGAGGGAGGAGGGTCCCCATCTCACAGTTGAGAGAGCCACTGGCTCAGGGGCACAGCTCACGAGGAGGGGGCTCTTCCTATCACCCCTCCTCGGGGGCAACATCCCCACACAGACTCACACGTCAGGGGCTCCTGGCCTTAGCACTGCTGAGGACCAGCATTTCTTGTGCTCCTCAGCCTCAAAGTGTAGCCTCACCTGGAAGGGGAGGGTCACTGTCCCCACCTGTGACAGGGCCAGAGGGTGGGATTTTCCCCAGCCCTGGACTGTGATAGGAAGTAGAAGACCAGATGCCTGCCCCCTCGCTGCAAGGCCAGGGCCCTCCCCACCATCTTCCCCGACGGACGTGGTGGCCAGAGCCCCTCGGCCCCAGTGGGCGCACTTGGCTCTGCTGCTGCCCTGGCCCCTGCCCTCTGGTTCAGCCACCATTGGAGCCAAGGACAGCCAAAGAGTTGGTCTCCTGTCTCGAAGCGATAGTGTGGCCTCCCTTCAGGCGAGGTGATGGTGACAGCACTGTGGTCAGCACTCAGGGATGAATGGCCTCTGTGGGGCTGACCCCTGCCAACGGCTCCACTGACCGCACAGGCCTGGAGCTGCAGATCCAACAAGGGCCCTTAAAGGGCTTTGCTAGCACAGGGGGAGGGCAGGGAGTGAGAGGCCGCCTGCAAAGAGGTGATTTTCTCCTTAGGTACTGGACTCGGTCCCACGACTTCTCTTTTGCATTTCTGTTTTTGCTTTGTGTCCAGTGGGAAAGGAAAATAAAAGCTTGGGACCGTAATTCACTGTGCTAAAAGGAAATAGTTAAGATGAGAATAGAGTCATGCAAGAAGCTGCGTTTCCTTATGTTCTTAAGCAGAGAGCTACAGTGAAAGGGCAGACAGGCCGGGCACGGTGGCTCACGCCTGTAATCCCAGCACTTTGAAAGGCCGAGGTGGAAGCACTGCTTGAGCCCAAGAGTTCGCGACCAGCCTGGGCAGCATAGTGAAACCTCTGTCTACAAAAAATACAAAAATTAGCTGGGTGTGGTGGCGCACACCTGTGGTTCCAGCTACTCGGGAGGCTGAGGCTGCAGCGAGCCAAGATCAAGATCACACCACTGCACTCCATCCTGGGTAAGCGTTGAGACCCTGTCCAAAAAACAAAACAAAACAAAAGGCCAGCTATCTCCACAGGTAGCTACTCTATGTTCACTGCATCTTAAAGTGAGGCTTTACTAAGTACAAGTCAAATACCCAATTGACTATTCCCCTACCTGTTCCTTTTCTCCCGCAACCTGTGGATTCAGTCATGTGACCACACCCTCCCCCTTTCTCCTCCAGCCTGCTTTCCCCCTTTAAACACAGAGGCCCTCAAAATCATCTTTGGAGAAAGGCACAGACCTCTCTCTCAGGTGTGTCCTGAGTCTTGGCAAAATACACTTCTAAATTAATTGAGGTCTGTCTCAGGTGCTTTTTGGTTTGCACTCTAGTATTTATGCAGACGGACTATTTCATGTTTATAACCAACCCTTAGGAGAGAGGTCCAGTTATGATCTCCATTTTCACCTAAAGATACCAGCGTGTGAGACTGAGTAACTCGCCCAAGGACACACAGCCGGGGCTGACAGAGCAGGACTCCCTGCAAGTACGCAGACGATACCTAACGTTTTTTTGTTTTGTTTTTTGTTTTTTTTGAGACGGAGTCTTGCTCTGTCACCCAGGCTGGAGTGCAGTGGTGCGATCTCAGATCACCACGACCTCTGCCTTCTGGGTTCAAGTGATTCTCCTGCCTCAGCCTCCTGAGTAGCTGGGATTACAGGCGCCTGCCATTATGCCTAATTTTTGTATTTTTAGTAGAGACGGGGTTTCACCATGTTGGCCAGGTTGGTCTCGAACTCCTGACCTCAGGTGATCCGCCCACCTCGGCCTCCCAAAGTGCTGGGTTAACAGGCATGAGCCACCACACCCAGAGACAATACATAACTTATAATGAGTGGGATTTTGTGAGATGGAGGTTTCAGTGTTCAATGGACTCTGCAGTCAGTGCACAAGGTGAATCCGGGCTCCAGCATCCACCAAGTGTGAGACTGCAAGTGCCTAATGCCCCACTGTGCCTCAGTTTTCTCATCTGTAAAACAGAGCAGCTGTAGCTCCCTCATAGGGTTGCTAGTTAACACTCAGAGTGCTTAGAATGCATGGCAGCCAGTGGGCCCTCAGTGTCAGCTGTTAACTGTGATTAGCACAGACAACAGCAACGCCAACCAAACGTTAGGCGGCAGCATCATTATCAGCTTGATAATCGAGGCAACTGTCCCTGAAAATGCTATTAATTAACGACACCAGTGGCACAAGGCTAGCAGCGGGCTCTGAAACGACAGCTCATTTCCTAATCTCTGTGTTCACAACAGTGCCCAGCTTGTGACGCCATCCGACTGGCTGCTTTCAAGAGGAACCAGGGGCAGGGGCTTCCTTTCTGTTCCTGGACTGCTGGTAGATGCAGGCCTCCTGGGCACTGCCACAGCCACTCATGGCCAGAGTGGCATCTCTGGTGGCAGCAGCAGCAGCAGTCACATGGCAATGACCAGAGCACTTTCAGTGAAATAGGCAGAGAGGCCTTTACACCCCACCTCGGGCTGTTCTAAAAACACTTAGCTGTGATGTCAGAATTCCTGGCCTGAGAGGGGAGGATTGCTTGAGCTCCGGGAGGTGGAGGCTGCAGTGAGCCGAGATGACACCACTGCACTCCTTCAAATCAGTGGGGTAAGGACTTTAAAAATGGTGTTGGGGGGTGGGCCAACTACATCCTTTAGGGCTTATGCTATTGCCAGGTGCAATGGCTCAGGCCTGTAATCCCAGCACTTTGGGAGGCTGAGGTGAGGAGGATGGATTGAGGCCAAGTAATTGAGACCAGCCTGGGCAACCCTGTTCCTACAAAAAAATTAAAAAATGAGCTGGGCATGGTGAGATGTGCTTATAGTCCCAGCTATTAGGGAGGCTGAGGCAGGAGGATCACTTGGCCCAGGAGTTTAAGATTACAGTGATCATGCCACTGCACTCCAGGTGACACAGTGAGACTGTCTCCAAAAAAGAGCTATGCAGAGATTTCAAAAATTTTTTGCACCAAAGTAAACTTGTACTAACTTGTTATAACATGTCTTAAGATCTAGTTTGAGGCACTAAGAAGGGTATGACTGTTTGAAAAGAGCACCTATCAGAGCAACATGAATTCTGCTAAAAATGGAAGCAAGGACATCAAATTTATGCTGACGCTTGGGTGGAAGAATGGTGAAATCAATAATTTTTTTTTTTTTTTTTCCTGAGACGGAGTCTCACTCTGTTGCCCCGGCTGGAGTGAAGTGGCGCGATCTCTGCTCACCGCAGCCTCCGCCTCCCAGGTTCAAGCAATTCTCTTGCCTCAGCCTCCTGAGTAGCTGGGATTTACAGGCACGCACCACCATGCCTGGCTAATTTTTTTGTATTTTTAATAGAGACAGGGTTTCACCATGTTGGCCAAGATGGTCTCGATCTCCTGACCTCATGATCCACCCACCTCAGCCTCCCAAAGTGCTGGGAATACAGGCGTGAGCCATGCACGTGGCCCCAAATCAATGATTTTTTACAAAAAAGCTTATGGGGCCAATGCCCCACCCCCAGCCAAAATCAGAGGTTTGCCAATGGGTAACTTGTTTTAAGAAGGGATGAGACAATGGTGAAGATGAGACCTCCTCATCAATTTGTGAGGAAAAAATTAATCTTAGTCATGCCTGAATCAAAGAGGACCAATGATTAACAGCAGAAACAACAGCCAACACCATAGACACTTCAGATGCTTCAGCTTACACGATCGGACTGAAAAATTAACGTTGAGCAAACTTGCCACTCAATGGCTACCAAACCATTGCACTCAGATCAGCTGGAGACAGCAGCAGAGCTTTCAGGGGAAACTTTCAACAAGAGGAATCAAGATCCTAAAGCATTTCCTCTGAGAACTGTAACAGGAGATGGAACATGGCTTTACCAGCACAATCCTGAAGACAACGTGATTCTGATCACAGCACTGGCTACCAAGAGGTGGGAGGGGTCTCCTCATAGCAAATGCAGACTGGTCAAAAGCAGAGGCCAGGCAACCATTTTCTGGGATGCTCAAAGCACTGTGTATGTGCTGACTTTCTAGATGCCCAAAGAACGTTAACATCTGCTTATTACAAGTGTTTTGAGAAAGTTAGCCAAAGCTGTGGCAGAACAGTGCCTGGGAAAGTTTCACCAGAGCCCTTTTCCACCATGACAGTGCTCCTCCTGCTCATTCCTCTCAGCAAACGAGAGCCATTTTCCAAGAGTTTTGATGGGAAATCATTAGGCATCCACTTTACCAGTCCTGATTTGGCTTCTTCTGACTTTTTGTTTCCTAATCTTCAAAATCTGTAAAGGGCACCCATTTCTCTTCAGTTCACAATGCAGAGACTACACTGACAAGGCGAAATTTCCAGAAGCCTCAGTTCTTTAGGGACAGACTGAATGGCTGGTATTATGGTATTATGTCTTACAGTGGTATCTTGAACTTGATGGAACTTATGTTGAGAAATAAAGTTTATATTTTTTTATTTTTCTTTTAATTCCATTTTCCATGAACTTTTAAAAGTCCTCTCATACATGTTTACGGATGTCCATAGAAACGTTATTCAGATACTGAATAAACAACCAAAAAAATTGTTTTATCAATGAGGAACCTGTTAAATCTACATAATACAGCTATAAAAATAATTATGTAGTTCTATAATTACCGACATGAAGACATCTGAGTAAAAACCTCTTTCTGATGTTATAGAAGAACTAGTACACTCTTTAATGTAAGTTTCTCTATGTATGCATTCAGATCTACTGTACATTCAGAATCCTGGAAAGGGGCTTGCACAGATGTTACAGTGAATGTCTCAGAGTGACAGAAGGACATATGAGTTTTCCTTTTCCCTTACACTTCTTTAAAAACACACTGATTTTTTTCCACAATGAATATCAATCATATTAACATATAAAGATTCAATTTTTTCCCCAGAAGAAAACAAAAAGATTGAGCTTTGTGTGCCATCTACGGACAGAAACGCTATGTGTGCTGCAGATTCAGGTGGCATCCCTGTGTGCTGGGGGTGAGGTGGGGAGAGCCGCTCATTTCTCAGCAGGCCACACCACTTTCTTCCCTGGCAAAGCTGCACCATGTTTTCAGCAGTGTCTGTAAGGAGAGCTAAATGGCCTCCATCTAGAACAGATGTCACCTGGGCACTTGCTCCTCCACGGATGCTCATGAGTAAAAGGGAGCTGGAGTTCTTTACAAAAGAAGATTTGCTATGAGAAATAAAAACAACAAACTGTTTTTTACAATTTTTATTTGGTGTTAACTCCACAAGAAAACAAAAAAAATCAGTTACTCTGGTGTACGTGAAATCAGAACAATACAACCACGGGAAAAACAATCTCAGCCCAGGAATGGAAACTGGTACTTCAGTGCTATGGAAATGCAATGCGCTTCATACCACAGTGCGTTTCAGCGTTTGCCAACTTTTTAAAAATGCTTTTTCTTTGTGATCACCATTCACAAAACTAAAAAGCCACACTTTCATCTCTGTTGCTGAAAGCCTCTGAGCTTCAGCTACTTAACTATGAAAACAAATAAATACATAATTGGTGAATCCCTTTGCTCACTTCGAATCCGTCCCATTCACCTGTGGAAGGTGCTGCATCTTCTCACCTGTGTCTGAGGAAGTGTGCACCTTTGCCACCTGGAGCCCTTTCCTAATAAACAGCAGTTGTCCAAAATCAACTGTGCTCAAGGTTGTGTCTGAAATCTATTTATTTGGTCTTTGCTACACAAGCAACGATTTCTAGAATAATCGTCACTGTAGTATATGAGGAATTTACAACTTTCAATCCTTTTTTACTTTTGCTGTTAAATTATATTTCAGTGCAGATGCTTATCAATTTTTAGGAAGCTCCAGAAGAATGAAAAATACATAAAAACGTATCTGAAGTTCGTAAATAAATAACAGCAACATAAAATCTTACACATGCGCGCACGCACACACACACACACACACACACACACACAAACCCACCTTAAAGTGTCAAAAGATGTGTTGTATAAAAATAAACCCTAACATGTGGGAAGATCAACCCGGCGGGCACACCAGGTCCTTCTTGGTGAGGACACACAGACCCTCAATGAGTCCACCATCTTTGATGGTACTTTCTTTTCTGTGTTATCAATTAAGAAAAAGGCAACAAAACCCAAATGTTCAAAGCAAATCATAGATTTCACAGCCAGTTCAGCTCCCAGCTAATAAATTATATGTGTGTTTACTGCCTGCCAAAATTAGTGGTGAAGCTGTCTAGACCTATCAGACTTTTCTGCCATTCCTGATGTTCCAGACATGCTACGCTGATTTCACAGATTAGGTTTTTTTTTTGTTTTTGTTTTTTAAACAATGAGTTGGTTAAAAAAGAAAAACAATGTAAAATGTTTAGGTTGTGCACATACTGCTCCTCCTGGCTTCAGCCTGTGGCACAATGCCATGAGAGCCAGAGGAGCGGATCGCCATGCACAGACGCGACTCACAAGATGCGCCGGCTCCCCGGGCTCACCAAGGAGAACTGGGAGCCAGTCCCATGGAGCGACAGTCAGCAAAACCACCACACAGGGATGTGGAAAACTCATGACTCTACCCGCCCCAACCCACCACACACAGAACTTGCCCAGAACATTCTCTCAAACACAAAATGAGATCGAAGCTATACTACATCACAGCCAAGGAGCGGCTAGCTGCAGCAGCCAAAGATTTCTCTGGGTGATGAGGTGGCCTTTACTGCATGTCAAATGTTCACAATTTCAGGTTTTGGGGGTTTCAATTCAACATAGGTAACCAGAAAATAACAATCTGCAACTAAGGTCCTTACCACATATGTAACACTCACCACAAATAACCCTGCATGGGGTTTTGGTGTAAATGTAACTGCAGTATGAGAACAGGTAAGGGGTAGGGTATGCACCCTTACCGCACTGTGTCTCGCATATGACCCCACACCCCAAATCCTTGGCTTCTTCAGTTAGCAAGAAAGTCACAAACCATAGTATCTTCCATGATACTTTAGGGGAAAAGAAATCCTAAGATAGAAAACACAGTATTTTGTGAGTCTTGAAAAGCACACCTTTGTGGTTCCTACTTCAAATGTACATGAGATTTTGCTGAATGGAGACCACCGCTGAGTCACCCAGGCTTCCCTCTCGCCTTCAGAAAGGCATCAAGCCACTGTAGGGTAAGAATGGATATCCCAGTTCTTGGAGAACAAAGCCTAAATGCTCCAAAGCTGAAGTCTCTGAAGAGCAGAAGTGGTTGTTGACACTGCAATGCTAATAAGGTCATAGTGATATAACCGCAGTTAGAAGGAAAATTAACTGCAGTTAAGATGCAAAAAGCAGTGATACTTCTAAGACAAGCACATGCACACCCATTCTTGATTTGACAACACAATCTAGTCTATTTCAAATAGCCAAGAATTTAACAGCTGGGAAAAAAAAATCTTTAACAGGATAGCTGTCCTCAACTCTAAAATAAGCAAGAAGAGAAAGATAATTATTACCAATCTGAATCAGTTAATTGAAGAGGAAACCTAAGTTGTTGTTTTAGATTAACAGGTCTCACTGAAGAGTAATTTTCCATCACATATCATTTTTAAACAATAATTTGTACTATTTTGCAGGTTTAGAGATGAGTTCGAGAAAACAGCTCCTCTTCACTAGGGCCCACCCACTCGCCTCCGCCTTCTGAGCCTGTCTCTTCCGAGGTGGAGCTGGCGCTGGAGCACATCTTTCTGCGGAAGCCATCTGACTTTGCTCCAGGATCTCTCTCTCCTGTACATCTTGCTTCATAAACAGAAGACACCTAAGATTAAAACAATTTTCAACAGATGAAAAAGACTTTTTTTTTTCCAAAAGGGTGAGATACTCTATTTATATACAGAGAAGAAATAACAAATCATCGGTGTTTTCCTGTGGAGTTACAAAAATGCAGAGTTTTACTGTTTCAGAGCAAAACCGCCTCTCTTCTCTGATCCATGAAGGATCCAAAATCCTAATTCCACATGTTCAGTCACTTGGACAAAATGTTAGCCATGTTAGGGTAGGATAAAGAATTATTTCATTTTCAAAAGTCTTTGAGTACCCGCTACGCACCAAGAACTTTACTGGGCACAGGGACTCCAGCAGTGGAAGGGACACGCCAGGCCCGCTGGGGAGATGAATGAGCAAACCAACACGCGCCAGTTGCAGTGACACAGTACAGATGGTGAGGGGGGCACTGCAGACGGGTGTGTTGGGAAGGGAGTTTGCAGTGACACAGTACAGATGGTGAGGAGGCACTGCAGACGGGCGTGTTGGGAAGGGAGTTCTTTGGAGAAGAGACCTGCTCAGCTGAGAAGCCAGCCATGCAGAGGTGCCAACACTCTGTTGTGTGGGACTGTCTCCCCTACACCAGATGGTCAGCATCTCTGGACCCCAGGACACTAGATGCAGTGGTGGGCCCTCCTCAGTCACAGTCATTACAAAGCTCCCCTCACCCTGTCATAGTAACTAGCAGCACTCCCACCTCATTTCCAAATGGCAGCATTGTCCCTGGTTGAGAACCCCTGAGGCAGAAGCACAGAAAAGCCACACAGAGTAAAGGGAGAGCAGAGACAGATGAGGTCAAAGGCAGATGGGGGCAAAACACGCAGGGCTGTAGAGGCGTGGCGGGGAGTTTGGATCTGTCTCAAATGCAACAGCAAAGTGACATCATGGTTAGCAGTAATGGGTCCTAGAGGCAGACTGCTGAGGTTCAGAGTTCAGGTCCACGCTGAATCTGTGGCTCTCTGACCTCGCACACACGGCGCTTGATGTTTTTGTGCTTCAGTTTCCTATTTTGCAGAACACACATGACAACAGTACCTACCTCACAGGGTCGTTGTGAGGACTAAACAAGATACTGCTCGTGAGGTCATTCTGTCTGCTGCGTGGAGAGAAGGCTGGCAAGGATGACGGATGCAGGAAGGACAATGAAAAGACCATGGCAGCTGCGCAGGAGCAGGGACAGTGGCTTGAACAAAGTGGTAACGATGGAGAGGAGGAGAAGTGGGAGGATGTGAAGTGGCTGAGAGGGGCAACGGTCAGGATTGGCAGGCGGACTGTGTATGGAAGATGAGAGACAGGACTGGGGAATATGTCTCGGTTTGGGGTTTGAGGCCGGGGGGATGATGTGAACTAGTCACTGAGGAGAGAGCTGGTGGGGGCCTCAAATGTCTGCCTTCATGTGTGGAGCCGGACAGGTCAGTGGGCAGCAGGACGTGGACGATGATGCTACAGGTGCTTCGGCAGACAGTTCTCACAGGACTTGAATGGACACTGACTGATGGTTAATACTGAGTGTCAACTTGATCACATGCCCTGTGATTAAAGTTAATGGGAAACTACAACAGCCCAGTCCAGGCAGGATACAAATGGCTCTGACTCTTTAGGAATGAAGGTTTAGGTCACTCCACCGGGAAAAAACCACAACCTGCTGAGGTGCTTGCTGAAGGCAAAGGGAATACAGAATGGGTAGTAGAAGAAGGTAGTCATCAATACCAGCTACGACCATGTGACCAGGTGCAGAAACCAGGACTGTAATTGTCTTGAGTATTTCCTCCTCCTCTTGTTAAAAACATGTTTGTGCATATATACACTTGTACTAAGAAAACCTCATTTTATTTTTTGTCCTTTATCATGAGACACAAGATGTATGTATGTATGTATGTATGTATGTATGTATGTATGTATGTATGAATGAATGATGGAGTTTTGCTCTGTCACCTAGGCTGGAATGCAGTGGCTAACTGCAATCTCTACCTCCCAGGTTCAAGCAATTCTCCTGCTTCAGCCTCCCAAGTAGCTGGGATTACAGGCGTGCACCATCACGCCCGGCAAATTTTTGTATTTTTAGTAGAGACGGAGTTTTGCCATGTTGGCCAGGCTGGTCTTGAACTCCTGACCTCAGGTGATCTGCCCACCTTGGCTTCCCAAAATGTTGGGATTACAAGCGTGAGCCACTGCGCCCAGCTGACATAAGATTTATTGACTTCATATCAGCATTTAAGTATCGTTAACTCTATGTAATAGTATTTGGGTTTGGGATTGGTGCTTTTCCGGTTGTATGAAGCATAGCTGTATTATGTTAGGTATAATTATGACTTTATTATTGTCTGTATTTGAAGATTACATATAATTTCAGGAGATGTGATGGGTTCAAATTGACAAGGGGTGGACTTGTTATGGTTACTACCGAGTGTCAACTTGATTGGATTAAAGGATGCAAAGTACTGATCCTGGGTGTGTCTGTGGGGGTGTTGCCAAAGGAGATTAACATTTGAGCCAGTGGGCTGGGAAAGGCAGACCCACCTTTAATCTGGGTGGGCGCCATCTAGTCAGCTGCCAGCGCGGCTAGAATATAAAGCAGGCAGGAACATGTGAAAAGACTAGACTAGCTTAGCCTCCCAGCCTACATCTTCTCCCATGCTGGATGCTTCCTGCCCTCGAACATCAGACTCCAAGTTCTTCAGTTTTGGGACTCGGACTGGCTCTCTCCTTCCTCCTCAGCTTGCAGATGGCCCATTGTGGGACCTTGTGATCGTGTGAGTTAATACTTAATAAACTCCCCTTTGTGTATATATATATACCTATTTCATTAGTTCTGTCCCTCTGGAGAACCCTAATACACTGACAATTCATACCAAAGAAAAAGCATTTTCCTTAGGTTCATTTGCCTGCCTGGCTCTTACCCGGGGAAGGTCTAAGACTAGACTAAACCAGGCATAGGCCCTGCACCCGCCTTCATGGTGCCCACAGGCTTGTGGAAGAGGCAGACATGCAGAAATTGAACGCAGGTAAATGCTCTGGCTGCAACAAGAAGAGTTGTGCACAGAGTGCAGCGAGGACACGGAAAGGGTGGGATCGTTCTGCAGAAGCCGGGACAGCGGCAAGAAGCACACTGGCAAGGCTGCCTCGGGGTGCGCTTTCAAAGAGGACAAGGCTAGGTCTCCCACTTGTTAATTAGGTAAACAAAAAAAAAAAAAAAAAAAAAGAAAGATGAAAAGCGTGCCCACCCAAGGAGCAACAGGGTCAGCTCTGCATTTGTAATACAATGCCCTCGGGCAGTAGTGTGGAGCCAAGACTGGGGAGAGAGCTGGGGATTCTTCAGGAAGCACTGGCAGTCAACAGTCAAGGGAGTTTGGAAGGGGAGAATGCAGACTCAGAACAAAGGCCAGAGAAGAGGAAGTCTGCACCCACAGGCCTGGCTGGTTCCTGGGAGAGGTGGGGTCCACTCACATGACTCCCAGGTTTTTGACTAGAGTGACAAGTGGAGGTGGTGGCTGTTTGTAAGTTAATGACGAGGAGGAGGACAGTCCACTTACCCTATTAAAATCTAACAGGCGCTCTTCATTACTGGGTGTCTCTTTAGCATCTGGATATTCTTCTAAACCACTCTCTCCCTTGGCATTTGTGTAACATTCTTAATCATTTGGAATGGAGAAGGGAAAAGAGGGAAAGGGGGAAATTCCATTAAGACACAGTTATGAAACATACATTCTTGTTTCATTTTTCACTAAAAAGTTAGATCAGTTAGGTCTCCCAACCCTTCGGATATTTTAAGTCATCACTGAAAGCACAGTCAGGCAGGTGTGTAAGAGAAAAAAAACGCTATGCTGACAAAAAATTCTTGGTTTAGTGAGTTAAAAAAAGAAATAGGCCAGCATAACCATACACTCCTGTTATTCTACCAGGAGACACTCATTGGACAAGCTTCTAGTCACACCTGTAATGTGATCGGCCCTGGGAACACAGGACAGAGAGACCCACAGGGCCCATGCTCTCCACAACAAATGGACGGAGGAGACAAATGGTGCATCATAGCACGTTCATAGAACAGAGGAACAAAGGAAGCTCAGACAGGAGGGAACGCAACGGAGAGACAACACAGGGTCACGTCCTTGTGTGTTCTTTCTCAACTCAACAACGTACTGAACCATGTATCGCATCTATGAATAGGGAAAAGAAATGGTGCTAGCGATTCCATCAGGCAAATGGCCACAAAACGGGAAAGAAACTGGGATGAGAAGAAATCAAACAAATCCAATGAACCCAGGAGTTCTCAACCCTGGCTGCATATTCTCATCATCCGGGGGCTTTAGAGAGGCTTAGACTCCTGCCAGAGATTCCAAATGAACTGTCCTGGGCAGGGGCTGGGCACTTTCTGAAAAGCAGAATTGCTCTCAAGCAATTCTAATGCACTGAGAACTGCTGGTCTTCATCCAGAACAGCCTCTTACTCCCCTTACCTCCATGAGAAACACAGCTGGGGCAGAGGCACAGTGCAGAGTAAAAAGGGGAACTTGGCCAGGGTTTTGGACTCTGGCTTTGACATTCATGGTGCATTAAGTCCTTTAACACCCTTGAGCATCTACTTCTTCAAAACCAGATCACACCCCCCATTCCCCTGCCACAGAGTTACCACAAGGTAGTTCGACGAGATGACATGCCTACCCCTTGCACAACACCCCAAAGGACATGGCTGGGGCAAGTGACTGCTGCGCCCTTCTACCTTGGCACAGGGTAGCAAGGCTGTGCCAAGGGTAAGACCATCTGGGCCCTGCTGGGCTGCTTCCTGCAGCTGCACTGGCCACATGGAAGACTCTCCACAGCTTCTGTTCTCTCTGACGGCTCCAAGAACTCCAAGTTACTAGTTGAGGTTCATGAGAATACCCCAGGCTCTGGGATTAGACAGACTTCAGTGAATTCCAGGTCATGCTATTTACTTGTGATGTAACTTTGCACAAATTATTTAACCTCTTTGAGCCCTAGTATCCTCATCTCTAAGATGAGAACGTCACCATTTTCCCTCCTACATTTCTGTGCAAATTCAAAGAGGTGAAGCCTCAAGCACAGTGCCTGGCACACACATTGCACCCATGACTGCTGCTGATCAAAGCCATAGGCTTGGAGGCGTGGTCGCCCTAGGGCAGCTGGGGAGAATGCCATGTGTCCTCTGCTGAGGCTGGGAGGAACCCTGGCTTCATCTCTCCTAAGGAGGCATCTTTTTCTTGGCTGACCTCTCACTCCATGGCCCACTCCATATGGCCACCACTTATATGGCTGAGGGGCATGGAGTGGGTAGGGCATGGTTTCCTTGATAAGGATATGCTCAGAGGCAGGCCCGTCTCCACACCCCACTCCTTCATTTTCTCTTCCTGCTTTAGGAATTCTGTACATACATGAGGGTTTTATTGTGCCACAGGGTATTTGGAAAAGGTGATGCTGAACTGCTGCTGACAGTTTTCATGATGCTCAAGTTGACCGCCACCCTGTTTCAGGCTATGACATGCCAGGCACTGTTCTAGGCACTTTACCTTACAATGAAGGCATTCTTCTAGCCTCCTTTTATACATACAGACTACAAAGGCACAGAAAGATTCAGTCAGCACCCAAAGCCTAATAGCTGGGGAAAGAGGGTCTGGATTCCAATACGGTTCTCAATCCTGGGCCCTTCACCGCCTGTCTGTACTGCTTCCCTGCAGGACTCTCTGTCTTTAATGCTAAAATCATCCAGACGCTTACATTACTCGAGTCTTGAAAGCACTGAAAATCCAGGGGCATGAGCTGTGGAGACTGCTGTTTGGGACGGCACTCCCGGTGCACAGAGTCTACAAGGCCCTCTGTGGTCTGGCTCCCAGCTGCCTGGCTGGCCTCATCCCCACCACACTCCCATGCCATCCCCTCTTTGCCAGTCATGCTGGGGCATATCCAATGCATTCCTGCCCCTGCACAAGCCACTGCTGCCTGGCACCTCTCCCTGCAGGCAGCCCCAGCTGTCACATGGTCTGTGCCCTATTTCCTCAAGTCCCTGTTGAGAAGGTACCTGAGCAGGGGGAGGACAGGGACACGATCTGTTTGCCTATGCGTTCCCAAGTCTAGAACAGTGCCTAACCCAAGTGCTGAACGGATGCACGTATGAATATGCAGCAAGGCCAGCAGGGGGCAGACTGCACAAAGCTGGGGCTTCCTTATATGGTTACCTGAACAAGCTGCCTCTTTTCTGAGCCTGTTTCCTCGCCTTACTGTAAAGGGGACAATGCTACTCTTCCTTTCCAGAGATGCTGTGAGCTCCCAGGTCAGTCCCTGGCTCAGAGCAGCAACTGCTTGTGATGAATCATATCCAACATTAGAAGCATCAGGAGTCCCCAGCCACTTCTGCTGAGTAGGTAAGTGACTACCTGTTTTCTTGGCTATCCTTCTGAGACTACATGCCCCAACCCACATAAGCTAAAGAAGGATGCTTCATGATGCTACAGGGCAAATATGCAGGGACTTAACTCACAGTGTGAGCTAAAGGTCATTCAAAAGAAATAATTACCAGTATTTATGCACTGAGAGTTTCTCTATATAGCACTTCACTGTAAAAATGAAAATATTATGTACAAACACCAGTATCTACTAAGAGACTGTACAGATAACCAGGAACCTAGAGCTAAGAGGTAGAACTGGATTCTTTACTAACTAATGACAGAAAACTGGACTAAGGGTGCCAAGGTTGCCCTTTACTAAAGAAACACGAACTCTGTGTCTGAAAATCATCCCATGCCACTGCAAGGAATTGGTTCTTTGCCACAAGGTGGCATCCTCCTCTCCCTCCTAACTCTTCCTGAGAGGTCCTCCGTGGCACAGCTGTGGCCACATCCCACCTTCCTTCCATTAACTGTGTCTGTGTCTTACACTTGCCCAGTTTACCAGATTGGACACACATGAAGGGAAGCTCTGTGCTCCTACTGCCCTGGCATCTACCTTGGTACCAAGTGCAGGCAGCTGCTGTAGAGGGCAAAACTTCTGGACCACAAGAATCACAACCTAGATTCTAGCCCATGCTTAATAGTTAACTGTGTGATTTCGGGCAAATTACAGTACTAAACCGGAGACTCAGCTTCCTCATCTGAAAACTGGCGGGGGGCATCTCCTAAGGTTCTTGTGGGAATTATGTAAAAGAAAAGCTTGAGAGCACCTTGCACATAATCAAGGCTGTCCAGATATGAGCTAATGGTAGGGTGGCAGCAGCAACAGGCCTTTAATAAATGCTGTTCAATCAACAAAGACGCTAACAGTGAAGACTCAGCTCTATGCTCTCCTTATGACCCAGCTGAACCTCTGGGAAGGAGGAAGGCAGGGTCTTGGGAAGCTGTCTGTGGCTACAGATCAGAGAACAGCAAACGCTCCACTCCTGAAGAGTCAACCTGGCCAATCCGGCCTTCCATCCCACCAGCTATAGCCCATGCTGCCGAGGAATGCCAGGGAGGCTTTCCGAGGACAGCACAGGCGTGTGCACAGCATCGTGGCTAGTGAGAGAAGTCACTTGGCTCCACACTAACTACAAATTAGCTGAGGGGATGTGACAAACACGTGAACCCGTAAATTTAAATGCAAGAGACTGACATAACCCCTTCAGGGCTCTGACAGGAGACTGCTGTTAAATAAATGTGGTAGCCAATAGAAGCCCAGGAGACCACAATCTGGACAAGCTGAACTTCTTGAGCTCATCAATTCTGGTTGCATCCTTAGTTCCTACTTCTCCCAAAATTTCAATTCAGGGTTTCTTAACAACTTCTGGGAGTCTACCTGGAAGGCCTCACAGACTGCTCATTCAAAAAATATCCTAAACTAAAATCTTCCTCACCGTATCAGCGCCCACTCCTGTCTCCCTCTCTACCTAGACTCCCATAGCTACTCCTCACAGAAAATAATCCAACAAGCTCCTCCTCTACAAAACCTCTCGGTTCTGTTTCCCTTTCTCTGTCCCCGCTATGATTGCCTCAGTCCAGGCCTTTAGCTTACGGCTCCCAAAGAGCCTAAAACTCTGGCCAATACCCTTCAGTTTTTCAATTCCATTTCCACTCTGTTACTAGAATTGTTCTAAACAACATCTGACCTTGACAACCTCCAATTTAAATCCTGTGAACGGCGTTCCCTTCCTGCATGTCAGACGCTACCTAACCGAGCCAAGCCCTCAAACCTTCTGACAGGCTCCTGCCCTGTCTGTCTCTCCCACATCAGCTATAACTCAGCTAAGCCATGGGGCCCTGTGCTTTCCCCTGGCTGCGACCCTCCTGCCTCTGTGCAGGCAACTCTCTTCACAGGGACTGCCCGCTATTTCCTCCTCTGTGACTCAATGGTGGCTTATGCACATCTCATCCATGGTCAGTAATGCTTGGATGTATTTCCATGCCTTTCCTCTCCATCAGATTGTGGCTGTTTCAGAGCAGGGCCCAGTTCTCATTCCTCTCTGTGCCCCCAGTGCATGACAAAGTGCTACCCACACAGAAACCTCTTGGTAAATGTTTCTTGGACTGATATTCATAGAAAAAGAAATTATTGCTCTTAATAAATTACAAATTGGAATGAATAAATGAACTAACAGAAGTCTCCTTACCTTCACACTCTGATGCAGGAAAAAGAGGAGAGTACAAGGCTTTTTCCCACCAGGTCTGTTTTTCTTGACTTCTATTCATTCCTTGCATATCAGTGTTCAATACAGGGAACTGTTTAGATTAAACCAAATATAGAAAAAGTTTATAAACTTTCAGGTTAGAGGAAGAATATTCAAGCATTATTAACTATAGATTATAAACCCAGAACTTTTAAGTTGGTGAGGTTTTTTGATTTTTCTTTCTTTTTGAGATAGGGTCTGGGTCTGTCACCCAGGCTGGAGTATAGTGGCACGATCTTGGCTCACTGCAACCTCCACCTCCAGGGCTCAAGTGATCCTCCCACTTCAGCCTTGCAAGTAGCTGGGACTACAGGCGGGCACCACCATGTCTGGCTCATTTTTTGTGCTTTTTGTAGAAATAGGGTTTCGCCACGTTGGCCAGGCTGGTCTCGAACTCCTGAGCTCAAGCAATCTGCCCAGCTTGGCCTCCCAAAGTACTAGGATTACAGGCATGAGCCACCATGCCCAGCCAACTGGTGAGTTTTTATACTGTTCTGGAAAAAGTGCATTTTAAGAGCCAGCATGTTCACAGTGTATAAAGAAAGTATTGCTTAAGAAGTACTTAGATGGGAAGCAACATGAAAATCTTAACTAAAGAAACTCTTACAAGCCAAAAATATAATGTAATAAAAACGCTCTCAAGTAAGGCAAACTTCTAGATTCCACAAGTGCATAGAGATAACAGGGAAGCCCTGAGCCTTTACTGGCATGAGGTGCTCTGAAGAGAACAGGGGGAACCCTCTTCTCCCTCATAGACTCAGGCAGAAGTAAAAGAAGAAATGGAATCAAATAAAATTCTTTTTTTTTTTTTTTTTTTGAGACAGAGTCTCACCCTGTCACCCACGCTGGAGTGCAATGGCGTGATCTCAGCTCACTGCAATTTCTGCCTCTGGTGTTCAAATGATTCTCGTGCCTTAGCTTCCCGAGTAGCTGGGACTACAGGCATGTACCACCACCCTGGCTAATTTTTTTATTTTTAGTAGAGACAGGGTTTTGCCATGTTGGCCAGGCTGGTCTCGAACTTGTGACCTCAGGTGATCTGCCCGCCTTGGCCTCCCAAAGTGTTGGGATTACAGGTGTGAGCCACCACACCTGGCCCAAAGGAAATTCTTATAGGCAGAGTTATTGACCTAAGTGTCTTAAAATTATCTTGCTTAGGTGTGAACCAGAAGGAAACTAAGGCTAAAACCAAATTACAAATTCAAATTCCATGATTCAGATTTAAAATAGGAGATAGCCATCCAAATGAGATGAGAGAATGAGTCCTGAGAGCGGGACTCACATCCTTCACATCTGGAAGTTGCCCAGGCCCAGAAGAGGGACCTGGCCTGAACCCAGGCTCCATCCTTTCCCAGTGGGATTCTCAAGTCCTGGCTGGGCCCCGCCCACCTGCTTGGCCAGTGAGAACTGGACAGTGTGGCCAATGGCACACAGACAACAGCTGTCATCAGTGACCAAGAAGAGTCCTTGTAGTGTGGTCAACAGAAGACTCGTGGCAGCTTCAGTCACCATGTATACCCGGCATGCTGGCAGTCAGGGCAACCCCTTCAGTGTGCCTTCCTCACTGTGCCTGAGAGAGTGAGCCTGCCACCAGCTCGCGCAGGGTGAGGCTTGGCCACTGCATCTTTCTACCACCCACATCCCCTAATATGCTGTGTTCTTAGTAGACATCTGCTCAGTGGAGAGGCCTGTGAACACTGCGCCCATCTTCACTGTTTTAAAAGACATTTCACTACGTGTTCAAGTTTAAAATCTAAAGTGTTTTAGAAACAAATTGTTCATCAATTTCCTAATAGGAGTTTGTTATGCTTTTAACTTAATTATTTTTGGGTCTAAAACTGTTCAATTCCGTAATGAGTGTCTGTTATGTAACTAAAAGGGAAACACTTCCAACTTTTGTTTTCACTTAACTTTTCGGAAACACTCCTAAGTCAGAAACTGAGGAAGAACTGTACTGTCTACCCACAGCAGCCAGTTAACCTTTGCTATTTTCTCCTACAGCTTATCCTAACAATAAAAACGGGTACTGCTATTAGATAGACAGATGCTAGGGCCAGGGGAATGGACAGGGCTGGGCTTCCTGCAAACAAGGTGGCACCACGCAAGGCCTGCAGTTCTTCCAAGGTGGCTAACGGCACCTGTCATGCAATTCCCTGCACTCTTAAGACCTCTTCAGAAAGGCCTTGCCTGTCCTGTGAGATTACTTAGTGCTACTCAGGGGGAGCAAGGAAGGTGCCCCAGCCAGAACTCTCTCCATCACCTCCCTAAGGCGCTATTGAAGATAGATGGATTTAGAGGTTAACAGGTTCTTCATTTGAGAAAGAAAAGGCTCTTTGCAGGAATGATCAGTTTAAATACACTGCTTATCTTTTCATCCTTTCTTGAGGATTAAGATCAAGAAAGGGAGTGAGTTCATGGTGGGGGATGGGACAGGTCAGGAAAAGCAGGCTGGAGGGGCCAGGCACCTCGGAGCAGGGGCAGCATGAACCAAGAGGAGTTTAGACCCCAGCAGAACCCGACTGTAAGCTTCCTGAGGGGCGGGACCACGTCTTCTTCATCTTTGCATCCCCAAGTACAGGGCCCCGCAAAAAGCAGATACTCAGCGTCTGCTGACGTGAAGAAAAGTTTCCACCAGGCCAACAGTCTCTGACTATCTCAGACATCATTTCTTCTCTCTCTTGCTGAAACCACTGTGAAGGGCACACCAGTTCCTACCATAAATTTGGGAGCCTTTTTTCTGCATCCTCCATTTGAATGTCAATTCCTATGGCAGGGACTTATTTGTCCCGTTTTATACTAAACATATTCAAGGAATATGCATCTTGTTATGACATCTCTCCACTCAGTCATTTGTAACTTTTAGGCTGGATCACACTATGTTCATCTAATACATCATCTAATGTATTAATTCAACTTCTGGTGTAGCTGGGAATGAAAAGAATGAAGAGACAATGGAGGAAGCTGAAAGCAGATCAGAAGGTCGCTGTCACGGACAGGCAGGCACAGCAGTGGCCTCTGCGCTGCCCTCCCTCTCCTGCCAGGCATCCTCTCAGCTCACTCTCTTACCTCTAAGTATTTCCTTAATTTGCACCTTGGCGAGGAAGCCTGCTCTCACACCACCCATAACACAGCAAACTCCTGCAATCACTCCCAACCCCAACGCCCCTCGTCCAGCGATCCTAATTTCCAACAGCATTTATATTGTAACACAATATATAACTTAACATGTTTATTGTCAGCTCCCCAAGGTGGGAGCACCAAGAGCTTTGTTACTTATTCCCAGCACCAAGAATAGTACCTGGCCGAGCAGGTACATAGGAAATACTTGATGAATGAATGGAAAAGTGAAAAGAAGACATAAACTTAATCCAAAAAGCCTAACCAGAAATGTTTTTAGCAAGAGATATAAAATTCAGAAATTCTTTAGAAGGTGGAAGCTGCGTGAAGGAAACAAAGGCTTCACAGCTTTAAATTCTCACAAAATACTCCTAGTTTGGGTAAAGAGAAAGGTGCTTGGTTTTAGTTTTACTCTTGCCCCTTTGCCACAATCAGCTCTCATTTGGGCCACACCAGGAAAAGCAAGACTTCCATGTATCTTGTTCTCTGGGAAGAAACGAAACATCAATGAAGAGATACTGAGTGCAACAGAGACAAACAAGAGACACAGAACTGCTGGTGTAAGTCTTCCTCGGTTCACACAGATGCAGAGTGGTGGAAAATGCTTTGCCTGTCCGTCACACTGGGATCTGGGGCAGCTGTCTCACCTCTTAGAGCCTATGTGTCTTCAGAAGTGGGGAAAATAACCTACCTCATGAGGTCTACATGGGCATCCAGTAGGACAGTAGTGACAGAAGTCTCCACATAGATGGGCCGGGTGGCACATCACCAGGATGACCCTGACCCCCACTCCTTTACTCATCAGAGCCTTCCTGTACCTCCAGACCTGCTGACCTCCACAGCACAGTGAGCTCCTCTCCTAAGTGGACTGAAATTCCCTGAAGACAGCAAGTAAGCCTCAAGGTGCTTGGTACTAAGTTGGCAACCAAGGAAACGACAAGAACATTTTCACCACAAATGTATGTCCAGATACCAAGGCACACTGTGCTTCATCTGTGCTACTCTTAACCGTATGGTTTATACTCCAGAGACCGTGAGATCCCTGTTCACAGCTGCCCTGCACACAACAGCAGATTCAAATCTCTTTACCCTTGCTTCTGCTGTTCCTTCTGCCTGGATTGCCCTGCCTCCTTCCTTCTACTCTGGACACTCAAGTATGCGCAAGAAGCCTTCAACCTTCACAGGCTGGGAGGGTTCTCCTGCAGGTTCCCACAGCATTCTGTGCTCCCCTCCACCATTCTACCTACAGCACCTAAAACTGCATTAGTCAAATGCCCTAAAAGATAAAGAACTGACTAGGTAGATGACGGTATATCCATACAATGGAATAGTATGCAGAAAATGAAAAAAGGAAGGGTGATTACAATACAGTACCGTTTCAGCAAAAAGAAAAAATAGGAAGAAATACATGTGAACGTTTACTTGTTTATATGCGCAAAAAATATCCTTGGAGAATACATCAAAACTCACACTAGTGGTTGCTGCTGGGGAGGAAACCTTTCACTGTCTATGTACATATACACTTGCAACTTCTGAATTTGAACCATATGAATAAATTACCTATTTCAGTTAAAATAAGTAACATGGTACAAGTTGGTCATCTTCACTACGCTGAATTCTGTATGCGCAAGGACAAAGTCTTATTCATCCAGGACACCTACTTTACCAACAGGCATGTAAACAGGTATTCACCAAATGTTTGCTGAATTGAACTACACTAAACTTTTGGAAATAATCATATTATTTTCATGCTCTTAGATACCAGTTCTAACGGAAATCCTACATTTTCATCATCTAGGTCTACTGATCTTTAAACAGGCCTCCCAGATTGCTTTCTGAAAAGACTGTACTGACTCAGGAAAAGGGTCGGAAGCACATCCTCTTAAAAGCACCTTTCAGACTCACCAAGCAATGTGACAGAACAGAAAGATACAGGTTCAAGTTCCAGGCTGGCCCCAAACTGTCCCTTCAGGTCACTCTCTCAGCCTCCTCCATATCTCAGATGAATCTATGAAGTAAGCTTGAACCCGGCTTCTAAAGTATAACAACGCTGCCGAGAGAACAGTGCTGACAACATCTAAACTATCAGACAATCCCAAAATGTCCTCTGGGAATTTTTTTGGCAGCTAAGACCTTTCAAGGAAACCCAGAATTCTGATAACACATAAATACATCAACATACTAGAAAGCGAAGGAATATGGTAGTGGTATGATGTAGAATCTTGCTTCTTTCCTCTTTTTCTTTCTTCCCAATCTGGAACCAGGTGAAATACAAAGTACATAAAGGAATATTTAAGGATGAAAAATGGGGCAATAAACAAACAGACAGAGGCTAACAACATTATTGGGCTTTTTCTTAGCAGTGTTTCAATGGCATTAAATTCATCCTCTATGGGTCTCTAGGCAGCTGATTAGAGCGGTGACTCTCAAGTCACCTGGGGGCTTCCTAGAATCACAGGCAAGCAGTCCCACACCCGGGCACTCCGATGTGACAAATGAGTAAGGCATGGTCCACAGCCACAAGGAGCCTATAGTCCAGGATATACATAACTCATGAGAAATGGAAAATGCAATCAAAAAGAGGCATAAAGTGCATGAAAACTAAGAGACGGGTGAAATTAATTCTGATGCAGAGTGGGGTTGGAGCAGGGGAGAGAGGGAATTAGGGAAAGTGTCAGTGAAGGAGGTGGTATATGAAATAAGTCTCATGGTATGGGTAGCATTTGGATGTGCAATGGTGGGTAGGGTGTGCAGGACAGTTGGGAGGAAGGGCAACAGTCATCTGCTCTCTGGCCACAGGTGGCATGGCTTCTAAACACCTCCATCTCTTTTTTTCAATAAGCTGGGCCGGACGCGGTGGCTCACACCTGTAATCCCAACACTTTGGGAGGACAAGGCAGGTGGATCACTTGAAGTTA
Organism: Hylobates moloch; assembly: GCF_009828535.3. Lineage (NCBI taxonomy): Eukaryota > Metazoa > Chordata > Mammalia > Primates > Hylobatidae > Hylobates > Hylobates moloch. The sequence goes on along the minus strand of NW_026652292.1, from coordinate 78,423,872 downwards.
GGAGTTTGAGACCAGCCTGGCCAACCTGGTGAAACCCCGTCTCTACTAAAAATACAAATAATTAGCCGGGCGTGGTGGCGCATGCCTTTAATCCCAGCTACTTGGGAGGCTGAGGCAGGAGAATCACTTGAACCTGGGAGGTGGAGGTTGCAGTGAGCTGAGATCGCACCACTGCACTCAAGCCTGGGCGACAGAGCGAGACTCTGTCCCCAAAACAAAACAAAAACAAAAACAAAATTAAATAAGCTGTTTCTGGAGAAAGGCTAGGCGCTCACATATCAAAAACAGTGGAAAAGTGGGCAGACTGCTATGCTTTTTTGTGAAACAGGTTATTGTCTTAAGTGTTATTTCTTGTACAATCAGTTTAATCTCAAGCCATTTCTTGGGCATACAGTGGAGGGGTACAATGACTCTCATTAACACAACTTAATATGATCCTCATTCCATAGCCTTAACATATAATCCACACAGCTTCTGGAATATGTACTTTGTATAAAGCAAGATACATCTATATAGGTTCTGTAGAAGCAATTTTGTTGCATTTGGGCTGTGGGTGAATTTCTACATGTACCACAATGTATTTTTGAGAACTCCATAGAGATATAATTTGTTTTATATGTAAAACACAAGTTTTGATAAAGTGATCAACTTCTAAGAGTCAGTTAGACAGGCTGCTACACTTTAATAGCAGCCACTTCCTGATTCATCAACTTTGAATGTTTGAACACTTTCATGTTAGGTTTTAGATTTAAACATAATACATGTTTTCTTTTTTTTTTGAGATGGAGTCTCACCCTGTCACCCAGGCTGGAGTGCAGAACACGATCTCGGCTCACTGCAACCTTCACCTCTCAGGTTCAAGTGATTCTCCTGCCTCAGCCTCCCAACTAGCTGGGATTACAGGTGCCTGCCACCACGTCTGGGTAATTTTTGTATTTTTAGTAGAGACAGGGTCTCACCATGTTGGCCAAGCTGGTCTTGAACTCCTGACCTCAAATGATCCACCCTCTTCGGCCTCCCAAAGTGCTGGGATTACAGGTGTGAGCCACTGCACCCGGCCAATAACATGCATCTTAAGACAACACATAGGAATCTTACATCCTGTGATTTTTAAAAGCTTTTTCTCTCCAGAAAAACTCTACTGTCTAGTTCAAATTTATAAATATCAAATCCATTTAAGTCCTTATAGTAAAATTAGAACAATTTAAGTTTTAAGACATTTAAGCTAATTTCCCAATAATTTAACCCTTTCATTGACTGACGTATCTGTTCTTGGGTTAGACTCTGATCAAATCCTTTTGTCAAACACCAACACGCAGACACATACCTCTTCCAGCTGTCCCGAAGAAACTGGATTATCTTCATAAGCAGGAAACTGACAACCTGCTTTGCAACCACAAAAATTATTAATTTCTTCCTCGCATTGTGCCATTATTTTACAATTTGCTTCTGGGCTTTCTAAATCTATTTCCAGGGATTCATTCATGCTACATTCCAAACACTGATTTTGCTTTCCTACTGACAGAATCCCAGCTGATTCCTCCTGGGAATCCAGTGATGTCTGAGCACTCTTTTCCATCCCAGATTTTTTTAATCTGGGAAGGAATTTTCCAGACTCAAGCTCTGATTTTCCATAGTAATGGCCTTCTTTCTCTGCATCTTCTTCCAGGGGTTTGAGATCTGCCTGCGGATCTTCAAATATATCAACTTGAGAAGGAATGGGAATATTTGTTTCATCTTTCTCAGATTCAAATTCTGACTCGCTTCCTCCTCCTGGGGACAGTTCGGATGCAGAAATTGGGCGAAAGTGAGTCCTAGGAGAGATCCGAATAGCCCTGTATTGTGTTCTGTCAACACCACATATCCTGGGGTGAAACACTTCACTGTCTGAATCAGAACAGAGGATTGATTTCGGTTTAAAACTGGGGCTGAAAGATGCAATCCCTTCAGGTTCAAATGAGCATTCTACATGAAGAACTTGTGAAAATGGATTGCTTAAGTCAAAGGAAGAAAATGAGTATTCAAGTCCAGGATCTTCGACTTGAAAGTTGCCACAAGCTCCTAGTAAGTCTTCATGGAAGATAAAAGAAAATCCCTTATTTAACCCATTTTCCCCACTCTTCGGCTGATCATCCTGTTCAAATGACACGAAGGGTTTCCATAACTGCCTGTGCCCAGGAGCAAAACTGTTTCCTGGGGTCATAAAGACATCTGTACCAGCTATCGTCACAACATCAGAAGCTGCACACTGTAACAGACTTCCTTTTGTGTGACTAGGTGGTACGACTGCCCATTCCCCATCACTATTGAAGGTTTTGAGTTCTCCATAAACTCCTCCAAGAATGAATGTGTTTTCTTTATCTTGGGCTACATCCCAGGGTTTAGAGGGTGTTGTATAATCACCACCATCCACGTTTGATAGCTCACTAGAGGCAAATGCTCTTTTCTCCAGGCTCTCTTTCTGTCCCTCCCACAGATGGTACTCTGACCTCCGCACAGCCTTATCAGGCTCCTGAAGGGTCTCCAGTTCAGCTTCAGCATCTAGACAGCAGCAGTAGTTATTTACATCTGCCGAAAACAACTCAGCATCAGTTCTTTCTATTTCTACTGTAGCCACAGAATTTGTGTCTGCCATCTTTGTCCAAATGTCTTTAATAACCCCTGAGCTGTAGCCATCTCCATGTGGACTATCATTACATACTTGTGTAGTTTCAAAATTTTTGTTTTCTGTTTTTTGTTCTAGCTGAATACCACAGACGGATTCTAGTTTAGATGTTTTTTTGAAAACTAATGTAGGAATCTCACCTAAAGTTCTACTGTTTTGCTGGCAAGTTTCATCTTGCAAAAAATCTAGAAGTTCTTCATCTACATAATTTGACGAGACTCTAGGAACTACATAATTAATATCTTCGGCATTAAACTGTGTGGATTCTTCAAACTGAATATTTAATGTTTCATTGTCTGAACGTGTTTCTTCTGAATGGGACCACGGACTACAAGTTCTTGTTGAAAGATTAGAACAGTGTTCATTTTCTTCAAAGGCACTATTTTTGGTCCATATTAGCAATCTAGACTGTGTTTTCCCAAGCATATTAGCACTAGAATCTGTATTTTCATTTCCCAAGTTGAGTGTTTCAAAAGAAAATGGTAAAACAGAATTACTGCATTGCACTTCAAACACTGAAAAACAAGAGTTTATACCAGATCCTTCATTAATATCTGAAAAGAGCTCTTGATTGCCAGCAAGCAGGTGTGAATTGAGCACTGTGCTGTCTAAGATGGGAGACAGTCTAACTGGAGAGTCTCCTCCAAAACTCTCCCCATCAGCATCACCGGAGCTGGATGAACAGCACTCCCAAAACTGAGCCAGATTGCCAAGGTCCTGCAGGAATAAGCCCTCAGCACCTACAGAGCTGGTAGAATCTGTCCATATTGCACGTTCCCCTTGCAACTCCATACCATCTAACACTATGCAACATTCTGCCTCAAAATCTGTGTTCTCTTTGCTTTTTTGTCGAATCATATTCAAAATCCGACTTTCTCCTTGCATTGTTTCTGAGGCACCAGGATCCAACATGGATTGATCAATATCCACTTCATAGAAGTGCGTTAATTCTGACAGATGAATATCATCTAGGTATTTATTGTCCTCTGGTAGAGAACATAATGAGGTCCCAGTGAGGTCAATATCCTCATTTATAACTGCAGGCATTTCTACAAAATGACCATCAATGAAAGTACCTGCTGCGAGGTATGTTTTATGAAGATTATTGTTGCTGATACAAAGACCATGCACTGATTCAGACAATTCTTCCACTGCCTCTGATGTCAGATCACTTGTATCTTGTCTGTTTCGGTATGTGGTCTCTAGTTTACTTTTTCTGCTCAGAGGAACAAAATATTCAGCAATTGGCTCGGTGTACCACAAGGGCTCCTCTTTATACTCTGTGTCATTTCTGTTCTCCATGTACAGGTCTCTTCCTTCAGTGCTCCCAGGATCTTTTCTCCCGATTTCTTTTAAAGGTCTCTTACCCCGCTTGCACAGCTGTTTGACAGAACCACTGCTGCTACTGCTACTACTTCCAGTATGAATGTTTCTTTCAGCCTTCTCACCATGCTTCAAAGAAAGCCTGCTTTGCCCATTCCGCCCTTTTTTGTTTCGAATCTCTCGTGCCTTGTGTCTTACTTTAACATACTTCATGGATGCTTTTAATTCTCCCTGATTCCCACTGGAACTTGAGCCTGCTTCACTGGAGCCAGAAGACCATGAGCGAGGGCGAATCTTTCCTTCAGGTTTATGTCGGATTTGCTTTTTGTACAAAGCAGGCTTTTCTTCAATTGTGCCATTACTAAATTTGTTTTCCTTCTCGTTTTTGCTTTTGCTCTGGGTTTTCTCATGCAAAGTGGTGGGTACTTCACTGCTTCTTTCCTTGGTGACTTCACTTTCACTGTTGCAGTCCTTAGGAGAGGAAGTATCTGTGCTAGCTGGTGGGGCTGTGGATGATGAAGAAGAGCTAGAGTAAGAACAGACTTTAGACTTGTTCCACACAGTCATGATTTCTTGCAGGCAAACTGGTTTCTCAGAAAGTGGTGGAAATGCTTCATAGTACCTGAAAAACAGAGTAAAGAGTTCAAAAAATGAGTATGCAGATTTTTTAGATAGAGTAAAACAACATTACCAACCAGAAGAATGGAATATTTCATTTTAGTAGTGTCAACATTCACATCATCCAAGAATCATTAACTTTACAACAATTTATAATACAGTAAAATATGCTTAAGATTAGTCCCATGCATCAAGCACCATTTTGCTCAGCACTGTGATATGCACTGTAAGAATACTGAGAAAATATGTAACATGACAGTTTTTATCTTCAAAGTTTGCATTTTAATTAAGAAGTCAAAAAGGACAAATAGTAGAAGAAAGAATGCAGTCTCTTCAGTAAGCAATATCTGAATTTGAATCTCAGCTAAGTCACTATTGCTTGCAACTTTAAGCTCATTATTTACTGCTTCAGACTATTTCCTCAACCTCAAAATGGTAATCCTATGACTTAACCTCACGAAGTTATTGTGAGCATTGAAGATATATGCAGTTAAAAAGTTCGGTAGCAATCAGTCAAGAGTATGAGCTCTAAAGCCACATTCTCTGAGGTCAAATCCTGGCTCTGCCTGCTTTACTAGCTGTGTGACCTTAGGCATGTTACTTAACCTCTCCATAGCTCAGTTTCCTCACCTACAAAATAGAGCTAGTAATATTTACCTCTCAGAGTTGTGAGGAGTAAAGGAATTAATATGCAAAATGAGTCGGAAGAGCAGCTTCTTAAGTAACCGCTAGCATACTGCCTGGCATTGAAGCAGGCCCTCAGAAATGGTAGGAATGATCACATTCAAGTATTCAGAAAGAGGATGTCGGTGAGGCCTAGAACAATTAAAGTGGGCCACAACTGAGCCTTGAAATTCCAGATTTATTCCACAAGTTTAGTGAGTGCTACCTGTGAGGCCTGAGAACCTGTGTCAGGACATGAAGACATACATGTTATGCTCACAGAATGGAAAAGTAATTACAGCAGTGATCACTAGAAATGCAGGGCAGAACAAGCCAGGGAGGCTGGTTTCAGGGGGCTTGAAAATGAGAGTGTTTTTGATTTGCTAGGAAACTGGGAGCCACTGAAGATTTCAGAGCAGAACAGATTGCAAAAGGAAGAATTTAAAGTCACATTGGCTACTGAGGGGACTGTTGTTTCAGAGGCAATGCTCAAGGTCACACATGAAGTGGTAAAAGGCCATATTTTCAAAGGGCCTAAACTTGATTCTCTTTCTCAGTCTGTGTCAGAGTTGACCAACAGAAATATATTTTGAGCTTCCTATGTAATTTTAAGTGTTCTAGCAGGCACATTAAAACATAAGAAATAGGTGAAATGTACTCCAGTAATATATTTAACTAAAATCCTGATATTATCATTTCAACATGTAATCAATATTTTAAAATGTTTAATACTTTACATTATTTTTTATAGATAGTCTTTGAAATCCAATGAGAACTGTCCACTGACAGCACATCACGGTTTGAACTAGCCCCATTTCAAGTGCTCAGTAGTCACACATGGCTTGCAGCTACTGTGCTGGACAATATAGGTCTATACAAACCAAGGAAATGCTATTTTTTTCTTAGGTTTCAGAGGTTCGAAAGATTAAAATAAAATGTATAATGGGGAAGTCTGTTTATAATGCAGATTATTTTAAGACTAATTCTTTACAAAGAAAAAAATAAAAGTATCTTTAGGAAGCAGGTTTGGCAGGTCAAGGATTTGCCTATGTTCCCTTTGCAGTAAACAGTGGGAACTCAGTGTTCTTGCTTGTGAACATGGATAATCATTTCTTTCCTGTTTTGTTTTGTTTTTTTTTTTTTATATAAGACAGAGTCTCACTCTGTCGCCCAGGCTGGAGTGCAATGGCACAATCTCAGCTCACTGCAACCTCTGCCTCCCGGGTTCCAGCAATTCTCCTGTCTCAGTCTCCTGAGTAGCTGGGATTACAGGCATGTACCACCATGCTCGACTAATTTTTGAGACAGGGTTTCACCATGTTGACCAGGCTGGTCTCGAACTCCTGACCTCGGGTGATCCACCTGCCTTGGCTTCCCAAAGTGTTGGGATTACTGGCACGAGCCACTGTGCCCGGCTGATAATCCTAATTTCTTACAGCTGTCTCAAAGGGCTGTTGTAAATATTAAAGGTAATAGTACATACATAGACTTAGCAAATAATAACCTTCTTTGTTTCACTCATTTGTTACACAAATATGTATTGAATATGCACACCAAGGACAGAACCATCTTATTTCACCTTTGAATTCTCCGTGTCAAGCACATAAGCACTCGATAAATGTTTCTTAAATTATATATAATGAAACTAAACAAGATGACAAACAGAAAATGGAAACCATGTAGCAGTTATTCACTTGATTTTAACAAATGCACACTTTATTACTGAATACAATCTTACATACATTTCCACTTGATCCTTTGCTGGAGGGGATAATTCTGCCTCTGGAGAGGGAGACCCCTCTAACTTTTTGTGAATCTTCTCTTCTGTTACGAAACAAAAATTCAGAAAGATTTGTCTTATATCTAGTTAATAAATGCCCATGTATTTCAAAGTTTCTCAATTAATTTTAACAAGAAATAGAGACGGTCCTTAAAAGGCAAACTCGATACAGATCTTTTTAATAAAAATCTATTTTTTCAGTGTGCCAGGGGGAATTCTCCGATTAAACCACATTAGCATTAGGCCAAGAGGTGAGAGTTGTTCATCCTGTCACTGATACAGTGCTCTAGAGGCACTTAATTAAGAGACTGAAGTCCCCTATGTACTTATTAATTAGACCAGAAGGACAGAACATCTGTTTAGATTCCAAAAATATTTTCTCACAAAATTCTATACGCATAGACTTCACATTGACTCATCTTGACTAAAACTAATCTGTAAAGAATATTCTTTATTACAATTTGCTCCATTACTTAACATGTAGGTGAGCAAGGGCTATTTCAACTAAAACAGGAAAAAGGGCTATACCTTTAGTTTAGCCTAGGATACTGCCTTAGGTTACAAATAAACTGTGCCCTTAAGAGGCAGGCTCAAGGCTTGGTGGGCAGCAAAATGACCCTGAAGAGGGCAAGGAAACAAGGACCCTTACGCTTAATATGAAGGTCTCATTCTTAGGGATTGCAGAAAAGTTAGAAAAAGCATGAGGAGGATTCATATATCGAAATAACTAAATAAGCTTGACATGTCTGTGTTTCCAAAAAAGCTGAGTCAAAACAGAAGTCCCTTCCAAACCTGAAGTAATTCATGTCTTAACATCTTAATTTAATGTCTTAATTTAGCAGTCTTAACATCAACAGGTGGATATTAGCAGAGAGGCAAGGATGGGGAAAGGAAAGAGACAATATTGCTCCTGATCTCTGAGCTTCAACTTGAAGCCAATAACAACAAAAAATCCCCAAAAAACAGAAAACCATGAAGTGTTTCCTATCTCTAAGGGCACCTGTGGACTAAGTCCCTCCCTTGGTTGCAGGAATCTCTATGAGTGACTGCTCGGACTGACATGGAAGCCACTAACAGAGCTGCAGATGGAGCATGAGGCTGGCCTAGTGACACACACTGGACACAAAGACTTTGTTCTGGTTGTTTTCTTTTCTGATCAATTCTAAGATGTTCCCCAATCCAGACTCCTCAGGGATGTAATCCTGGCACGTGTGCGCACAGTTGCTTTTGACCTCACCTTGCTTACTCTGAAGGTCTTTCAGTCTGGAGCAGAGCTCCTCCACTAAAGTCTCGATGCCAGAGCTCTGCATGACAACAAAAAGACACGTCAGGTTACAGCCAGGTATGTACAAATCAGGTATTTGTATACTTTTGTTTTAATACATAGGTTTTACAAATCATCCATGTTCCAAAATAAATACAGTACCAATATTTACGTGAATACTACAGTTTAAAAAATTATAGGTTTGTAGATATAAATTGGTATACATGCTTATTACTAATAAAGCATATTAAATGAAACTTAGTGATAAAATGTGAACATATTCATGTACCTCCCAGAATAGCTTCTGTTTTTCCAAAGGTGTGTCATCTTGCTCATGGGGCAGATTTAAGGGCCTAAACGTCCATCATATGACCAAAAGTCAGTCACCATCAAAAAGAGTATTAAATATTTATGTGAGCGAGATCTTATACCAGACTTAAAACAAAGGGAAATCACAAAACCTCATCTTAGTTCTCTAGGAGCTCACACTCTGAAAAAAACAAGGTGATTTTTTTTTCTGTTTTAAAGAAACATGAACACTCATGATTACAACAACAACAAAAGTCCAGAAAACGAAGCCAATATTGTGAGTGTGAAAGCTTTGTCTTCTTTTCAGCATCTGGACCAGATTACCGACTTCTATACAAAGCTTGGGAGTTTAAAATTTAAGGAGAGTACATAGAAGACTCTGGATTTGGGAGGGTAAAAATAAGAGTCAACCTTTAAAGAAAAATGAATGTTGAAAACAGGCACAAGCAAATAATCTTTCATTACGTAGACTTTTAACTTTTAAGAGTCTCAATTTCTCACAGGAAGAAAAAAAAATTTTTTCACAGTGGACAAAAAAAGTCAGCATATTTCTCAGAAACTTTAGATTTATTCAGTGACCAAAGTCCTATTTAAACTGGAATCAAGTCTTTATTGGTGGGCATAACCCAAACAGATGCGCGTGACGGAGAGTTCTGCTAAGCCAGTGCCCTCACTAGGCCTTGACGGGCTAAAAATAGAACTTTACCCCATTCACTTAACTGAAAATGACTCAGCACAAATATTATAGATATCCTAAATAAGAAATCCCACAGTTGCACAGTTTGAGTAGCAAGAAACAGATTACAATGAAAACAGTTAATTGTAAACATCTAGAGTTACATTCTGTCCACGTCATACCACAGCTTTTAATAGGAAGATAGAAAAATAGGCCAGACAAGAGTTGCCCTTTCCTTTAAAAACACTCTTAAAAACCATGGCAGATATTAGTCATAAACACTGTTCAACCACAAACAGTTGCACCAGAAAGCACCTGCTTACCATAATGCTCAAGGTGTGACAAGGACGGCAATTATATTCCATTTCCTTCGGATCGTGAAACCAACACCAGTGTCAGCTGACACACTGCATACTGTTCTGTACAGCAAGCCTATGTCACTAGGTTTTTAAACCTAGGGCTAGTCTCCCAATGCAGAACACTGAACCTCTAGGGATCACTTATTAAACGTCTTCCAATACTCTAAAATGGGGTCCCATTTAATCAGAATGGTCATTACAGCCTAGTGACTACATATTTTTTCATGCTTTGTCTTAGAAATTAATTACATATACACACATATATTTATTAATATATAAGTAAATATGTATACTATATATGAGTGATATATATATATTTGCTGTCATATATAAACATTTATATTTTTTTGCTCTCATGTTTAAACAGCAAAATATGAGCTTACTCCTTACTCTTTGTGTAAAAGCAAGCTCTACCAACCAGGTTTTTCTGTTCTTTTCTTGACTACCTGTAGCATCTTATATATTTTTTTAAAAATCGGCTGGGCGCAGCGGCTCACACCTGTAATCCCAGCACTTTGGGAGGCCAAGGTGGGTGGATCACTTGAGGTCAGGAGTTCAAGACTAGCCCGGCGAACATGGTGAAACCCCGTTTCTACTAAAAATACAAAAAAATTAGCCGGGCATGGTGGCAGGCACCTATAATCCCAGCTACTTGGGAGGCTGAGGCAGGAGAACTGCTTGAACCCAGGAAGTGGAGGTTGCAGTGAGCCGAGATCGCATCATTGCACTCCAGCCTGGGCAACAGAGTGAGACTCGGTCTCAAAAAAATAAAAAATAAAAAACCATGAGAACCCTGGGTCACCATCACAGCAAGCTGGGAAGTATAGAGGCACAGCAGAAGCTGTCATCACCCTTTGTTGTCTCCTGGCAGGTGTTCCAAAGTGTTAATTTACAGCTCTAACGAGAAATTTTTATTCACTTTCCCAATTATATAAACCATTAGAAAAAATAATCAAATTTCAGTAGCATAGCATATCCATAAGGCCATTCAATAATATTTTGAGAGCCTATAGTATCTTAAAAAACAAAGAAAGATTAAGTTATATCTTAATAACAACTCTAAGGGAGCACAAGCTATAGGTGAAAAAAATGCTACCATTCCACCACTGAACTCATGAATTGCTTTTCCTAACTGTAAAATGGATAATATCCACCCATCTTCCAGTATCCAATACATGTAAAACACTCTGCAAACCGTTAAGAGCACTCTAAAATTCAAATTATAGTACTCCAAACCTGCAAAGTGGCGAGCCACATACAGACGCTGGCAAGTTTCAGGACACGCTCAGCGAGCAACCCTCAGAATGCATGGCCAGCCAGCCACTAGTTTACCATTCACTGGCTCATTCACGCACCCAGTGAACAAATGGTTATGAGGACCCCTGTCCTCCTGAGATTTACATGATAATCACTCTAATTTCTCTGAGAAGAGGACTCAGTTGAATGTATTTGGGATTGGGGCTTGGAGTCATGCTGGCCTGGGTCTGAATTCTTGCCCTGCTACATTCACTGGGCAGCAAAGGGCATGTGTGCCACTTCCTCTTTCTATACCCAAGAATGCCACCACTTCCCTCCCAAGATTCACTAAAAAAACTAACATGACACATGTGAGGCATCCAGAGTCCCTGTCACTTTAGTCACTTAAATGTTGGTGTCATTTCTAGATTTTGTACATCTTTAATTTTCTACAATCTTGTTTTTTGATTCATCACTTCAAAAATGCCTTTAATTTTTGCTATGATTTGATTTTGAGGTTGGAGGAGTAAAAAGATAATTAACCTAATGCATACCACCAAAACCCCTCTGGATTCTCCCTGGACTTCATGGCCTGCTCCTTCTCTCTCTGACCAATACTAGGTTCTTGCTACTGCTACGCTCCCTGCTCCTGGCTGTGGGGTGGGGTTGAAGAGTTAAATGATGATGGAGACTGAGCCTCAGTCAAACACAGCAACTGGTGTCCTATTACTTCATGAGGGTCTTATTTGTTCCCTGACAAATTCCTATCACTTCCCATCCCTACAACATTTCCTGTATTTCTCCATCTTCTCCATACTTCCCATCCTTCTCAACTTGGACCTTAGTTATTAAGTGTAAAGTAAAAGAAAGGCAATTTGACTTATTCTGCCTCATCTCTCCTCTCCATACTCAAAGGTTTCTGTGCTGTATTAATCATCTTACAGGTTTCTCTTTTATGGAGGGTTCATTTAGACTGGATATTCCCTAAATGCTGGACAGGTGCTGCCATAGTGTGATCACTAACCTACATGATACTCAGTGTTAACTGCCTGTTCCATTTGCACATGGCTCAATGGAGTCAAAGAGATCTGGTTCTAAATTTCACCCCAGGGTTAACAACATGACCCTACATAAATCATTTACCTATCAAAGCCTTAGTTTCTACATCTGGAAAAGGGTGCTAGTATTATGGACACATTTCCTAATAGCTGGTTACTGAATTTCCTGTACTGGTCCCCTAATTTCTTTTGTCTCCTGTTTACCATTTCTTCATCTTTTTGTTCTACTTTCTGGAAGATTTCCAGAGCTGTCTTCCAAACCGTCTATTGAGTTTTTCATTTCTATTATCGTGTTTATAATTTTTAAAGGATCATCTCGTCCCTCAAATGTTTCTTCTTTACAGCAACCTCTTCCTCATTAAGAAATCTTCCACACTTCTGTCTTTGGAAGATAAACCTATTTGTCAGGCACCAGAAAGTGAAGGGGGAGTCAGTCAGTCCCCAGTTTTCATTATGGTGTCTCATGCTTTGCCTCAGGGGTGCCTAGTATCCCAAAGTCCAGAACCTGTCTACTCAATCTCTCTAGAAAGTAACTGTCAGAGGAAAGGCTGTTACTCTGGTACCCCCAATGAATTGTGCCTCCCAGCACTTGCCCCTAGGTTGGGCCCCTCCCACAGTGACTGGGTTTCATAATAAGATGTTGCCGAGTGTGACAGATGCCCTCCTGGAATGCTACCTTCTGAGTGTTCTCCATCTGCCACGTGGGGAACGGTCACAGCTCCCAGCCATGCTTGCTGAAGCACCAGTCACATGAGGAAAGCAATCCTGGATGTTTCAGCTCCACCTGCCATCATAGACCCCAAGCAAGAACAGCAGAAGAACCTCCCAGCTGAGTCCTAGCTAACTCACAGAATTGTGGGTAAATAGTTGTTTCAAGCCACTAAGTTTTGGGGTACTTAGTCATGCAGCAATAACTGAAGCACAGGCTTTCAAACACTCCTATTTTCAGCCCAACCCTGCAAATGGAGCTCTTTTACAGTTTTTCAGATCTTAGTCTTTAGTTTTAAAGCAGAGTTGGAAGATTAGTGGCAGGAAACCCAACTAGATACTGATAGAAGGACTACTGGTGATCATAGTAATCATTTTACTGGAAAGCAAAGGATCAATTCCATATTTTAATGACTAGAAGTTTTAAAAACCCTTTTAAAATTCAGAACTAAATTAATGTTAAGCAAATAAGCAAAAGACCACCAAGTGAGAAGACTGAGAATATGTGCCAGGGTTCACAAACTCATGCCTTCAATAACCAGAGAAGCAACACAAAGTGAGAAAAAACTCCTCTAAATAAAAAGCTGTTTCTGCCAAGGCCCCTGTATGAGAGCTGTGATTCTTATCCTTGAACACGGAATGGTCTACAAAAACGGGCCTGCCTCCAGCTCTCATGCACATTTGCTCTCTAGAAAATGATACAGAGTAGGAGAGAAGTATCCAATGGATAAATATCTTCAAACATGATCTAGAGCACAGATTATGTACTCTTTAGAATGCTGAGAAAAAAGGTTAAAATTTTCAACAAAAAATAGAGGATATGAAACTGTTAAAATAATTAAATAACGTGATCAATTGAGGCTTAGGAAAAGGTAACCCTGCTCTTTAGCAGGGTGATGTAACATAAAGGGAACAAGATCTGGACTCATGAGACCTGCTGTGCTGTGTGAAGCTGGACAAGTTATTTAACTTCTGAGCCTCCATTTCATAATTTTACAAAAAGAGGAAAATACTTCAACTTGAATTAAGTCCTTCAATTTTCTCAGTTCATTATAGCACCTTACTGATTTAGGCAAACCGCTCCCCGCATTTTTTTTTTTTTTTTTTTTTTTTGGAGATAGGATCTTGCTCTGTCACCCAGGCTGGAGCGCAGTGGTACGATCACAGCTCACCATATCCTTGACCTCCAGGACTCACGTGTTGCTCCCACCTTTCTCAGCCTCCCAAGCAGCTGGGACTCAGGCGTGTGCCACCACACCTGGCTTTTTTTTTTTTTTTTTTTTTTTGGCTGAGACGTGGTTTCTGCAAAACCCCATCTCAGACTGGTTTCAAACTGCCAGGCTCAAGCGACCCACCCACCTCAGCTTCCCAAAGTGCTGGGATTACAGGCATGAGCCATCGCACCCAGACAAACCCTATTTTTTATTATATGCAAAAAAGTCCTGTTTCTTACTTTCATACAGAGATGGCAGTTTCTTTTCCCTTTAGATATCTAACAAGTAAACTTCCTGAAAGATATTTGGCTACAGACGCTCAGAAAGCTATGAGTTGAATGTCTGGATACTATTTGTTTCACTTCATGGTTCAATTAAGAAGAATAGTCAGAACTTAGACCAGTTATTTTTAATCTAGGAAGCACGAACTCTTAAGGAGGCCACTAATGGGCATGTAACAAAGTAATTCATATAAGAAAAGTTTAAGTATAACATTCTGGTTAGGTCCATAGCTTTCATCAAATACTCCAGTCTATAAGGCTGTGACAGTGAAAAAAAAACACTGACTTCAGTCAAGGAATCTGATGCCTAAGTATACATGCAAGAAAAAGTACTGTACATACGCACAGGGATAAGGGTATAAGAATGTTCCTTTCGGCCGAGCACGGTGGCTTACGCCTGTAATCTCAGCACTTTGGAAGGCCAAGGTGGACGGATCACGAGGTCAAGAGATCGAGACCATCCTGGCCAACATGGTGAAACCCTGTCTCTACTAAGAATACAAAAATTAGCTGGGCGTGGTGGTGTGTGCCTGTAGTCCCAGCTACTTGGGAGGCTGAGGCAGAGAATCGCTTGAACCCAGGAGGCAGAGGCTGCAGTGAGCTGAAACTCAACCCCGCCACTCCCGCCTGGGCTGAGGGGAGACTCTGGGGGGGGAAAAAAAAAAAAAAAAAAAAAAAAAGAATGTTCCTTTCTAAATTCTTTATAACAGCCCAAAATGAGAAGCAACTGAAAGGCCCATTACCAGGAGAATAAACAGTGTTATATAGTTCACAATGGACAACTATGTAGGAATGAAGAATGAAGACATTATAAGATCATGTTATCAATATAGATAAAATTTTAAAATTTTTAACTAAAAGAAGTTACAAAAATTATATATAGAGTATGGTATATAATTTATAGAAAGTTTAAGAACATGCAAAATCATGCTGTGTGTATTTGTGTACACCTTCAAACAGTATTTAGTAAACATACGAAAATAAGCATGGGAAAGACAAACACCAAGCGGGGTATGGTGGTGACCTGAGAGGGATGATGAGGGAAGTCATGAGGAAAGCGTACATGGGTCTCCAGCTGTGCCCCCAACACCTGGCTTCTTCAACTTCAGTGGACACACAGGGATTCACTGGGCCATCATTTGGCTCTTTCTGCTCCTCAAACTCTCAGTCTGTTTTCATACCCCAGCCCCTAACCCCACGCATGTCTATTTTATAGCGCCTCACTCTCAAATTTTTATAGCAGCCCCTTCCACTTCTGTGTCTGCTCTCATATTCTCACTTTTCAACATTTGAAAGATCAGAAAACTTCCTGTTAAAAACTCCCAATTTTCTACCTTTTCTAAAAAGAGATCAGAAGATCTGGGCTAGATAAAAAAAAAAAAGAAAATCGTCTATTTCATGCCTGGTCCTCATAAACCACTCTACCCCACCAACCCTAGACATGCATATTCCGTTTATTCAGCTGCCTGTTCAAAAATCTCCACTTAGCTGTCTCCTAGGAGGCATCTCATATGTTAATCCTTATTCATACCACAAAGATGTTCCTTCCCTGGGTTCCTTTTCCTTAGTAAATAGAAATTAGTTTTTTGGAGACCGAGTCTTGCTCTGTCACCTGGGCTGGAGTGCAGTGGCATGATCTTGGCTCCACCGCTTAGTTCAGGCAATTCTCCCACCTCAGCCTCCTAAGTAGCTGGGACTACTACAGGCATGCACCACCACACCCGGCTAATTTTTTGTTTGTTTGAGATGGAGCCTTGCTCTGTTGCCCAGGCTGCAGTGCAGTGACACGATCTCAGCTCACGGCAACCTCCGCCTCCTGGGTTCAAGTGATTCTCCTGTCTCAGCCTCCCAGGTAGCTGGGATTATGGTAGCCACCTCGTCCAGTTAATTTTTGTATTTTTAGTAGAGACAGGTTTTGCCATATTGGCCAGGCTGATCTCGAACTCAAGTGACCTGCCTGCCTCCCAAAGTGCTGGGAATACAGGCATGAGCCACTGTGCCGGGCCAGGAATTACATTCTTGTAGTTGCTCAGATCAAAACCCTTGGCTGTCTTCCTTGTCTCACCCTGTTTATTAGTTAGTTTCAGTGCAGCAACCAGTATGGTCTGATCAGCATCTGATTGGCAAGTAAGTCAGGTTGCACTACTCCTCTCCAAACCCTAACACTTCACAGCTGCTCAGGGGAAAAGCCCAAGTCCCTAGTATGGCCCGTGTTTCCTCAAATGCTCCAGCTCCACAGCCATCTATATACCCAAAGACATAGGACTTAGGCTTCCTCAGGCAGGACTGGCTGTGATCACACAACAATTGTGAGCACTCTCAGCTTTAGTAATCACTGGCTTCGTCTCAAGGGGTTCTGGTCTGTAGAGAGAGCACAGCATCACTTCTTGCAATGTACATAATGCATTCAGACAGGCACCTCACACATTTTAAGCTCTCAATAAATGTTATCATTGTACTGACGCTCTTAGTATTACCCAGAAAAGGTTGGGTTCAACAGTCCATGTGTCAAGACACAGTATACAGTCTATTTGGGTCGGTTCCAGGACTCCCTGAGGATACCAAAATCTGTGGATGTTCAAGTTCCTTACATAAAATGGCATAATATTTGCATATAACCTACACACATCCTCCTGTATGTTTTAAATTATTTCTAAATGACATGTAATACCTAATACAATGTAAATGCTATGGGTGTAGTTGTTATACTGTATTTTTTTAGGGAATGCCAGGAAAAAAGTCTATACATGTTCAGCACAGACACAATCACCCATTTTTTTCCAAATATTTTTGACCCACTGTTGGTTACCTCCACAGACGTAGAACTCATGGGTATGAAGGGCCAATTGTATATGGTCAAAATTAGCCTTGAAGGTAAACACTGCCGTGACATACTTTACATGGTTTTTTGTACATATAACCCTGTACAGCATATAAATAATGCATATACAAAATACTAAGATGTACTCTGTACTTTTACTGGCAAAAAGAATTTTACTGGTAGACTTAGCTCAATGTGAGAATATAAGCAAGTGAATGTTAAGACTCTACTTAGGGTGTAAGTCCTCTAAGGCTCTTTTTTTTTTTTTTTGAGACGGAGTCTCGCTCTGTCGCCCAAGCTGGACTGCAGTGGTGCAATCTCGGCTCACTGCAAGCTCCGCCTCCCGGGTTCACGCCATTCTCCTGCCTCAGCCTCTCCGAGTAGCTGGGACTACAGGCGCCCGCCACCACGCCCGGCTAATTTTTTGTATTTTTAGTAGAGACGGGGTTTCACCGTGGTCTTGATCTCCTGACCTCGTGATCGGCCCGCCTCGGCCTCCCAAAGTGCTGGGATTACAAGCATGAGCCACCTAGCCCGGCCTCTCTAAGGCTCTTTAAATAACAATAGGACTGGTCAGCTCCCCAGGGTAAGCTGCAGTGCTGTTACCTTCAAAACTAACACTCCAAAAGAATGGTATTATGAAAGAGTTATTGCATTTTAACTTTATTTACTCCTCAAACAGGGCCTCATTAAGTTTCTAATCTTCTAACCACCCTCAAAGTGGGAGATAAAGTACTAGCTTTGATTCAGTTTTAAGTGGCTCAATAAAAATAAAACAAATATAAGTAGTTTTTTTTTAAAGGGGGAAATGAAGAGTGGTTTGCATATATTTAACAAATACCAGGTATATGCCAGGTCCACTGATAACAGGAATGAAACAGACAGCTTAGGATAATAATCACCTAAAAAATATGCATCTGGAGGAGGGCTGAATTGCCTATGACTGATTCACAGTACCATTCCTCTTTACAGACCCCATTACTAACTGCAATCAAAGCATATGCAAAACATTTTATCGAAAACGAACACCCAGAGACTTGCATGTTATTTGCATACGTAAATGAAAGGGAATTAGCCAAGGCGGTTTTCAGCTGGGATCTAACAACCAATAAAGCCCATCAAAGGTCATGATTCCCTGGAGAAATATTCACCAACTGCTCCGCATGGGGACAGCCAAATTTTAATCAATGTATAAAATTAAATTCTGACATAACTGAATTGCCCTTCTGTTTTGGCAATGTCTCTCATAAAATAATGAGCTGGGCAGGCCAAGAGAAGTGCCACAATGCGGGGTACAACTTGTTACAAGGATAAAGTGGAGGCACGGTGTAGTATCACAAGTATGTAAGTAGAGCCAGAGAAGTAAGCCATTCTCCTTAAACCATGACACCAGTGAACAGTCTGATAACTATGGATGCTTTTATAGAAACAGTTCACATTGTAACTATAATAGTCACATACACACATAATAGTCACACACATAATGAGAAAATAATTCATCTCACATGTAATGCATAACATCACCACTACTTCCTACCTACACTTATATCTAATATAATAATATAACCTATATTATTGTCTTTTAATTGCCATTAGCATTTTAATCTACTAGATTTTAAACTTGAATTGTTAGTGGTTTTTGATTGTGACCAATTGGTAGTGACTGTCTATAAAGAGCTGTACTGAGAAGCGCTTTTAAGAGGGCATTTGGACTGGATGGGAAAGCATAGCACAGAGTACCACAAACACGATCATCCTCAGGAAATGAGCATACTTATTTGCAAACATTCATGACAAAACATAAAATTTTGCATTATAATTTTCGATGTAGGTCCTCTTTGCTCCTTTCTTTCCATTGAAGCCAATAGACAGATTATAAAAAGAAACCCAGGGGACACACAGATGGTCTATCATTTATAAACTACCACACATTGATTCTTTCTATTGCAGCAGGCAATAGTGAAAGAGGGTTCTTTTCATTGGCTCCCCAAGAGGCCAGTGAGCTGGTTTAAGGCAGTGGTCCCCAGTGTTTTTGGCACCAGGGACTGGTTTCGTGGAAGACAATTGTTCCACAGACCCAGCAGGTAGGTACGGGGTTCGGGATGAAACTTCCACCTCAGGCATTCGATTCCCATAAGGAGCGTTCACCTGAGATCCCTCACATGCTCAGTCCACAATAGGATTCGTGCTCCTATGAGAATCTAATGCCACCGCGGATCTGACAAGAGGCGGAGCTCAGGCGGTAAAGCTTGCTCGCTGGTCACCTCCTGCTGTGCAGCCCAGCTCCTAACAGGCCATGTACGGGTACCTGTTCATGGCCCGGGGGTCAAGGACACCTGGTTTAAGGGATCTATAGATTGATGCACAAACAACAGCTCTGGAGCAGGGACTGGGACTTGAAGACTCTCCTCATTCGTTCCATAAGTAATTACTGAGCATCTGGTTATGCCTGGCACATTCACTTCCTCGGCTAATTTTAATTTGGTAAGATTTTTAAAAATCGTTGTTAGGAAAAAGCAATCCAACAATCTTTTTTTTTTTTTTTTAATAAAATGAGAAGGAAAGAGCAAGAAAGTACAAATATGCTTTATTGGGGTTGAAAATAAAAATCCTGCCTATGACAGCCAGGCAAAGGAAAGCATTTTCCCAAAGCAATAACCTAAAGAATCAAAGATCTTTATAAGCCACAACCATTCCCTTGCACTGTTTCTACCTCATACTAAGTTCTTTACATCACACAACATACTCGGCTAGTATGAATTACACGCAAATTCTACAAGCTACAGGAGAAGGGTCTTGCATTACTCATAGAAGGTTTTTATACTCTTCATCTTTTCACAGTTGATTTCAGCTGCCCCTGTCATTTCCCCAGCTTAACCGTGAGTCAAAGGCTAGGCTCATTTCTCAGCAACTTTGGTCCAAAGAAGAAATAAGATCCTTTCCCAGTTTGAACCTGCACTACCCATATTTTCTTTCCGACTATAACTCAGCAGCTTCTTTGGATTTTGCTCAAATAATTGACCTGAATTAACTTCTCACTTGTTAAAAAAAAAAAAAAAATCTGCATTCTGAATTCCTTTAAGAGCTCTCCATTACTTATCAATCTACAAATTATCAATTTACTCCCCTTCAGTGTCATAAAGAAAACACCATTTTGGCTGGGCATGATGGCTCAGGCCTGTACCCTGCAGTTTGGCAGGCTGAGGCGGGAGGATGTCTTGAGCCCAGGAGTTCAAGACCAGCCTGGGCAACATAGGGAGAACCTGTCCCTGTATTTTTTAAAATTAAAACAAAACCCCCAAAAACCCACCATTTTAACCACAAAGTTTTCTCTGCCGAGTTTTCTCTGGGCACGTCACTCACAGCCCCTGCTGAAGTGATGAACCTCCAGGCAGCCCTGCCCCCTCACCAGGGCTTATCAAATCAGGCTGGCTCAAGCCTGATTAAGCCCAGGCTCAATCACCTGGCTCAAGCCCAGCCAATCAGATTCTCTCTCTAGATGAATGGTGTTGGACAGTAGAGTTCCATGGTCATGCTGGGCTGGAAGCTGGAATGGCCATTCTTCACTATGTGCTAAAGCAGAGAAAGCCAGAGTTTGGACAGAGGGGGAACGACCCTGACTCAGGTACAGAAGGAAATGAGAGATTGTAGGTTGGTTGTTACTGAAAGTGACTTTGTCTATCACATAATTCCCAGTTCAGGTCTCTTGTGAGGCTGTTATACTTCTAGCACTTGGCTTCAGTGAGATATCCCTGTATCCTTTACATATATTTCTATTCTTCCTTAAACCAGGTTAATTATGTTCCTAATTGTTGTAATGAAATGGTGCCTAAGAATAGCTGTATGTATAAGTGGTAACTTCCAAACTCCTATCCAATGCTGTATGAAGCAGCAACTTCAAGAAATTAAGAAGTTGGCCAGGCGTGGTGGCTCACACCTGTAACCCCAGCACTTTAGGAGGCGGAAGCAGGTGGATCACCTGAGGTCAGGAGTTTGAGACCAGCCTGGCCAACACAGTGAAACCCCATCTCTACTAAAAATACCAAAATTAGCTGGGTGTGGTGGCGGGTGCCTGTAATCCCAGCTACTTGGGAGGCTGAGGCAGGAGAATCGCTTGAACCCAGGAGGTGGAGGTTGCAGTGAGCCAGGTTTGCGTCACTGCATTCCAGCCTGGGCAATAGAGTAAGACTCTGTTGTCTCAAAAAAAAAAGAAAAGAAAAAAAGAAATTAAGAAGTTAAAAAATCAGAGGTGGGGGAGAAGAAAACAGCTGGGAAGAGAAAAAATAATTGGATGAAAGGGTAGGCTTTTTAAAAAATGAATGTTAGATTCATTTAAAAAAAATCAGTACCTTTCATGTGATAAGCACTCACTGCACTAGGCAGTAGGAGATAAAAATGATGGGTAACTTGGGTGCGGTGGCTCACGCCTGCAATCCCAGCACTTTGGGAGGCCGAGGCAGGCGGATCATGAGGTCAGGAGATCGAGACCATCCTGGCTAACACGGTGATACCCCATCTCTACTAAAAAATACAAAAAATTAGCTGGGCATGCTGGTGGGCGCCTGTAGTCCCAGCTACTCGGGAGGCTGAGGCAGGAGAATGGCATGAACCCGGGAGGCGGAGCTTGCAGCGAGCCGAGATGGTGCCACTGCACTTCAGACTGGGCTACAGAGCAAGACTCTGCCACAAAAAAAAAAAAAAGATGGGTAACTCACAGTCCTTGCGCCTAGTGAACATAGTCAAATGAATAATTGCAATTTTGGATGTGAGGGCCATGTTATTTGAGGTATACACGATGTATCATGAATATAAGCCAGAGGAGTCAGGCTTTCAGAGACAATTCTTTTTTTTAATTTTTTTGAGAAGGAGTCTCCCTCTGTCGAAAAGATGGGTAACTCATGGTCCTTGCGCCCAGTGAGCACAGTCAAATGAATAATTACAACTTAGGATGTGTGGGCCATGTTATTTGAGGTATACACAATGTATCATGAGTATATGGCCAGGGGAGTCAGGCTTTCAGAGACAATTCTTTTTTTATTTTCTTGAGATGGAGTCTCCCTCTGTCGCCCAGGTTGAAGTACAGTGGCACCATCCTGGCTCACTGCAACCTCTGCCTCCCAGGTTCAAGTGATTCTCCTGCCTCAGCCTCCCGAGTAGCTGGGATTTCAGGCATGCACCACCACGCCCAGCTAATTTTTGTATTTTTAGTAGAGATGGGGTTTCACTATGTTGGACCAGGCTGGTCTCGAACTCCTGAACTCAGGTGATCCGCCCACCTCGGCCTCCCGAAGTGCTGGGATTACAGGTGTTGTGCCACTGTTCCTGGCCTCAGAGATAATTAGGAGTTGGATGAGAACAGAAAGGTGGGAAACACTAAACAAGCCTTAAAAACCATTTACATCAGTGGCAGCCAGACAGAATAAACTTCTGCAGATTGTCAAAGATAACAAAGCCAACAATTGCAACACTAGACCATTCAACAATTAGTTCAGGAAGGAAGTTTCTGGAGGTCAGAATCCACTCAATTGGGCCTTGTAAAGGTACTTAAACCATACCTTCTCAAATAGCATGGTCAAAGCAAAATAATTCTTTCAGTAGTTATGATCTCACAGATAACATCTTAGAGTGAATAATAAAATAAGAATTCATAATATTAACTGCAAAAGATATTTTTTAATTATTTTGTTATTTCAGGAAACTGAAAGACATGAGAAATATTTTATATGAAATGCTAAAAGAATTAAATAATATTGTAATATTTTCTAAAAACAAAAAAATATATAAATCATATGCCAATATGGCACTTTTGAAGTGTTTGAACTGCTATTCCCTTCTAGGAATGTATCCAAATGTAATAATACAGACCACAGAAAAACCCCACATAAAATATTCTAGACAGCGTAACAGAAGAATCAAGAGGGGGCCGGGCGCGATGGCTCATGCCTATAATCTCAGCACTTTGGGAAGCCACAGTGGGCAGATCACCTGAGATCAGGAGTTCAAGACCAGCCTGGCCAACATGGTGAAACCCCATCTCTACTAAAAAATGCAAAAAAATCTGCCAGGCGTGGTGGCACGTGCCTATAGTTCTGGCTACTCAGGAGGCTGAGGCACAAGAATCACTTAAACCTGGGAGGCAGAGGCTGCAGTGAGTTGAGATCACACCACTGCACTCCAGCCTGGGCGACAGAGTGAGACACTGTCTTAAAAAAAAAAAAAAAAAAATCAAGAGCAAGGTAAACACCCAGTAATAAAGATTATATTATAATATTATACTGCTGTTGAAATATTATTTGATGAAATGCAACTTAGCCACTAAAAAGAATAAAGACAATGTAATAACAGGATGAAATAGTCAAGCTGGAAAAAGGATACAAAATTTTGTGTATACTCTTAATTAGAGTAGCACATATAAAAGAAAAGCTTATAAAACTTCAGAAAATATGGGAAAATACCATAAAGGAAAAGTGGTAATGTTCATGTTACTTGGTAAAATAAATAAGTAGTTTGTTTTCCCAGTTTTTGGAGGTCAAGCTGTCATATTTGTAAACTTAAAACACCCCTTCTTTTATTCTCTTAAGGGTTAGAAATAAAATGTAAACTTACTTCATCAGAAGCAGATCGAAGACACTGGACAGCAGCCTGTTTTTTCATTTCTTCTAGAGTTAGATCTGAACATTTTTTCTTACTCTTTCCCCATTTCTTATAAGCTCCTTTTTCCCAGCCCAGGAAGATGTCATTCTCCTGCAATGAAATTGCACCAGATTAAATGACCAGGGCTAACTTGGACACTACTATGTTCCACCTACCACACACGCTCAGTCACGAAAAGGCCCCTTGCATTTCCATAAGAGTTTTAGGATCGGCTTGCCTATTTCTGCGATGAAGGGAGCTGGCATTCCAAGAGGGATTGTACTGATTCTATAAAACAACTTGGGGTGTGTTGCCATCTTAATAGTATTGTTTTCTGATCACAAACATGGGATGTTTTCTATTTATTTAGGTCTTCTTTGATTTATTTCAAAGATGCTTTATAGTTTTTGGTGCACAAGTCTTGCACTTTTGTCAAAATTTTTAAGCATTATATTGTTTTTTATACTATTGCAAATGGAGTTTTTTCTTAATTTCATTCCTTAGGATTTTCTCTATATTCTATACAAGATCATGTTATATGTGACTAGAGTCTTACTTCTTCCTTTTCAATCTGGATGTCTTTTCCTTACCTAACTGCCCTGTTAATGCTGATTTACAAAAAAAGTTCATGTATTTCATCTTTGAAAATGTCTTCACACAAATAGAAATTGCCAAATGCTGGTATTAATCCACAAGCATGAGTTTAACTGAACATATTTGGTTAGAAGACATTTATAGAATCCTGTTAAATTCGTATCTTGATATTTGCCTTCTAGCATGTCAGTATATTGTAGATTAATATTAAGGAATGAAAGTTAATGAAAGCTCCTTGCTAACTTAAGTAGGCAAATAGACTTTGAGATAAAGAAATTTCCTTTGCACTGTGTATCAAGTATGAAAAATGCTGCTGGAAGAGCAGTTTGAGCCTGGACAAGTTACCCACGATAAATCTGGGTGGGGATGGAGATTTCACTTCTTGTTTTAACTTCTGACAGAATAAAAAATGTATGAAGCAGCCTGACATTATTTATGATTCAAACAATGTTAGAGTGACTTTATCACATTATTTAGGTTGAATTAAGAAACATCAAATCTGTAGCAAAAGCTACATAAACAATAGTATATTACACACACTTGTTTGCATTCTTTTTCGATTCAGCCTTCTCTGCCTCAGGCTGGTGCAATGGCAATCTCGGTCACCCACCCGTTCATCATTCTCTGTCTACCGTGGTCTCGATCTCCTGACCTCGTGATCTGCCCGCCTCGGCCTCCCAAAGTCCTGGGATTACAAGCGTGAGCCACCACGCCCGGCCGCATTCTGTTCTTTATACTTATATTTGAGAGGTCCCTCATGCTATTTTTTTCTGGCTTAATGTACTACGTTAATGTATCATAACTTAACCAAAATTTAACAGCATTGAATTGTTAATCACAGTTTAAAAAAATGAGTATAAAAAGAACCAAGATATTTCTATTTCACTTATTGTTATCCTTTTAGTCTCCTATCCTGTACTATTAAAAGTCTACTTATGGCTGGGAGCAATGGCTCATGCCTGTAATCCCAGCACTTTGGGAGGCAGAGGTGGGTGGATCACGAGGTTAGGAGTGTCTCAAAAAAAAAAAAAAAAAAAAAAAGTCTGCTTATACATAAACATAAAATATTAGACATTTGTCAAATAGTTACTCAGAAAGTCCTAATCTTAAAGAAAGAACATAATTATCAAGTACCAAAAGCGGATACAACTAAGGAACTCCCCAGCACGAGAGTCTATTATCAGGTACTTTTCTAGACACTACAGGGAGGTCATGTAAGGCTAGAGTTCTGATTGACTTTCCCATGCTGTCTTTATCAAAAGGGAGACTGGGAACTGGGGGAGAAAAAGCATATGCCACTTGGAAATACATCAGCAGTCACTGGAGGCTCGCTGCTGAGCATACGCCCCTGACTAACGGTGCCTAAATGACCAAAACCACAATGTGTCTGCATGGGATTAACACTACCCCCATCATCCCTTTGGCCACAAAGATTGGCTCAGAGAGAGGCACGTGGCCAATCAGAAATGCACATTTCATGGTTCTTGCTGGGAATGCAGGGAACATGACCTCTGGACAGTGTGTGAGAATATGATCCCAGAAGCATGCTCATTGTCACCGCCCTTTACCCTACAAGGAGCTGGCTGCAAAACCAAGCTGACAAAAAGAGGTAGGCAGAGAGGCAGAGCAGAAGCCTGAATGACACTGGGAAGCTCTGAATCAAACCTAGCAGGGGCCAGCCCAACTTCTGGACTTTCAGCTATTTGAGCCTTTTTTCCCCCTTAAGCCAATTTAGGCCAAACTTTGGGTTGCTTGTGAATGAGATACAGTCAGATTCTGAGGACAGCATTCAGTAATAAATCCACTGATATATTGCTCAAAAGAACCCCTATTTGCCCCTAAAAAATGAGCCGCTCCAATCAAACGAGCATAATTTCAGGTTAACTGTATTCCTGTTTTTCCTACTAGGTCTTCAGCCCACAGTGATGACCTCCTCACTGACCTCCCTGCCTTCAGTGGCCCAAGCCCGTCTGCCCACTGCCATGCCATTAAGTCCTGCTGGCTAACTCGATCTACAGGTCTTTAGTCTCTAGGACATAACTAGAAATGCCCTTGCACAGCACATCAGTCTCTTCAGGGCCTGTTTCCTGCAGGCCTGCCCCACTCTGACCTTCGACTACCCCCTCCTCAGCATACTCTTTTCTGACCTTACAGCATCAAGCCCCTCCTATTTCTGTGTCTTTGCACACACTATTCCTTTATACACACTATTCCTTTCTTCTTCCTTCAAGGTGATTCCTAAACTGGCAGTTGTCACTCAGGGACCATCCTTAGTTTTCTCTGTATTGATGCATTCACATTTGCACATAAAAGCAGAAATGTCAGTTTTAAAACATGGGATATTTATATTTAAAACTTCTGTATTCCATGAGAACATTTTACACACACAGAAAGTGTTAATGGTGTCTTGGGAAGTACAGGAATTTGTGTACCCATCGTTAGCACCAACTGTCACTCTGAAATTATTTTCACATTCCTTACGTGTAAAATTTTATATATTTTCTTCTGCCTAACGTAAGTGCTGATGCAAAATCTAAACCTGATGGTGATGGGAAAAAATTTAATCAATTTTCATATAAGAGCTAAAACTAATCTTATTAATCAACGTCATTCCTAGAAGCTTGAGAGGAAGAATCCTTAGCTTTATTTATTTTATTTCTGAGACAGAGTCTTGCTCTGTAACCCAGGCTGGAGTGCAGTGGCGTGATCTTGGCTCATTGCAACCTCTGCCTCCTGGGTTCAAGAGATTCTTGTGCCTCAGCCTGAGTAGCTGGGATTGCAGGCATGCGCCACCACACCTGGCTAATTTCTGTATTCTTAGTGGAGATGTGGTTTTGCCATGTTGGATGGGCTGGTCTTGAACTCCTGGCCTCAAGTGATCCGCCCGCCTCGGCCTCCCAGAGTGCTAGGATTACAGGCGTGAGCCACCTCACCTGGCCAGCTTTATTTATTTTAAATGTATCAATTCATAAACTACCAAAAACATGTATTAGCTTCAAGCAACCTTTATAACAATTTTGAAATGGACTTTGTCTCAAAAAAAAAAGCTGCTTTGAAAGTACAAGTCAGTTCCACCCCAACATCAATCCTCAGAGGTAACTACTGTCAACAGTTGGCATATTATCTTACCAGATTTATTTTAAATGTGGAATTTATCCCACATAGCAGAGTATATACAACGTAAATGTATAGTTTTAAGAATAATAACATATCAGGTAACAGTTAGACCTAGAATACTCCCAGTAACCTTAGAAGCCTCATCTGTCAAAAGCTATCTTTAGGCTGGGCATGGTGGCTCACATCTATAATCCTAGCAATTTGGGAGGTAGAGGTGGGCAGATCACTTGAGCCCAGGAGTTTGAGAACAGCCTGGCCAACATGGCGAAACTCTGTCTCCACAAAAAATACAAAAATTAGCCA
The DNA here is from genome assembly GCF_009828535.3 of Hylobates moloch. NCBI lineage: Eukaryota > Metazoa > Chordata > Mammalia > Primates > Hylobatidae > Hylobates > Hylobates moloch. Next base: position 78,396,250 of record NW_026652292.1, on the reverse strand, counting down.
GGCATGGTGGTGCCCACCTGTAGTCCCAGCTACTTGGGAGGCTGAGGTGGGAGAATTACTTGAGCCTGGGAGGCGGAGGCTGCAGTGAGCAGAGATCATGCCACTGTGCTCCAGTCTGGGTGACAGAGTAAGACCCTGTCTCAAAAAAAAAAAAAAAAAAAAAAGCTATCTTTGTTATCCTCATACTTACTAGTTTGGGTAAGATCTTTTAGAATGGAGATAATTTTTCTCAGAATCTGAAAGGTATTACTCCATATACTCTCAAATGCAACACCGTAAGTTAGAAATCCTAATCCTACAGAATGGGAGAAAATTTTTGCAATCTATCCATCTGACAAAGGGCTAATATCCAGAATCTACAAAGAACTGAAACAAATTTACAAGAAAAAAACAACCCCATCAAAAAGCGGGCAAAGGATATGAATAGACACTTCTCAAAAGAAGATATTTATGCAGCCAACAGACATATGAAAAAACGCTCATCATCACTGGCCACCAGAGAAATGCAAATCAAAACCACAATGAGATACCATCTCACACCAGTTAGAATGGTGATCATTAAAAAGTCAGAAAACAACAGGTGCTGGAGAAGATGTGGAGAAATAGGAATGCTTTTACACTGTTGGTGGGACTGTAAACTAGTTCAGCCATTGTGGAAGACAGTGTGGTGATCCCTCAAGGATCTACAACTAGAAATACCATTTGACCCAGCATTCCCCTTACTGGGTAGATACCCAAAGGATTATAAATCATGCTGCTATAAAGACACATGCACACACGTATGTTTACTGCGGCACTATTCACAATAGCAAAGACTTGGAACCAACCCAAATGTCCACCAATAATAGACTGGATAAAGAAAATGTGGCACATATACACCATGAAATACTATGCAGCCATAAAAAAGGATGAGTTCATGTCCTTTGCAGGGACACGGATGAAGCTGGAAACCATCATTCTCAGCAAAATATCACAAGGACAGAAAACCAAACACTTCATGTTCTCACTCATAAGTGGGAGCTGAATAATGAGAACACATGGACACAGGGAGGGGAACATCACACACCGGGGCCTGTTGGGAGGTGGGGAGCTGGGGGAGGGATAGCGTTAGGAGAAATACCTAATGTAAATGACAAGTTGATGGGTGCAGCAAATCAACATGGCACATGTATACCAATGTAACGAACCTGCACATTGTGCACATGTACTCTAGAACTTAAAGTATACTACTAATAAAAAATCCTAATTCTTTGGGTAAGGCTTGTTTTTTTCTTTGGAAAAATCGTAGCTGCTTCTTTGTCCCTGATGGTCTAAAATTTCAAAACCGAACACCTTCACAGAGTGGTGGTTCTACCATCAAGAGAGTGATGCTTCTTCCCCTTGAACCTGTGTGGGCTCCAGTCAGCTCAACAGAGTGCAATGGAAGTGATTCTATGTGACTTTCAAGGCTGGCCGGTAAAAGGCCTTAAGCTTCTACCTGATTCTCTTGGGCTACTCGCTTTGAGGGACCCAGCCAACCACATAAGCCTAGCTACCTCCTGACCCACAAGAAGAGGCTCTGGTCAACAATCCCAGCTGAGTCCGGCCCTCCAGCACACCTGCCAAGATGACAGACATGTCAGTAAAGCTATCTTGGGCCTTCCAACTCAGCCTATCTGTCAGCTGAGTACCAATGAGTGACTTTGGGTGAATCATCCAATTGAGCCCTGCCCAAATTCCTTACTTACAGATTCTGTCATATGATAGTGTTGTTGTTGTTTTAATGCTACTAAGTTTTGGGGTAGTTTCTTAGGCAACAACACTCTGCTCACAAATAAGAGTATTTCTTTTGTACTAAACAACTCTCTTTTAAACTCAAGAGAACCACCCCTACCCCTCCCATTATAACTTTTACAGTGAAGAAATCCAGGTTCATTCTATCTATATGTACCATCAAAAGATTTTTACTTCAGTTTCCTTAAATTTATTATTTTTTTAACCTGGTCATCACATCACAAAAAATAACAGTAATTGCCACTGGAATTTGTCAGTCCCTTTTCAAGGGACCCAATTGTGTCAAAGGTAATAATTACATCCAGAAATATTATAGTGACCATGTTTGCTAAACGCATAATTAGGATATATGGCAGGGCTAAGTATTTCAAATTGAGATTGTTAGGGTAAATGTTGGAAATACTGTATCAGCAGCTTATCTTTGCCTCTAACAAATGCATTAGCCTACCTGCTAGAAGAGGAGTAGTTAGTAGGAAAATAACTATTTGAAGGAAATGTTTGTATGAATAGTATGAATAGCAATAATAATAGCAATAGTCGTCAATATTTACTGAGCACTTCCCATGTGTCTAGTACTCTTCTAACTATATTATCAGTACATAAAATGATGCCCGGCACCTATATGGTCAATAAATGAATCTCCTTTAATCCTCAGTAACGATATTAGATATGCACATAATTTGTACAATTTATAAATGAAAAGACAGCTATAGTGCCAGCTACTTGGAAGGCTGAGACAGGAGGACCCTTGAGCCCAAGAGTTCGAGGCTCAGTGAGCTCTGAGAGACATTGCACTCCAGCCTGGGCGAAAGTAAGACCCTACCTCTAAAATAATAATAATAATAATAAAGAAATGGAGAGTCAGGCACAGAGATGTTAACTTGTCCAAGTCAGTGGTCTAAGTTGGAAAGTAAAGAAGGTGGGGTTAGAACCCAGGTCTTCAGACTCCAAGGCCTATGTTCTTAACAATGTGATACTGACTTACAGTAAGTGGGGGAAATCTCACAAGGGAAAGAGAGAACAGGAGACTGGGAGTCTGAAAGTCACTTGGGATAAAAGTCAAGGTGCTATTAAAGGAAATTTTGGTCTGGGTCAGTGGTACAAGTTTTTTCACCCTATAACCCTTCTGATATCTCCTGCTTAATTCTTCATGAATTATCCAGTGATGTATATGCTATTTTATACCTACTACCCAGACTGCTTTTTGTCATTATGGGAGTCAAAGTGAATACTGGCATGTATAGATTCTTCCATCAGTAGCATGAACACCTTCTTCTTCTTCTTTTTTTTTTTTTTTTTTTTGAGATGGAGTCTCACTCTGTTGCCTAGGCTGGAGTGCAGTGACACAATCATGGCTCACTGCAGCCTCGACCTCCCTGGGCTCAGCTGATCCTCCCACCTCAGACTCCCGAGCAGCTGAGATTACAAGCACACACCACCATGCCTGGCTAATTTTTGTATTATTTGTAGAGACAGGGTTTCTCCATGTTGCCCAGGCTAGTTTCAAACTCCTGGGCTCAAGTAATAGCATGGAATAATTCTTAGGAAGTTTTCAGGGATACGGAAGGTTCTAGAAAGATACTCCTGACCTTCTTCCTGGAGCTCTGAATGCTGATTTGAAATAAGAGAATAAAAATTGGAAGTGTTGTTTAAATGCAAATAACAATGCTTGTGATGTAGAAGGTTATTTAATTAAAATCTGTTGAATAAATGTTTGTTGAAATACAGCGTATGCAGTGACACACACGAGGAGCGCTTTATGGTTAGACTTTTATAGTTCCTATTGTTAAAGATTCTAATAAACTGTAACAGGAAACACCACAGATGCTAGCTTTTCAAGAAGCATAATGCTGAACAGGACACACTACAGGAGTATGTTACAAATAGGCTGAAGGAGCAAATGAGGTTTGTTGAATGGAGAAGGGATGAGTCTCGCCTAGCACTCAGGACTGGGATTATTATTATACAACCCGTGGGCAAATACAGATAATGTAATAATCCAGTTACATTTCTAGAAGGATGGACTCTGAGCTAAAAGGTACAATTTGATTAGGGGATTTAAAACAAGCAACAGTAACTTCTCTGCAGGGCAGGTCCCAGTGTGTGATTATGGGGTCTACACCCACTCCTAGCATGCTTCCCTCCTACACACAGTCACAGGCCTGAGAAAGAAGCATGTGGCTATCCATTTGTCTAATACGTATCTGAGCCTCTTGTATATTCCAGGAACTGTTTTAAGGGCTTCGAATCCAACAGAAAACATAGCAGAAAAGGTCCCCAACTTTGGCTGGGCATGGTGGCTCACTTCTGTAATCCCAGCACTTTGGGAGGCCAAGGCAGGCGGATCACTTGAGGTCAGGAGTTCGAGACCAGCCTGGCCAACATGGTGAAACCCCATCTCTACTAAAAATACAAAAATTAGCCAAGTGTGGTGGTGGGCACCTGTAATGCCAGCTACTCGGGTGGCTGAGGCAGGAGAATCGCTTGAACCCGGGAGGTGGAGGTTGCAGTGAGCCGAGATCACGCCACTACACTCCAGCCTAGGCAACACAGCAAGAGTCCCTCTCCAAAAAAAAAAAAAAAAAGGTCCCCCACTTCATGAATTACATATGCCAGTAGGGGAGACATAATTAAATCACAAGTAATCATATAATTTCAGGTAATAAAAAATGTCATGAAGAAAAATAAAGCAGGTAAGAGGACTGAGAATGGGAGGCTTCTATTTTAAATACAGTGGGTCAGGGAAAGACTGAGGATAAGACAAAATAGATATCAAAACCAAACTATGCCATTAAAAAATAAATACTCTCTTTTAAAAAGTAATTCGTGGCAGCACAACTCTCTTGCCTAGATTAACTAGAAAAGCCAGTAACGACACAAAGCCAAACCAAATCTACATCACCTGCTCCAGGGTATCAGAGCCCTGCTGAGATGCCAGGCCTTGAGAAGACAGTGAGTGCCAAGGGAAAGGTAGGTGTAGGCACAGGGCACTGACATCTGCAGCTGCTTCCTTCCTGGGTAAATGTGCTGACCTAGGTCCGGGACAAGAGGCTGAGAAAAAGGTGGCCCTTTAAAGAGGCAAAGAAAGCAGCAGAGCTTGGAGTGAACTCTTAGGGCCAGAGGGAGAACACCCGAGAACAGATGCCAGGATCCAAGCAAGAGGAAAGGGTCGGAAGCAGAGGCCACTCTGCTGGCCTCCCCTCTGAGCACGTGAGGAACTCTGAAGCTGTGTGGGACACGAGGGGGGCTTCTGGGTTGCCAGTAATCTTCCATTTCTGTGGGTGGCTATGGTTACAGGGATATGATCTTTGTGAAAATTCATCAAGTTGTACATTTTTCTGTATGCATTTTATGCCTCAATAAAAAGTTTAGGGAAAAAAACCTCTTATCCTTGTACAGAATCCATGGTTGTTCTCTATATGGAACAGTTAGTAAAGTTCTGGGAGTCCTAAGATCTAAAAAAGAAATCTAACCGTCCAACAACACCTAAAGCCATCACTCAGATGGAGGGGCCATCATGAAAGGGTACTTTCGGAGGCAGTCTGCAAAGAAAAAACTCCTAGAGAAAGACAACAAAATCGGCCGGGCGCAGTGGCTCACGCCTGTAATCCCAGCACTTTGGGAGGCCGAGGTGGGAGGATCACGAGGTCAAGAGTTCAAGACCAGCCTGACCAACATAGTGAAACCCCGTCTCTACTAAAAATACAAAAATTAGCTGGGCATAGTGGTGCGCGCCTGTAATCCCAGCTACTTGGGACACTGGGGCAGGAGAATCGCTTGAATCTGGGAGGCAGAGGTTGCAGTGAGCCGAGATTGCACCACTGCATTCCAGCCTGGGCGACAGGGCGAGACTCCATCTCAAAAAAATAATAATAATTTAAAAAAATTAAAAAAAGAGAAAGAAACAAAGCACTACTTTGTACAAAGGTAGCTAGACAGGACTTTTTTGGGGTGGTTCAGCATCCTACTCATTCCATATTTCCTTGGAGAATCATCCTCTCCAATTCTTAGTCCTTGTGGTTCCAGGTGCTTGTACCCTAGCCACCCAAGTCTTGTCACCACAGTGGTCAGGTCAGGAACAGTTCCATAGCAAAGCTGACCTATTAGGATGAGAAGCCTGCTCTTTCTGCTGGGCACACATACACAAAAAAGGGTGTGAGTCTGAGCTTACAGCAGGCAGGGTAGGGGTGAAGCTTGAGAATAAAGAAAACAGGCCAGGCATGGCAGCTCACACCTATAATCCCAGCACTTTGGGAGGCCAAGGTGGGTGGATCACTTGAGGCCAGGAGTTCGAGACCAGCCTGGCCAACATGGTGAAACCCTGTGTCTACTAAAAATATAAAAATTAGCCAGGCGTGGTAATGCACGCCTGCAATCCAGCTACTCAGAAGCCTAAGGCAGGAGAATCATTTGAACTCAGGAGGCAGAGGCTGCAGTGAGCTGAGATCGCCCCTGCACTCTAGCCTGGGCAACACAGTCAGTGTTTCATCTCAAAAAAAAAAAAAAAAAAAAAGACAACAGAGAAGGCAAGCTAAAAGACGGGGCACTGATTTTACTGTAGGCCCTGGATCAAGTTGCCACTGGGGTCAGCCCTAATTCCCAGATATTTCAAGTTTTTTAAACCAGTAAATGCTCCAAAATTTACTGACTGTGTGGCCTTGGCAAGCTATTTAACCACTGTCAGTATCTCCACCTATGAAATACAACTAATAACAAGATGGTGTAAGGAGGATTAAATGAGTTACTGTGAATGGAAAATGAGTGCCTGCAACAGTGGCTGGCACACAGTACATGATACACATGTGTTTGCTTTTACTATTACTTCTGTTTAAGCCAGATTGAGCTGGGTTTTCTGTTATCATCGCAGACTCCTAATAAGAATAATAAACAAAGAATGCATTTTGCTGAGAGCATCAATGTATAACAATACAAGAAAAGTTTTAAAAAAACTCTCAATGGTAGTTTAATTAGCTATAAAAGAAACAAAAGCATATTTGGGGTTATAAGAACAATACTGAAAGACACCCTCATCTGCTAGTGCATCCCTTCCCATCTGTGACAGATCATGGGGAGATCTGCTATCAACTATCAATCTAGCACAACCTCTAGGCAGGAATAGTTAACTCCCATTTTAAGTTATAATGTTACTGAAGTTCTCCTTTCAGTCATTTTTGAGTAAGACTGTAAAACGTTTTAAACTAACGTAACAAATGTGTTGTAAGATGTACAGGATCTAAGCTTAATGCTCCAGGTCACCAGTCGATACACATTGCCATGCCATTCACTTTCAGGCTGTGGGAGCTTAATACTTACTTTCGAGGTTTGGCTTGCAGACTGAGTAAGGCAATCCTTACATATGAAATGGCTGGTGCTGCATCTTACATGCTGTGATGTTCCTTATGTGACTAGGCTACTGATTTTTAAAAGATGGAAGGCACTGTAGTAAAATGTCAACTACTAAATGTAGACGGGATAATTGAGTTAGGAAAATCACTTTTCAACCACCCAACTAATAACTGATTCAGGCAAGAAACATCAATGGAGTAAAAGTATCGAAGTCTCCCTGCACAGATCGCTTATTCATTACAAGGAGAAACCTGGTGGACACCATCTGAACCATGATAAAGCAAGTCAGAGTCTCCAAGAATGATACAGACTGTCGTCACTGGCCCTCTAATGTGATATGCAGAAAAAAAGGAAACATCATTATGCAATGCTACTACCATAAACACACAAGCCAACTCTAAACACGCGGAAATATCTGAAAAACCCAAATTAAGGGATGTTTTCCAAAACTGGCCTGGACTCTCCAAAAGTGTCAATGTCATGAGACGCAAAGGAAGAACAAGGAATTATTACAGATGAAAGGAGATTAAGGAGATGTGGCAATTAAAGTTGACGATGCATAATCTCAAACTAGATACTAGATGAGGGAGAAAACTGCAATGAGAAACAGTATTGGGACAGGTGACAAAAACTGAATATTGACTGTATATCTGACAATCAAGTTTTATCAATGCTAATTTTCCTGAATTTTGTAATTGTAATATGACTAAGGGAAAGTCTTGGATCTTAAAAAGTACATGCTAGTTTACTCAGAGAGGTCAGCATGAAGAGAAGACAGAAATAAAGCAAAAGTAGAAGATGAAGAGAAGTGGGCTAAAGGGTACAAACATACACTTAAACAGAAGGAGTCACTTCTAGTATTCAACAGTATGGTAGGGAGACTATAGCTAACAATATTTATTGTATATTTCAAAATAGCTAGAAAAGAATTGGACTATTTCCAACATGAAGAAAAGATAAATGTTTAAGGAGACAGGTAACTCAAATACCCTGATTTGATCATAGCATCTTATGTGATACTATCAAAGTATCACAATACCCACAAATATGTACAACTATTATATATCAATAAAAAAAAGCAAACGTGAAAATACTAACAATTGATGACTGAAGAAAACATGAGAGTTCTCTGTACTATCTTAGCTGTTCTTCTGAGGTCCGAAATTATTTCATTTTAAAAAGTTAAATTTATTTATTTTTTAAGAGACAGGGTCTCGCTGTGTTTCCCAGGCTGGAGTGCAGCGTCATGATCACTGCTCACTGCAGCCTTCACCCCCCAGGCTCAAGCAATCCTCCCATCTCAGCCTCCCAAGTTGCTGGGACTACAGGTAAACCCCACTGCGTCCAGATAATTTTTTTTTAAGAGATGGGGTCTCACTATGTTGCCCAGGCTGGTTAAACTTTTTTTTAAAAAAGATTAATATACGATTTCTGCCCATAAGGATGTTATAACCTACTGAGAAACAGAATACATTCCAGTAACGATAATGAAAAGCTTTACAGTAAAATATTATCAAGTTTGGTAGAAGACATTGCTTTCATCAGAAATTATCAGAAAAAGTTTCAGAGACAGAGGTGACCTAGGCTTTGAAAGATGGGTAAGAAAAGCAATTTATATAAAATGAAAGTGATATGTAGTGATTTCCTGATTATCTTAGAATATACTTCCCAGACAGAGTAATCATGACCAAAAAAAAAAAAAAAAAGAAACATTTGTGGAAATAAAACTACTGGCACAGTGATGGTATCTCCATATCACAAGGCAGTTGTTCTCTGGAACTACATTGTAACCAGCCCACCACCACAACTGTGTTTATAACCCTGCCCAAATTAGAGGTTTATAGATGATTCAGCCTTAAACAAGACTAGGATCTGATAAGCTTTACTTTCTTATCATCCTGCACAACTGAGACCAAACTGATGCATAAAATCTGTTTCAGAACTCAAGAGCACTGTGTGTTTGCTTTAGCCTAAAACAGAAAAGTGATGGGTCTTAAAACTGGCCACTCACGGCTAGACTAACTCAAGGACTAAGGGGTGAGCGAAGATGTGAGGAAATGAACACCCAGGAGTAGAGTAGTTTGGCCTCCACTCGAGGGGCTGCGTTATCACAAGCATGAGCCAGAGATCAGGAAAGGTGGCACACATCTTCACCCAGGTCTGTCAGCCTTGCTGTTAGCTGGAGTTCTGAATGACAGAAGCTAAGGCCCCTTCCACTCTCCTTACTCTTGCTAGAAGAGAACCATCCTTGGCTTCTGCATCCTCTCTGCCTGGGGAAAGAGTAAGCACATCCTCCCTTTGAGTCAGGCATCTGGCTTTTGCCACCTTTAACAAGGGACTGTAACTTCATGGAAAAGCAACGCAGGGGCTAAAGGATTCTCAAGTCATGTCTTACTAAAACAGGTATCATTTAAAATTTGACCTTCTGCATTGGCATGGGATCTGGCACACATGGCTGTTACTCTGGACCAAGTAGAAAAGTATTTTAGGGCCTTTTATTTCCCTATGGATTCTCCTTGTAACTCCAGACATGTTATGTTTTCCCTAACCTTTATCTGTCCTGTGTCCTGAGAAATGAACCAGAACTCTGGAGGAAGGATCAAACACAGCTGCAGATACTGATAGTTCATCTTATCTCTGACCACAACCCCCTAGAGCTAGTAAAGAAACCAGAGGATTCACAAGTCTGATCAGACATGTGATTGACTATAATCTTATTAACATCTGGCCTGTTTTATCCTGTATGTCCTGTAGCACCCAGCACATACTTTGTGCTAGTAAATTTATTGGTGTTGATTAAATATTCTAGACTGATATAGCTGACATACAACTCTTAAGAAATGAGAAGTTCAAGTCCTACCAAAAAACTATTCTTTCCAGCCTAGGCAACAGAGATATCGTTTTTTAAAAATTAGCTGGGTGGGGTGCCACACACATGTGGTCCCAGCTACTCAGGAGACAGACGCAGGAAGATCGCTTGAGCCCAGGAGGTTAAGACTGCAGTGAGCTATGATCACGCCACTGCACTCCAGCCTGAGCAAAAGAGCAAGACCCTGTCTCAAAAAAAAAAAACAAAAAAAAAAACCAAAAAAAAAAAAAAACACCACTCCCTATGAGTACATGCTTACAATAAAGTACGTAATTTTTGAATGATGAGAAACATTTTCCTCATTTCTGGAAATAAAAGTCCTTCCATGTTTGTAGATTTAACGTATTACTTGCCCGTAAAGGAGCATATTTGACATTTACCAGAAAGATGACGGCAAATAACAGAGCTCTCGTAAGGAAATTACACAAAATACTGACCACCGAAATAACACATTTGCTGATTATTAGGTTATAAGTGAATCCCTTCAAAACCTTACTTGAACTAATGCCAGCCAAGGCAGCAAGCAACCGGGAAGCAAGAAAAATGCCGCTGTGTCCAGCCAGACATGATGAGAAACCCTTCTCATCAAACATGCTCTGCACAACTGAGGTATAAAACATGTTAAGCTGGCTGGAAAGAGTAGCTCCCATTTGTAATGCCAGCACTTTGGGAGGCTGAGGTGGGAGGACTGCTTGAGCCCAGGAGTTCAAGGCGTCAGTGAGCTATGATCACACCAATGCACTCCAGCCTGGGTGACAGAGCAAGACCCTGTCTCAAAAAAAAAAAAAAAAAAAAAAAAAAAGTTAAGCATCTCGGTGAAATCCTCTGTATGTGTTATTTATAGGACCTTGAAGCTTTTTTGTGTGGTTTGGAGGGGCAAAGCCAATTTCTTCTGACAATGAAACTCTTCCTGCTTTCAGTGTGGGTAATGATGGTTTAAAACAGCAACAAAAACTGCCCACAAAATACCTCCTTCTTTTTATTGTCTATAAAAACCAAAAGATTTTATGTGAAATTTGTAGACAGAAGTCACCCAGAGCCCATTTATTCACTACTGATGACTCTGGTTCCCTCTGGCAGGCCTCACTTTCAGTAGCTCCTCTTAAGAATGAGACTGAGGTTAAGATTTTTTTCAAGAACCTGTATTTGGTTTCTCTTTCTCTCTCTCTCTCTCCCTCTCCCTCTCTCCCTCTCTCTCTCTCTCTCTCTCTCTCATGTATGCGTGCAAGAGAGAGACAGGGTCTTGCTCTGTTGCCAAGGCTGGAGTGCAATGGCACAATCATGGCTCACTGCAGCTTTGACTTCCTGGGCTCAAGTGATCCTCCCATCTCAGCCTCCTGAGTAGCTACAGACTACAGGCACATGCCACCATGCCTGGCTAATTTTTTAATACTTTTTGTAGAGACTGGGTTCTATGTTGCCAAAGCTGGTCTCAAACTCCTGGTTTAAAGGGATCCTCCCGCCTCGGCCTCCCAAAGTGTTGGGATTGTAAGTGTGAACCACCATACCCAGCCCAATTTCTCACTATAAACTCAGCATCAAAGTCAAATAAAATGTGTAATGACCAACTTGCAAGGTGACACCCTGACTTATAGCAAAATTGTGTGCTTTATTGAACTTTAAGTCTACTGATTTGTCATACATACTGACTAATAAGCAGTTAAACATCATTCTTGCAGATAAAATACAATATTAAATTTGGAATGGTAAGAAGTATAACAGACGCAATGTTTAAATATCTATTCATAATGTGTGAGTCTTCTAAATAGTAGAAATCAACATTCTAGAGCACTGCTACTCAAAGGTAGCAGGTCACCAAACTATGACCAGTCCATGACAAGATCTGGAGTCTATGCCAAAACGTAAGCAACAGTGAGAAAGTCTAGCTATGGAGAAAATAACTGCACTTAACAGGGTGCTCGGTGACACAGGCTGATTGACACTCCAAGGCAATCTTACCATCTGGTCACTGACAGGTTAAATGTTTGCATACACACATGAGTAGCTCAGTTTTAAAGTATAAAAGTGCTTGTTTAAGAGGAATGTATACATACAGATACAATCAGTTTTCACAAAACACTTAAAATATGTAAATACCTGTTCCTGCAGGTCGTAGTCATAGCTGTCATGCAGCAGAAGACTGAGGACATACCGAGTGTAAATCATGGCATCAATGCCACATTTCTCGAGCTCTTGTCCCAGCCAGGTCTGCACTGGACCCAAAGCATGAAGCAGAGACATTTCAGAAACAGACACAGGGCCTGGATAAGAACTTGAGGAGCTTTCAGATGGCAAACCATCCACAACAACTGTACAGATAGGGTACATGAATTTAGGTTGCCGACATCCTTAAAATGTGAAGCATTTTCTGCAGTTGATATTCTGTTGGTATCTGGAGGGGATTTTCACTCCAGTAAAAAGGAGAGATGCTTGACATGTAGGATAAGCATTTATTTTTGCTGGTAGTCAGCCACCTAAAACAGACTTTCCCTCTTCAGGCATGACTAATGAATCAACATCCTGATAGCAACATATATGTAGATGTGATTTTCTACTTTAATTTCACATTGAGGCCAAATGGAAGTCTCCGGCAGAACCTACAAAAATGAGAGAGGAAAAAAAGTATGCATTATATATAAATAATAAATTATAGACCTTTTGAGGAAAAAAAAGTCAAATAAACTGTCCCTCTTTATTAAAATATTTTTGGTATCTTAGAACACTGATTTTTCCCTCCTATAATCTTTGATATTTTAAACTTCTAAAATGAATCCAGGCACTGTGGTACCTTCCTGTGTACCAGTAAGCTGGAAGGCTGAAGCAGGAAGACTGCTTGAACCCAGGAGTGCGAGGCTGTCCTGCACCATGACTGTGCCTATGAATAACCCCTGTGCTCCAGTGTGGGGAACATATTGAGACCTTGTCTTTATAAATAAATTTTTTAAAAAACTTAAAACAACATTGTGAACTTTTAAAAAGCTTAGTATCATTTAAAATAAATGAAAATTCAGGAGGTGATGCTCTGCTTCTGCTCAATTATACCAATTTTTTTTTTTTTTTTTTTGCTATCTCAAGAGATTGGACTAGTAAAATTTTGTTTCTGTAATGCTGAAAAACTTAACTAATAAATCACTAGTTCATATCTAAGTATAACAGAAATAAGTAGATGAAGAGTAATTTCATTGAAACATGGGTAAAAAAATTAGTTCTTTATGTTTTATACAAGTAATCAATTACTTTGTAAGGCTCGAAACTTTAGGACTGGTCATCTCTGACTTCATACAAATAAAGGTGGAGCACCAATCTGTTTTACAGCCAGGCTATACTATTATACCTATTGAAACTTGTCTTCTTATATACCTAGGTTGAATTTCTTAGTTTTTATGACAGATGACACACTTTTAGTTCAATAGCTTTCCCCCAAATTAACATACTTTCAATATGTGAAAGTAATCTAACAATGGCTTTATTAAATCGTAATATTACTTATATTAGAGTTCTGGTTAATTAACAAACCACCAGAAAATGAAAACTAATATAATGAAAGGTAAACCTCCTAAACTCAACTTTTGCATGAATTTTAACAGATAATAAGAGGGCTACCAAAAATTACTTTCAAAGTATTGTTAATAAATGTTAGTAAAAGCATCAAGTCGGAAAGACAAATACCATTACCCAAAGATTTAAGACTGAGTTTCTTGCATTTATCTATCACTATGTAGTAAATTTTACACACATTAAATACAAAGACAACAGTTTTAAGTTCACCACGGGACTAAGTTACTAAATTAATGTGTCACTAATACATGTTTTGCTACTTTTAAAATCCTCTCTACTATATTATCTTTTCTGAATTATGACAACTAGATAAATTAAAGCAAAGATTTTCTGTAACTTTCACCAGCTGAACTTTTCCAACTGACTTTCAAAACATTTTCCGTAATTCATTTAACATTTGGATCTCAGGATGCCAGAGAGATTGTCAATTAAATAACACACTCAATTCTGGAGATGTGCAAGAAATATGAAGAAAACGACCCCTAGAACACTATAATAAAATTACTCAAACTTGTCATAATCAGAAAAATTTTAAAGCACTCAGAGAAAAAAGAAACATTAAATATAGCAAACAAAAGATAAGTATGACCTCAGTTTTCTTGTTGGAAACAATACAAGTGAGCAGATAATAGAGCAAAAGCTTTAAAGTACTAAAAGAAAAAAAAAACTGTCAACCTAGAATTCTATACTCATTGAAAGTGTCTTTCAAAAAGATACTTGCACACTCATATTTATAGCAGCACAATTTGCTATTGCAAAAATATGGAACCAGCCCAAATGCCCATCAATCAATGAGGGGATAAAGAAATTGTGGTATATGTGTGTGTATATATATATATATACACACACACACACACACACACACACACACATATATACATACGTGTATATATGTGTGTATATATATATATACACCATGGACTACTACTCAGCCACAAAAAGGAACGAAATAATGGCATTTGCAGTGACCCTGATGGAACTAGAGACCATTATTCTAAGTGAAGTAATATAGGAATAGAAAACCAAACACTGTGTGTTTTCACTCACAAGCAGGAGCTAAGCTATGAGGATGCAAAGGCATAAGAATGATACTAGCGGACTTTGGGAACTCGGCGGGGAAAGGGTGGAAGACGGGTAAGGAATAAAAGACTACAAACTGGGTAGAGTGTATGCTGCTCAGGTGATGGGTGCACCAAAATCTCAGAAATCACCACTAAAGGACTTACTCATGTAACCAATCACCACCTGTTCCCCAAAAACCTATGGAAATAAAAAATAAAAATAAAAAGCAAAAAATTAAAAACTTTCAAAATGAAAGTGAAACAAATACTTTTTCTGATATGCAAAAACTGAAGGAATTTATCGCCAGCAAATGCTATGATTTAAATATCACCTCCAAGCCTCCTGTTGAAATTTAACTGCCATTGTGATGGTATTAAGAGATAAGACCTTTAAAAGGTGATTAGGTCATGAGGGCTCCAACTTCATATCACAGGAGTGGGTTCCTGATAAAAGGATAAGTTCAGCCCCATTTCTGTCTCAGGCACTCTTGCCTCCTCTTACCCTCCCCATCATGTGATGCTTTCTGCCATGGCATGACCCTCACTACATGCCAGTGCCATGCTTTTGGACTTCCCAGCCTCCAGGAACTGTGAGCCAACTAAACTATTCTTTATAAACACCTAATCTGTGTCATTCTGTTATAGCAACAGAAGACAGACTAAGAACAAAATGTGGATCCATTCAAGGGAACAAAGAGCACCAGAAATAACATTTGTCTTATTATTTAAATATCTTTAAAAGACAATTGCTTAAACAAAAATAATACAAAACGTTGTAGAGCTTTTATTTAATAACATACATATAAGTAAAACATAAGCCAACAGTAGCATAAAGGCCAGGAGTGGAGAAATGTAAGAATACTATTATAAGTTCTTGTATGAAATGGTTTATCTACTATCACTAGAAGACAAATTCCGATAACATAGCTGTTAATAATAATGAATGTAAATGACCTAAACACATCAATTAAAAGGCAGAGATACACTGAATTTTTAAACAGCAAGACCTAATTATATGCTGCCTATTAAAAAAAAAACCCTCCACTTAATTTTTTCCACAGAATTCAAATTTATTTTCCTAAATGTCAATCTGGTAGATGTAGCCTAAACACACCAGCTTTTCCCCAAACTTCTCTACCTGCTCTACTCAAGTAAGATATGGCGTCTTCTTTTTTCTTTTTAACTTTTATTTTAGATTCAGGGGGCACATGTGCAAGTTTGTTACCTGGGTATGCTGCATGATGCTGAGGTTTGGGGTATGAATTATTCCACTGCCCAGGTACTGAGTACAGTACCCAACAGTCAGTTTTTTCAACACTTACCGCCTCCCTCCCTCATCGGTATAGCAGTCTTCAGTGTTTACTGCTGTCACCTTTACATCCACGAGTAACTGATGTTTAACTCCCACTTCTAAGTGAGAACATACAGTATTTTATTTTCTGTTCCTACGTTAATTCACTTAGCATATTATCTTCCAGCTGCATCCACGTTGCTGCAAAGGACATGATTTCATTCTTTTTTTTTAATGGCTGCATAGTATTCTATGGTATATATGTACCACATTTTATTTATGCAATCCACTGTTGATGGGCACCTAGATTGATTCCATATCTTTGCTAGTGTGAACAGTGCTGTGATGAACATACGAGTACATGTGTCTTTTTGGTAGAATAATTTCTTTTCTGAGATGTACCCAGTAATGGGATTGCTGGGTCAAATGGTAGTTCTGTTTTAAGTTCTTTGAGAAATCTCCAAACTGCTTTCCACAGTGGCTGAACTAATTTACATTCCCACCAACAGTGCATAAGTGTTCCCTTTTCTCTGCAGCCTCATTAGCATCTGTTTTTTAATTTCTAATAACAGCCATTCTGACTGATGTGAGATGGTAACTCATTGTGGTTTTGATTTGCATTTCTCTGATAATCAGTGATGTGGAACTTTTTTTTATACGTTTGTTGGCTGCTTGTATGTCTTCTTTTGAAAATTGTCTGTTCACGTCTTTTGCCCACTTTTTAGTGGGGTTGTTTTTTTCTTGTTGAATTGTTTAAGTTTCCAATAGATTCTGGATATTGGAGCTGTGTCAGATGCATAGCTTGCAAATATTTTCTCCTATTCTGTAGATGGTCTATATACGAAATGGTGTATCTATTAATACTGTACACTGTTTACTCTACTGATAATTTCTTTTGCTGTAGATAAGCTCTTTAGCTTAATTAGATCTCATGTGTCAATGTTTGTTTTTGTTGCAATTGCTTTTGAGGACTTGGTCACACAAATTCTTTCCTAAGGCCAGAATGGTGTTTCCAAGTATGTTTCCTAGGGTTTTTATAGTTTGAGGTCTTACATTTAAATATCTATAATCCATGTTGGGTCAATTTTTATATATGCTGAAAGGTAGGGGTCCATTTTCATTCCTCTGCATATGGCTAGTAAGCTATTCCAGGACCATTTATTGAATAGGGAGTCCTTTTTCTGTTGCTTATTTTTGTCGACTTTGTTGAGGATTCGATGGCTACAGGTGTACACCTTTATTTCTGGGTTCTCTATTCCGTTCCATTGGTCTACATATCTATTTTTGTACCAGTACCATGCTGTTTTGGTTACTGTAGCCTTACAGTGTAGTTTGAAACCAGGTAACATGAAACCACTGGTTTTGTTCTTTTTGCTTAGGATTGCTTCGGCTATTCTGGCTGTTTTTTGGTTCCATATGAATTTTAGAATTTTTTTTTTCCAATTCTGTGAAAAATGACATTAGTAGTTTGATGGGAACAGTGTTGAATATGTAGACTGCTTTGGGCTGTATGGCCATTGTAACGCTACCAATTCTTCCAGTCCATGAGCATGACATATTTTTCCATTAGTTTGTGTTATCCATGATTTTATCGTCCTTCTTGCAGATCTTTCACCTCCTTCGTTAGATGTATTCCTAGGTAGTGTGTGTGTGTGTCTCTATTGTAAATGGGAGTGTTGTCTCTTGAAGGAATCACTGAGTTACTGCCAGTCCAGGGAGTGTATTCTTTTTTTTTTTTTTTTTTTTTGAGACGGAGTCTTGCTCTGTCGCCCAGGCTCGAGTGCAGTGGTGCGATTTTGGCTCACTACAACCTCCGCCTCCTGGGTTCTAAAAGTTCTCTGCCTCAGCCTCCCGAGTAGCTGGGATTACAGATGCCCACCACCATGCCCAGCTAATTTTTGTATTTTTAGTAGAGACGGGGTTTCACCATCTTGGCCAGGCTGGTCTTGAACTCCTGACCTTGTGATCCGCCCGCCTCGGCCTCCCAAAGTGCTACGATTACAGGCGTGAGCCACTTCGCCCAGCCTGGGAATGTATTCTTGATTTGGTTCTTGGTTTGAATATTATAGGTGTATAAAATCCACTTTAAATATAAAGACACAAATAAGTTAAAAGAAGAGAAAAAATATTACACTAACGTTAATAAAAAGAAAGCTAGGGTGTCTACATCAGTTTCTGACAACAGTAGATTTCAGTGCAAAAAATACTAAGAGATAAAGAAGGTCAATTCATAATGATAAAGGGATGGATGTATCAAAAGGACATACCAGTCCTTTATATTATACATCTAATAGCATACTTGCAAAACATATGAAACAAAAATTGGTAGAACTGCAAAGATAAATAAACAAGTCCACAACTATCTGTGTCAGTCACTGCAAGAAGAAATACACACACACACAAAATCAGTAAGGCTATAGAGAGAACAACATTATTAACCAACTTGACCTAAGATAAACTGTATCTTTGGCCACAGAAACGGTGCAATAAGCTTAAAAGAATTCAATCATACATGCATGTTCTCTGACCACATGGAATTATAACTGGTAACATAAAGATGTCTGGAAAAGCTTCCAAATATTTGAGAACTAAAAACATATTTCTAAACAATAGGGAAGGCCAGGCATGGTGGCTCACGCCTGTAATCCCAGCACTTTGGGAGGCTGAGGCAGGCGGATCATGAGGTCAGGAGATCGAGACCATCCTGGCTAATACAGTGAAACTCCGTCTACTAAAAATACAAAAAAACTAGCCGGGCATGGTGGTGAGCGCCTGTAGTCCCAGCTACTTGGGAGGCTGAGGCGAAAGAGTCACTTGAACCTGGGAGGAGGAGGGGGCTGCAGTGAGTCGAGATTGTGCCACTGCACTCCAGCCTGGGCGACAGAGTGAGACTCCCGTCTCGAAAAAAAAAAAAAAAAAAGGTGGGGGAAGAAGAAATTGGAGAAATTAACAAGTACTATATTTCGAACTGAATGTAAATGAAAACACAACCTATCAATATTTTTAGGATGCCACAAAAGCAGTCCTGAGAAAGAAATGTAGAGCACTGTCTATATTAGAAAAGGTCTTAAATCAATGATCTCAGTTTTCACCTTAAGAAACTAGACAACGAAGAGCAAACAAAGCCTAAACTAAGCAGAAAGTAGATCAGAGCAGAAACCAATGAAATAGAAAGCAGAAAAACAATAAAACCAAAAACAGGTTCTTTAACCTCTAGACAGACTGATCAGGAAAGAGAGAAGACATAGATTACCAGTATCAGGAATGAGAGAGGTGAGATCACTACAGATTCTATAGGTATAAAAATGAGAATAAGAAATATTAGAAAAACTTTATACCAATAAATTCAATAATTTATATGAAATGGAAAAATTCCTTGAAAGATACAAACTACCAAAGCTTACTCAAGAAGAAATAGAATGAATAGTCCTATATCTATAAAGGGAATTGAATTTATAGCTTAAAACTCACAAAGAAATTGCTAGGCCCATATAGCTTCAAAGGTGAATTCTACCAAATACTTAAGCATAATTCCAATTCTATAAAAACTCTCCCAATACTTCTCAAATCATGTTATGAAGACAGCATTAAACTGATACCAAAAGCCAATAAAGATATTACAAGAAACAGACTGAGCGCAGTGGCTCACGCCTGTAATCCCAGCACTTTGGGAGGCCGAGGCAGGCGGATCATGAGGTCAGGAGATCAAGACCATCCTGGCTAACACGGTGAAACCCCGTCTCTACTAAAATACAAAAAAATTAGCCGGGCGTGGTGGCAGGCGCCTGTAGTCCCAGCTACTCGGGAGGCTGAGGCAGGAGAATGGCGTGAACCTGGGAGACCGAGCTTGCAGTGAACCGAGATCGTGCCACTGCATTCCAGCCTGGGCGACACAGTGAGACTCCGTCTCAAAAAAAAACACAAAAAGATATTATAAGAAACAAAGAAGACCAATATGCCTCATGAGTACAGATGCAAAAATTTTACACAAATTTTCAGGAAATTTAATCCAATAATATACATCAAACCCAGAGGATACAACGATATCAGAAGAATGTTGTTCTACACAATTGTCTACCACAGAACCTCCAAAATATTCATTTCACTGTATAACTCAAAGGCCTTAAAAATTGACACCATGAAAGATCTGATCCACTGTAAAGACTGATACATTGTTTCAGTTTTATTATGTTTACTTTAAAACATGATCTCAAGCCAACCGTAAGATTCTTTCTGTTGTCAACAGAGAGTTCACATTTCTTTAGCCAAGTGAAAGGATTCAAGGAGGTGAGATGAAATTAGCATATGAATGCAAAATAAAGCAAAGCACAGTGAACTCCCACATGATCTCAAAGCTGGCTAAAACTTTCGCTTGCATTACTATCCTTAAGAGGACTGTTCTTACAACTTGTCCAAAATCTGATTGCATGTAATTTTAGAATAACTGGTTATATCTATAGTCATGAGTGATTAAAATCTATACAGTACAGACTACAGAGAACCAAGGAAAAGAAAGAAAAAGAAAGTAAACGCTGACAAGTAGCTTCAGACTACTCTACATTCATCTATCCAGTACTTTTCAGTGGATACTAATAACTTGGGTTTTCAGACAGAAGCACCAACCACAAGATGGCTTCTTCCGATACCATAATGACAGATCTAAATGTTCTTGGAGCTAAAGAGTATTCATTCTCCCTGCTTTAGCTCAAACTGTTAGCAGATGACCCACGTACAGAATACTGGGCACTAAGCTTTCTCTACCTAACCAGCAAGCCTTTGGTAGAGGGGTAAACATTTGACCTAATTAGAGACTATTTCTAGTTCTGAATTGAAAGGAGACTCCTAGGTATGTTGGTTCATGAATTATCTGTTTAATTAAAACTTACTGCACATATGATCCATCATGGTGAAACTTACCTCTAATGGTCACAGCATTGAGGGTCAGTGCTGGTTTTGACAAGCACAGGCAAAAACCCATGTTTATTCACCTGGCATGATGAGGAACACAACTGGCAAACACCCAAATTTCAAACTGTCTATCTGCCTTTACGCTCATTCGAAACATGGAATTTAGTCAATATGAAGTTTTAGTTTAAATTCTATAAAAAAGTTTTAAAGAAAAAGCACCACTATGTATCAACTGTTTTTTTTTTTTTAATGTTCCCTTCCCTCTTCAGAGGCTTGTGCCAAGAGAAAAGGACCTTCAAATCATCTTATCTTTCTCTTATGCAAAATTAGCCCAAATCATCCTAATTCATGTGTATTCCCACATGAATACACTTATTTTAAAATTTGTCTTTTTTGCTTTAAAGTTTAAATGGTCTCTATTAAAAATGTAAAAAAATATAGATAATTCCCATAAAAGTTTATATATCATTTGAGTCATCTTTAATTCACGGAGGTAGGATGGTGAGCGGAAAGTACACTAGTTTAGCAATCATAGTATCTAGGTTTTTGCACACAGTCCCACCTCTGCCACTTAATAGCTGGCTTTTGTGCCCACAACTTCCCAGGGTCATTGTTTTCTCATCTGTAAAACAGAATAATGTATACTGACTCTTCCTTTCAACCTCTCACAAGACTGTTGCATGGGAAAATGAAAAGTCTATCTGTGTATTTTGGGGTCTCTGTATTTCTCCAAATAGCACACAAATTGAAGGTATTGTTAAAGACTATCACACTCAAATTGTTTTTATATGCTTAGTATTACAGGTTCTGTTACTAATAGGATTATATGAAGAACAGTAATTATTTAAAATATGTTAGTCTTTTAGAATAAAATACTCAATTTCCTTACTATCCTTAAAAAAAAAAAAAACCAACTATGAGATCATCTTCATTTATAATAACCTAGTTCTAGTCCTATCAGGGCCTTTCCTCTTTCAGGTAACATTGTAGTTCTCTACTACAAAGTTCTAATATGACAGTGCAAAGAACCCAAGGTGGTTAAGTGCAAAGGAGGAGGAATATGGAAATACAACAACCTCTCTTTACTGTCCAGTTTTCTACTTGTTTTAGAACACAGACATCTGCAGAGCAATCTCCATACATTTAAACTATGTTATCCCCAAGCAGTCCAGAGAAAGAGCTCAGCACATACATATACTTGCAGTTGTATGCCTAGTATACAACTGCAAGCCCTTTTAAAGACCTTAGGATTAAAAATAGCCCTGGTCCAATGAAAATTATCCCCCAAAGGCTGGAAGAACTCTGTGCAGGCTCTGGGGTCAATATCAACATTGCTCTGTGCCGCCCGGCAGTGACAGTGTGATGGAGTAAGGCGAGCACAGCTGTCAAGCCAGGCTCACTCCTACGGCAGCCCCCAGGAAACCCTGCACTAAGTTTAAATACATGCCACTTTGGGTCTCCAGGAGTCAGAGCCCTGGGCATGAGAGTTTATAACCAGCCCAGGGACTAAACTACATTTTTAAATGAAAGTATTTAATTCTTTATCTAGTCTACATGTTTTCAGGGTGATATAATAAACCCCAAATGGTTTGGCCATTAAGGGGGAGAAAAAACAACAGATCTGGCCCGGCGCGGTGGCTCACGCCTGTAATCCCAGCACTCTGGGAGGCAGAGGCGGGCAGATCACAAGGTCAGGAGATCGAGACCATCCTGGCTACCACGGTAAAACCCTGTCTCTACTAAAAATACAAAAAGTTAGCCGGGCGTGGTGGCGGGTGCCTGTAGTCCCAGCTACTCGGGAGGTTGAGGCAGGAGAATGGCGTGAACCTGGGAGGCGGAGCTTGCAGTGAGCCGAGACTGCGCCACTGCACTCCAGCCTGGGCAACAGAGCGAGACTCCGACTCAAAAAAAAAAAAAAAAAAAACAAAACAGATCTAAGTACTTAAATTATTACATAAGTAAATACTTTTCCAAGAAGTAGACCAAACATGATGCCACACTTCACACAAGTAATAATGAAGGGTTTTTCGGAGCAGTGAGGAATTGTTCTGAGGAAGTTCACAAATCTTCCTAAAATCTCATCCCTTATGTAATAATGTTCTGAGAAACACGGTACCATCTTTTTATACTCTATATGACATACATCACTAAAAATAATTCAAATTACAACTCCTATTGGTGTTCCTAACTATTTAGAGTGCACTAATAGCATTTCTTATAAGCTGTAAGGGACATACTATCTATAGTTCAGTTTCTTTAGTGTTCAAGTACAGCAGACATGTGGCCAAGTTAATTTAAATATTAAGATATTTCCCTTTTTTGTAATACACTATAAATAATTCTAGGTGTGATTACAACATATGAAAACTATTTCAAAAAGCATACTCTCTTTCTGACGTGGCTGCATAAATACTATCTGTGGACTGTTCTCTCAATTTACTTTTGTTACAGCACAACTGATCAAAAAGAGCACCAGACAGCAAACAGTCACAAACTGGGCTTCTCTGGGCAAAACGTAAAATGTGGACCTTGGGGAGAACAATCTGGGCAGCTCTATTCAGCCGATATATTCACTTGCTGAAGTGGTCTTTATTAGTACCACAGCACTTCTTTCTTTCTTCTCATGTTTATCATATATACCTTTATTAGCAAAGTTTTAAAGTATTTCTAAAATATAAAAATAGAAGTACATACTGATACATAATTTCAGCACCTAATATTCACTGTTAGTATTTTGGTGTGCTTATTACTAGTGTTTTTTCCTTTGCATAGGACTTTAAATTTATTATTTCTATATATCAAATAATAACATATATATACTTTAGTATTCTGCCTTTTTCACCTGGCATTATGTCATCCCCATGGTGTTCTAAGACCCTTACTGCACTGCCCAATATGGTAGCCACTAGTCACATGTGGCTATTTTAAACTAAAAGTCAGTTCCTCAGTCACACCAGCTACAGTTCAAGTGCTCAACAGCCACATGTAGCTAGTGTGCAAATATAATACATTTCCATAATCACAAAAGTTCTACTAGACGACACTAGTTTTGACTCTCTCCTCTCTAGCAAATGATTATTGAGCTTAACAAAGACTCATAAGCTCTTTCAATAGAGTGCATATGCCCCTCCCCACGTTCTAGTAGATTGTCCAAGACACTAGCTGGAAGAAAGGCTACTAATCACAGCTACTCTGAAGTAACACAGTGTGCCCAGAAAGAACTGTTTGAGAGAACTGAGAAACATCTACTTTATGTTTGATAGGTCTCAAATTTCAAAAGGTCAAATTTCATTACATTTCAATATAATCATGGAAGGTTCAACGACTAAGTCAGACGGTATGGAATAACAAGAACAACTAAAGCTTATTGACAAAACAGAGAACTGAGAATAATTAGGATAAGGGGTCAAGAACAAACTGAGGGAAAAGGTTAAAATAGGGTAGATTATGCAACAGAAACAACTCCCAAATTACACTAGCCTAACACAAAGGTTTATATCTTAAAAAAAAAAAAAAAATTAGGCCAGGCACAGTGGCTCACACCTATAATCCCAGCACTTTGGGTGGCCGAGGCGGGCAGATTGCTTGAGCTCAGCAGTTCAAGACCAGCCTGGGCAACATGGTGAGAACCCATCTCTACCAAAAAAAATACAAAAATCAGCCAGGCGTCGTGGCTCGCGCCTGAAGTCCCAGCTACTCGGGAGGCTGAGGTGGGAGGATCACTGGAGCTGGGGAGACAGAGGCTGCAGTGAGCCAAAATCATGCCAAAGCATTCCAGCCCAGGTGACAGAGTGAGACCGTCTCAGAAAGAAAAAGACAAATTTATAGGGTACATGTGCAATTTTGTTACATGCATAGATTGCACAGTAAGTCAGGGTTTACACAATATCTGGCTTTCTATGTCTAGCTTGTGCCTTATCACTTAAGACAATGACTTCCAGTTCCATCAGTGTTGCTGCAAAAGACATGATTTCACTCTTTTTTTTATGTCTGAATAGCATTCTATTGTATGTATAGACCACATTTTCTTTACCCATTTATTCACTGATGGACACTTAGGTTGATTCTACATCTTTACTATTGTGAATAGTGCTGCAATAAACATATGAGTACAGGTATCTTTCTGACATGTTCTTTTCCTTTGGGTATCTACTTTGGGTAGATACTCAACAGTGGGAATGCTGAATCGAATGCTCGTTCTATTTTCAGTTCTTTGAGAAATCGCCATACTCTTTTCCATAGAAGCTATACTAATTTATATTCCCACCAAAAATGTTTAAGAGTTTCCTTTTCTCTGCATCTGTGCTAATATCTGTCTTTTTGTGTGTGTGTGTGTCTTTTTAATAATAGCCATTCTGACTGGGGTAAGATGACATCTCATTCTGGTTTTGGTTTGCATTTCTCTGATGACTGGTGATGCCGAGCTTTTCTTCATACACGTGTAGGCCATGTGTATGTCTTCTTTTTAAAAAAGTCTGTTCATGTCTTTGCCCACTTTTTAATGGGATCTTCTTGTTTTTGCTGTTGTTGAAGTGTCTCAATTCCTTGTATATTCTGGATATTAGTTCTCTATCAGATAAATAGTTTGCAAATATTTTCTCTCATTCTACAGGCTGTCTCTTCTATCTGCTGCTGATTTCTTTTGCTCTGCTGACGTTTTTTAGTTTCATTAAGGCTCACTTGCCTATTTCTGTTTTAGTTGCCTGTGTTTTTCAGGTCGTAGTCACAGATTCTTTGCCTATATCAATGTCCAGAAGAGTTTTCCCTAGGTTTTCTTCTAGTATTTTTATAGTTTCGGGTCTTACGTTTAGGTCTTTAATCCATCTTGAGTTGATTTTTTGTATATGGTGAGAGACTGGGGTCCAATTTCATTCTTATGCATAGGGCAATCCAATTTTTCCAGCACCATTTCTTTAAGAGGGTGTCCTTTCTCTGATGTCTGTTGTTGTTAGTGTTGTCAAAGATCAGTTGGCTATAAATATGTGGCTTAATTTCTGGACTCTCTATTCTGTTCCATTGTCTATACATCTATTTTTACACCAGTACCATGCTGTTTCGGTTACTATGCCCTTGTAATATAATTTGAAGTCAGGTAATGTGTACCCCCAGCTTTGTTCTTTTTGGTCAGGATTGTTTTGGCTATTAGGGCTCTTTTTTGATTTCATATGAATTTTAGGATTTTTCTAATTCTGTAAAACATGACATTAGTATTTTGATAGGGTTACATTGAATCTGTAGATTGCTTTGGATAGTACAGTCACTTTAATGATATTAATTCTTCCAATCCATGACCATGGGATGTCTTTCCATTTATTTGTCATCTACAATTTCTTTTATCAGTGTTTTGTAGTCTTCCTTGTAGAGATCTTTCACCTCCTTGGTGAAATGTATTCCTAGGCACCTTGTTTTTTTACAGCTATTGTAAATGGGACTGCCTTCTTGATTTCTTCCTCAGCTAGATCGTTACTGGTATATAGAAACATTACTGATTTTTGTATGCTGATTTTGTATTCTGCAACCTTACTGAATTTATTAAATCTAGGAGGGTTTTTGGTGGAGTCTTTAGGTTTTTCTACATATAAGAGCACATTATTGGCAAACGGGGATATAATCTGACCTCCTCTTTTCCAATTTGGATGCCTTTTATTTCTTTCTCTTGCTTAATTTCTCTCGCTAGGACTTCCACAAAGGTTTATATCCTTCTCATATTACGTGTTCATCCTGGATTGGCAGGGATGATCAGGGTAATCACTCATCATAATCATTCTGGGACACAGGGTGACAAAATGGCCATCATCTTGAACCCTGCTAGTCTAGGGGGCCAGAGAAAATAAGATCTGCACCAAAGCTGGCACTGGTACTTTGAATGCTTCCTCCTGGAAGTGAGCTACTCCCATTTTATGAGTCTAAGCAAGTCTCTTAGCCTCACTTCACTTTAATAGGGCAGGTATCACTAGCCCTAATGACCACTGCAAGGGGTAGAAAATGGGGCTGTTAATAGGAAACAACTCTGAAGTCTAACATTACTGAAACTAGCATTCTGGTAAACATAGACAAACTATCAGAGACAAAAGTAAAAGGATCACAAAAGTTTCAGAAAGCACAGACACGGCTGAAACACTAACACCCAACTGGCAATGGAATCATTCCTGCCCTGCTTTCCTTAAGCAGCCCTTTCTAATTATTTAAGGGCATACCGCTGTCTTCCTCTAAACACTTACAGAGTGCTAGCTGTCCTCATGGCCTGCTGCCTTGTGATGATGTCCTTTTATACTATTCTCTAACTGCCTCCTGGGAATGGGTTCCTTATCAAATAGGCCTAAAGTTCTTCAGGTCAAACTGTGACATACTCCACATGTACCATTTAGTAGAATGCTTAGGCCTTGGCAGGTGATCAAAACTGCGCTGAACTAATTCCTTCCCAAATCTAAATGGAGGAGAATAAATTCTGAAAAAGAGAAGTTTGGTAAATAAAATGATATTCATAATACTAGAAGGTGGGAGAAAGAAACCAACTCAGATCACATTCTGAGTCCACAGGCAGGGACTAACTAACATAGGAATTTTAACTCATTCTCTCACGATCCCATGTACTAGAGGTTTCTTGTGTACAAGGCACTGTGCCTGGTGTCAGTGATGTCGAGACAATCACATGACTCTCTCAGGATTTTCCTTTAGGTATTTACCATCCTATATTAGCGGGCTTTTGCCTTAGGTAAAGCAACTTGAACTCTTCCCACAGAAGCCCTCTACCATTCCCTTTGATCTAGTACAGTACTTCTGCAAGTCATGCTTGAACTCTCTATATTTTTAACTGGTCCTTTCTCACTACAAAGTTCATACTCACATTGTTGATGTGCTCGGTACCCAAGACTCTGCATTACCTGCAACTGTCTTTTCATAATTATTCAATTTGGGTGTTTATAGGACTTTCACACAAGGAAAAGACTTGAGGGGGAAGGCATATAGGATATATAACATAAAGTAAAAGAAAGAATATAGGAAAAAGAATAAAGAAAACAGGTATTTGAAATATTAAGACTCTGGCTTTTGGACTCCATTACTTTTCATCAAAATCCTAAATAATATTTGCCTGGCAAGCCACAGAGTATGAACATACAATTAAGTAGCTACACATTTATAAGTAAGACTTGTCTGTTATTTTCTTTTTTCCTTTTTTTCTTTTTTGAGACATAGTCTCACTCTGTTGCCCAGGCTAGAGTGCAGTGGCATGATCTCAGCTCACTGAAA
Organism: Hylobates moloch; assembly: GCF_009828535.3. Lineage (NCBI taxonomy): Eukaryota > Metazoa > Chordata > Mammalia > Primates > Hylobatidae > Hylobates > Hylobates moloch. Next base: position 78,368,193 of record NW_026652292.1, on the reverse strand, counting down.
CCTCTGCCTCCCAGGTTCAAGTGATTCTCCTGCCTCAGCCACCCGAGTAGCTGGGACTACAGGTGCACGTCACCACATTTAGCTAATTTTTGTATTTTAAGTAGAGACGGGGTTTCACCATGTTGGCCAGGCTGGTCTCCTGACCTCAAGTGATCCACTCGCCTTGGCCTCTCAAAGTGCTGGGATTACAGGCATGAGTCACTGCGCCTGGCCTTGTCTGTTATTTTCTGATCTCAGCACATGAATTTGGAACCGAAGATAATGCTTATTCTCTTTAGTAGGTAGCCTGGCTCCAAAGCCAATCTACAGCCAGAAGAGAAAATCCATAAATAATCTACAACCCAAACTGGAATTCCAGCACTGAAAACAGGAACCAAGGGCTATAAACTAAATTATGTAAACCGGTTTACCCTAGGTATCTGAAAAGCTATGTGGAAATGGACAATCAGACCTACAGTTTTCTTCCCCATTCTAGAAGTGTGTCAAGTCCCAGGAAATGAATAAGGCTTTTTAAAAAGTAATGTAATCAACAAAACTAGTGTGAGACTTGAGTTCTTTCTATGAAAAGAGGAAAAACTGCATAAAGATTGAGAAATTCCATTCTTACTAGTCATCAGAAATAAACACGTAAGTATATATTCTCCAGTGACAATTAAAATGAATTATTAATATTTTCATAAACAGGCCAGGCGCGGTGGCTCACGCTTGTAATCTCAGCACTTTGGGAGGCCGAGGCGGGCGGATCACGAGGTCAGGAGATCGAGACCACGGTGAAACCCCATCTCTACTAAAAATACAAAAAAAAATTAGCCGGGCGTGGTGGCGGGCGCCTGTAGTCCCAGCTACTCGGAGAGGCTGAGGCAGGAGAATGGCGTGAACCCGGGAGGTGGAGCTTGCATTGAGCCGAGATCGCGCCACTGCACTCCGGCCTGGGCAAAAGAGCGAGACTCCGTCTCAAAAAAAAAATATATATATATATATATATTTTTTTTTTTTTTTTCATAAACAGGATTGTTCTTATAGATAAGATTACTACTCGATAGCAAGAGAAGTAGGAAATGTTTTCATAAATTGCAAGCCTTAACAGAGTTGGTTAATCTGGTTAATCTTTATGTTTAAAAGATAAGGAAGAAAAGCTGGACGCTGTGGTGTGTGCCTATAATCCTAGCTATTGGAGAAGCTGAGGCACTTGAGCCCAGGCATACAGGGCCAACCTGGGCAACATAGCAGGACCCTGTCTTAAATAGATAGATAGATAGATAGATAGATAGATAGATAGATAGATAGATAGATAGATAGATAGATAGATAGATAGATAGATAGATAGATAGATAGATAGATAGATAGATAAAAAGGAAAAACCCATTTTGTAATGATAAAGTGTAGGTGAAAGCGATCAGTTCTACGGAGATTCAGAAGTACTAAGCAGACTTCTATTAAAACAAATGAGAGCTAGATCTAGTGTGTAATGAGACTACATAAAAGGGAAAAGCTTTCTATGCAACCTGGATAAACTTACCTCTACCGAGGAAATGCTACTGTCAAATGCTCACAGACCTGAAAGTTTCGAGCAGCCTGTATGTTCTTATTGTTTTAATTCTTTTTTTTTTTTTTTTTGAGACGGAGTCTCACTCTGTCACCCAGGCTGGAGCGCAGTGGCGTGATCTCGGCTCACTGCAAGCTCCGTCTCCCAGGTTCACGCCATTCTCCTGCCTCAGCCTCCCAAGTAGCTGGGATTACAGGCGCCCACCACCACACCCGGCTAATTTTTTGTATTTTTAATAGAGATGGGGTTTCACCGTTTTAGCAAGGATGGTCTCAATTTCCTGACCTTGTGATCTGCCCACCTCGGCCTCCCAAAGTGCTGGGATTACAGGCGTGAGCCACCGCCAGGCCTCTTATTGTTTTAATTGTTACTGTTTGAACTTATTGTTTAACTGTACTATGGAGATGAACTGCTTGTGTAAAGTTACATTGTTTTATGTCTAACTTTTACTTGATTCCAGTTATTTGATGATTCTTATTCATCTGTTAATATTTCTGGTTTGAAAAGCTGGACTGCCATATTAAAATTTTTTTTTTACAGGTTATCAAATTATAATAACCAATGTAGACATTTAGTTCATTTAGACCAATTAGATGTCAAAATTCTTTAGCAGGGCTACAAAATGGCAGTTTTTATGCCTTCAAAAAGTTATAGAGATTTACAAAAATGCCTTTTTTACCTAGCAGGGGTAAACCTCACATCAGACACTTTACAGGACAAAAGGATATAACATTTGGGCCCAAGGGGAAGCGGTAAATGTATACACTTACAACTGAAGCAAATCCTCCTCCTTCCTTGCAAAAAATAACAAAATAGCAACCAAACAAAATGCAAAAGCAAGATAAAACAAAATTATTACAAAATTCTAAAAGCTTTTGGAAAAATTGTTGGAAAAGGGATGAAACAACTAAATTTTAGAAATTTAAAAATTTCAATTAGGAGAAACGGAAACATCTACACATTAAGAAACGCAAAATTTCGAAAACCTTAAGCTTACTCGGAAAAAAACTAAAATAAGTAATTTTTACACTTTTTGAAAATGCAAAAAGCTCCAACATGATGAAACCCACTTTGTCAACGTTGAAACATTTTATCATATAAAATACTAGATCATAGTGTACCAAAATAATTTTACAACGTGATATTGTTGGTCCTCAAAATGTCTGGGCATATAAATTCTGCAGCTTTCAACTACTAAACTCAAAACCACAAATATCTTCTGAGTTTCAATGAGTGGGGTAAAAGCAGCATGAAATTCTGTAACTCACTGGTAAGACAGTGAATTAACTTTTTAAAAATTACTATAAAAGCCACAGCCAAGTAATACAAATTACAGTTCTCCAAAACGGACTTAGGTAAGAAGCAATACTTCAATAATGTGTTTATATCTGTCAATAATCTAATTCTATATGAAAAGTTTATATGGATTATCTGATTCATATCCTAATAGTTAAAAATTTTAAAGAGTCCAAATAAAATTTTCTGCTTATGCAAAAAGATACACACTAGAGAACTCAGAATAGGATCAAAGTAGTACATATGTTCATTTCTCATCCATTAATTATATGCTTCCAATATTAAATCAAGCTTTTAGATATGGTTCTGAAGATAACTACAGTAATTCTTCTGGACCCTAAGAAGATATTTAAATAAACAGTGTCATCATTTAAAGGATGACTCGCTACACAGTTTCCCCAAAGCATATTCTGGGTGATATAAAAATATATTTCTTTGCCATAAACTTCTTCATTTTGCATAAATTAGGGAAATACCAAAGCTGAAACAAGAGCAGGTTTGTTTATTTCAGGACATCTTGAAAGCTTTAATAGGCTAATATCCACCCGGAACCTCCAAGAAGGAAACAAAGCAGTGGAGAGCACTCATTCATTCATTGACCCCTTTTGCTTCCTTGGAACACAGCTTGGGAAACAGGAGATGTTCTAATCAGAAAGAATTTTCTCCAAGGCCCAAGTTATTAATATAAGCAAGGCACAGATCACCTGACCTGAGGTCTTTATATCCTGAATTCCCAGGATTAAAAAGTTAAACTGAAGATTTAGGAATAAAATCATTAATTATATTCATCTCCTTTCCTTTAAATAACTTGCATAAACTGTACTATTCTATACAGTAAATCAACTAGTATTCCCTTTTATATGGTATCAGAAACTTCCACATTTTCCCATTTCCCACATACACTTAGGGACTTACTGGTTGTCTTCATTCTCAATGCATTCTCTGGAACGGTTACAAGGGCAGAGTCCACCGTGCCCTACCTTTGTCAGTGCACACTACCTACACAACAGTGAAGCAGGCATTTTAGTATCAAAGACGTACTTACCATCATTAAAATGATCTTAGGTTTCTTTACACTTTACAAAGCAACCACAGCTTTTAATGGACCAAAAGGCAGCTGTCTGACAATGGGATGTTAATGGCAGAGCTTCCACTAGGTAATGAACGCAACTGGTCAGTGGCTCTAAACTGAGGATGGCAGAGTATGGCACACTAGTGTTCATGTACCAGAACAAGAGGGAGCACTCCAGGGGCTGGTGGAGGGAGGCCCGCTAGAGCAGGAATACCAGTATTTAACAAACATTTGCTAAGTATTAGGCACAGCTGCTAAAAGTGTTAGAAATGCTACCAAATTTAATTGTACTTTAAGGCATCCTTGAATCTGGGAAACACATTGAGAATTCCTACCAGCTGTGATGTTTATCTCATGGAACTTTCCCTAAATAAATAAAATAGATATATTTCTCAAAACCTCAAATACAAATACTTTAAAGACAAGTTAACATGTAAATGCCATACTTAACAAAGGTGATACATCTTGGATTGGAATTATATGTTAAGTAAAACCTTTCCTCTCAAAAATGACTATCTGTAGAGCCCTATAAGGATATCTCCTTAAAATTTCAGATATGTTCAAGTCACAAATACTATGTTACAAGGTAAATGCAAAGGAAGAAAATAGGTAGGCAAAATACACACTGTATGGCTCAGAAAAGCAAAAATAAACATGGAAGGAAAATAGCTAACAATCCAAACATTAAACATAAAAATCCACTTCCAAGTAACTTACGTCAAATATAAAATTGGTTATTCCTTTTTTATAAATTCTGGTCAAGTTCTCTAACATGAAATACTTGATTCTGAGGTTAGTAAAAAGTATTCTCTTTAAGTGAATATGAAATTAGACAACTCTAGAAAGAAAGAAATTATTATACTTGAAATTTTAATCAGGGTAATCTTATCCAAATGAATCCTTCAAGTATTTTCTAACTACCAGTAACTACATAACTACTGGAATCTTCCAACTATTACCTAACTACCAGTAACTATATAACTTGAGAGCTGCGTGACAGACCCTTGAACATTCATGTTTCAACGTTTGGCATTCATGTTTGATAACGTCAAAGATTTGTGTAATTTATCAAAAGTCACCCCCTACAAATCTTTCTCTTACCTTGTCTTCTCAGTCTATATTTCTAACTACTCATGGAATATTTCCATTTGAACTCATTTCCATTGAGCTGGGCTTCAATTTATATGAGAAAGTCCATATATATATATATATGCACTCATTTTAATTTTTTTCAAGAGATAAGGTAGCTGTCATCCAGGCTGGAGGTGCAGTGGTACAATCATAGCTTACTACAGCCTAGAACTCCTGGGCTCAAGTGATCCTCCCACCTCACCTTCCACAGTAGCTGAGGCTACAGGCATGCACCCACCAAACCTGGCTTTTTTTTTTTTTTTTTTTTGGTTAAGACAGAGTATGTTGCTCAAGTATGCCCAGTATGTTGCCTAGGCTGGTCTTGAACTCTTGACCTCAAGTGATCCTTCCATTTCAGCCACCTAAAATGTTGGGATTACAAGCATGAGCCACTGCTCCCAGCTATATGCACTCATATTCAACTATTACTCTTCTTTCAACCTTCTGTCATTCTTTCCTTCCTTGAGAGAACCTCATACCAATTAATTTCATTCTTCTGTGCTCCTTACATCACCAACATACCACACCTTGCTCTATACCTGAATCACCACTCTGTATTCTATGTTATAGCAAAATCCCCTTTCTGTCTTTATGTCCTTGGGGAAGACGTGAAGATGAAGCATTCCGGTTGGAGTCAGCTTCCATCAGAAGAAAAGGATAACTGTGCACTGTAACTCTGTTCGTACATAAGACACACACACACACATAGTTATTTAGTAAGGGGGCTGGTGGGTTGGGGGGGTTGAGAAGAGTCACAGAGAAAGAGGAAGAGACTTACCCAGTATTTCTCCAGAATGCCAACCAACGAGTCAAATGAAATCAATCAAAAAAATTTCTAAGAAAAATATTGTCCAACTGTGGCACGCTGTGATGTTCAACCCAGACCCTCAACTGAAGGCCATGCAGCCCCAGCTGCTGGGAGTGCTCCATCAGCCCCTTCAAGTACTGCTATGGCTACAGAGAACTGCCTCACCCGACATCTTGCCCTCTTCCAGGCAAGTCATCCTGACTGACTGAGAGAGTGTACAGGCCTGGCTACCCAGCCCAAGCCAGGACAGCTCCCATGAGCTATTCTAATGGGGTCGGCCAGGGCTATACTATAATTGGGCATGCAAGGTAGCTCAACTTCTCCATTCCCTGAGTCTGGACCCTACCAGCAAGCCCTAATAGACATTCTGCATGCTAAATTGTCTGCATCTGCTTCCCAAAGTACCCGCCTTCCCAGAGAACCCAACTTGTGACACTCATGAAGGAACTAACAGCCCTATCAGGATCAAGGGCCCCTTTATTGCATATAAACAGCAGAAACCACCACCATTTAGTGGGTCTTTATTATGTGCAATACACAGTGAGGGATACAAACTTAATCTGGAAGGTAATGGTGGCATGTATACAAATAACTTCTAAAGCTAAAAGAGTGTGATTTCAGCACATGCACAAAATGATCATCCTCGCAGGCCCTGTATTTTTCTTTGTACTGCAAATAAACCAGAATCCACATTTCTACTTTATGAAAACCCCATGTTCTACATTTAAAAACATGGATATGCTAATTAAAGTCCTAAGCACTGTAAGCCACTTAATAGCATCTTTCTCTTTTTTTTTTCCTTTTTGTCCTGTCACCCAGTCTGGAGTGCAGTAGAGCAATCATAGCTCACTGCAGCTTGGAATTCCTGGGCTCAAGCAATCCTCCCACCTCAGCCTCCAGAGTAGCTAAGACGACAAGTGTGTGGCCATCAAGTACAGCTTTTTTCTTTGGTAGAGATAGGGTTGCATTACATTGCTCAGGCTGGTCACAAACTCCTAGGCTCAAGCAATCCTCCCACCTCAGCCTCCAGAGTAGCTAAGATGACAAGTGTGTGGCCATCAAGTTCAGCTTTTTTCTTTGGTAGAGATAGGGTCGCACTACATTGCTCAGGCTGGTCACGAACTCCTAGGCTCAAGCAATCCTCCCACCTCAGCCTCCCAAAGGGCCAGGATTACAGGCATGAGCCACCATGCCTGACCTAGTGGCATCTTTTCAGTCTCTTACAACCACTATCCACTTATTCTTTGAACAAAGGTGAACTGAATCTCTAGAACTGCACTGTCCAATGAATATGGTAGCCACTAGTGACTATCTACATTTAAATTAATTTAAATAAAATTGAAAATTCAGTTCTTTAATGGCACAAGCCACATTTCCAGTGTTAATAGCCCCATGTAGCCCGTAGATACTGAATAGAAAAGACAGTGAACATTTCCATTACCAAACAAAGTTCTACTGGACACAACAGGTCTAACACATCAAGATTTGGGGAAATGGTGACAATTCCACATCCTGGTTCAATACCCAGCTGCTGAACTTAATTTCCTACAAACTAAGAAAATTACAAATTATCCTATGACCAAATTATCAAGAACTCTGTCTATACTTATATTTGTATTCCCATTACATTCCATGTTAATAAGCTGTTGGAAAAGCATTGCTGAACTGAACAAACCCTTAAGAACCTGCCTGTCCTTCCTAACTAGGCTCTTGGTATCACCCCCCTCACATAACCTTTCAGAGTGATGAGCCCAGGAGCCAACCTGGCTCTGCATCTTCTGTGTGACCCAAAACTACATAAAATGTTACCAAATGACATTTCTGCCATTCTGCTTACTTCATTTACAGAATTCAAACAAGTATAATGAGCAAGGTCTTTTCCTCCAAATTTTCTCTTTTTTTTTGAGACGGAGTCTCCTCTGTCACCCAGGCTGGAGTGCAGTGGCATGATCTCAGCTCACCACAACCTCCATCTCCTGGGTTCAAGTGATTCTCCTGCAACAGCCTCCTCAGTAGCTGGGATTACAGGTGCATACCACCACACCCAGCTAATTTTGTATTTTTAGTAGAGATGGGGTTTCTCCATGTTGGTCAGGCTGGTATCGAACTCCTGACCTCAGGGGATCCGCCTGCCTTGGCCTCCCAAAGTGCTGGGATTACAGGCATGAACCACCACACCTGGCCCCAAATTTTCAAATATAATAAAATCAGAACACATCAAGAAAATAGAGCATACATAAGTCCGGGCACGATGACTCAGCACTTTGGGAGGCCAAGACAGGCAGATCACCTGAGGTCAGGAGTTCGAGACCAGCCTGGCAAACATGGTGAAACCCTATCTCTACTAAAAATACAAAAATTAGCCAAGCATGGTGGCGGGCACCTGTAATGCTAGCTACTCGGGAGGCTGAGGCAGGAGAATCACTTGAACCCAGGAGATGGAGGTTGCAGTCAGCAAAGATCATGCCACTGCACTCTAGCCGGGGCAACAGAGTGAGACTCCATCTCAAAAAAAAAAAAAAAGAAAAAAGAAAAGAAAAAGAAAAAGAAAACGAAAACAGAGCATATGAAACAAAAGCCAGCCAGGCAGAGTGGCTCACACCTGTCATCCAAGCACTTTGGGAGGCCGAGGCAGGGGGATCATGAGGTCAGGAGATGGAGACTATCCTGGCCAACATGGTGAAACCCCGTCTCCACTAAAAATACAAAAATTAGCTGGGCGTGGTGGCGGGCACCTGTAGTCCCAGCTACTCGGGAGGCTGAGGCAGGAGAATCACTTGAACCCGGGAGGTGGAGGTTGCAGTGAGTCGAGATTATGCCACTTCACTCCAGCCTGGCAACAGGGTGAGGCTCTGACTCAAAAAACAAACAAAACACAAAAAAATCCAACTAATCTCAAAGCAAAAACCCAATGTGTAAAAAATAGAATTCTTAGTCTCTATAAGAGTCTTTCTAATAGTTATATAGTCTTAGGCTATGCCATCCACGATGTTGACTTGAGGCCAAATCGATACTTTCTAGTAGACATGAATTTTTTGTTTGTTTTATCCCAATTCCTCTGACAGACCTAGCTCTAATGAAAAGAGATGAATTTGAGGAAATGAGTCACAATTTTTCAGAAATTGCTTACCCCCAACTTTAACATCTGCTGTGGACTAAACTGTTTCCCCCAAAAAAGGTATGTTCAAGTCCTTACTCCATCACCTGTGAACATTACCTTATTTGAAAACAGGGTGTGCGAAAATGTAATCAAGTTAAAATGAGGTCATACTAGATTATGAGCCACCTAACTTGGATGAGAGACTCTAATTCAATAATCTGATGTCCTTATAAGAGGGAAATTCGCACAGAGACACACAGGGGAGAATCCCATGTGAAGACAGATGCGGAGACTGCAATAATGTAGCAATGCAAGCCCAGAAATGCCAAGTATTGCCAATAACCACCAGATGCTAAGAGTGGGGCATGGACCAAGCTCTCTCTCAGAACCTGCAAAAGGAACCAGCCCTGCCAACACTTGGATTTTGGACTTCTGGCCTCCAGAACTGTAAGAAGATACACTTCTGTTGTTATAAGCCATCCATCAAAGTTTGTGGTACTTTGTTATAGCATCCCTAGGAAACAAACACAGCACCTCTGACTTCCTCCCCTACACCTGACAGAACTGCATTTATTCTCGTGCAACTTTTATCTTAGTAAATAGTACACAGCAGCTGGGCACGGTGGCTCACGCCTATAATCCCAGCACTTTGGGAGGCTGAGGCAGGAGGATGGCTTGAGCCCAGGAGTTTGAGACCAGCCTGGACAACACAGGGAGACTCCATCTCTACAAAAAAAAAATAAAAAATTAATTGGGCATAATCTCACATGCCTGTAGTCCAACAGACTCAGAAGGTTGAGGTGGGAGGCTCGTTTGAGCCCTGGAGGTCAAGGGTGCAGTGAGCGATGATCATGCCCCTGCACTCCAGCCTGTGCGACAGCGAGACCCTGTCTCAAAAATAAAGCATGTAACTGAGAAGAAAGAAAAGGGTTGGTTGTCAGCATCAGAAGCATGACATATTTAAGCTTAGAAAGGGATTATTAAACCTAGTGTTGTTCAAATGTGTCTCAAAGTAGTAGCAGCCAATGCTACGCTACACAAGTTAAGGTGGGACAGGTGAGGAGCAGGGGATGGCCAATACCCATGTCCCCATCACCTTGACCCCTGGCTCATGCCTTAAGTACCTAGGCTCTCTATAATTATTTTATTCCTTGTTCATTTAATCAACATCTGAGCACCTACTCAGCATCAAACACTGCTTTCACAACATGAAAAAGCATGAGCTAAGCCAAATCTCCCATTTCATGGATTAAGAAATTTAGACAGGTATTTAGGGTCCTGTGGAGAGTCAACACCAGGGCCACCATGTATGTGCCCTATCTCCAAAGCTGGTATCTTTTCTATCATGCTATTCACTCCTCGTTTAACTTGTAGCCTTTCCTTCAAACATTTTTATTTATCTTTTTTTTTTTTTTGAGATGGAGTCTTGCTCTGTCACCCAGGCTGGAGTGCAGTGGCGCGATCTCAGCTCACTGCAAGCTCCACCTCTCGGGTTCACGCCATTCTCCTGCTTCAGCTTCCCGAGTAGCTGCGACTACAGGCGCCCGCCACTGTGCCCGGCAAATTTTTTGTATTTTTAGTAGAGACGGGGTTTCACCGTGGTCTCAATCTCTTGACCTTGTGATCCGCCCGCCTCGGCCTCCCAAAGTGCTGGGATTACGGGCGTGAGCCACCGTGCCCGGCCTCTTTTTTTTTTTTTTTTTTTTTTGAGAGGCACGGTCTGGCTCTGTCACCCAGGCTAGCTGGAGCACAGTAGCGCAGTCATGGCTCACTGTAGCCTGGAATTCCTGGGCTCAAGCAATCCTCCCACCTCAGCCTCCCAGGACTATGGGCATATACCACTACACCCAGCTAAGTTTTTTTTTTAAGAGATGGGATCTTGCTATGTTGCCCAGGCTGGTCTCGAATTCCTGGGCTCAAGCAATCCTCCTGCCTTGGCCTCCCAAAGTGCTGAGATTACAGATGTGTGCCACCACACCCGGCCCTCTTTATATATTTGTTGAGGGTTAAGGCAAAGCCTTTTTCCCTGCATTTAGCATATCATATCCTTCTTAAAGTTTTTAGTTTGGCCATTACTGTTCACTGTCCCAAGAGTCCGGAGGCATTTTGAGAAGATGACAGGCCTGAACCTCAAGACAGAGAGAAAATGGCAACCAGCTCTGACCCCACTTTAGCCAATGGCAAAATGCAGGGTGCTACCTGATCCTTTTCAACGTCTTCTTTTGCCCACCCTGGCAAGGCCTAAGTAAGTTCCAGTTAGAGGAGCTTCAGTTTCCATGACAGTTTCTATCTCATGGCTTCGGAAAAAACTGTTAAAACACTGCTCTTAAATGTGCAAGTGTGTTTTTGGGAAATGAAATAATAAAATACAGAGGAAAAAAGTACAATGTCTAAAGAAAAAAAAATCTGCCCGATACTACACTGTTATAGCTACCAACATATTAAAAAGAAGCCGACGTGCTGCATGAGGCTCTCCAACTGACTGTTGTCAGTAAACGTCCCAAAGTCTGTTCCTCAACTCTATGAGATGATCAGGATAGAAGGCAGTGCCGAAGGATGCTGACTAACATAACCAAGTGACCAACATGTAAACCAGAAAACCAAGAATGGAAACAAAGCCCTCCCATCATGGTAGCTAAGGCCACTCAAGGAGACTACTTGGACATTCTCAAAGACACCCTATGAGCTCAGAAAGAGCAAAAGGAAGGTAAGATATTCTTATGGTAGTTTTACTAAGTGAAGATTACAAGCTGAAAGAAAACCGTGTGACCAAAGTTTTAAGGGCCATAAGAGTCACCTTCTTGCACTAACTGTGTCAAATCTTATAAGCGTGTGCTTCCTTTTCTACTATCATGATTGATTCCTCAGATAGGCTATGTTAGAGCTTTCTTTAAACAGGTGGCATGAAACTCACTTAAAAAAGAACAATATGGTGGGGTGTGGTGGCTCACGCCTGCAATCCCAGCACTTTGGGAGGCCAAGACAGGCAGATCACCTGAGGTCAGGAGTTTGAGGCCAGCCTGGCCAACATGGCAAATTGCTGTCTCTATTAAAAATACAAAAATTACCCAGGGGTGGTGGCACACGCCTGCAGTCCCAGTGACTTGAGAGGCTGAGACATAAGAATCGCTTGAACCCAGGAGGCAGAGGCTGCAGTGAGCTGAGATCGTGCCACTGCACTCCAACCTGGGTGACAGAGCAAGACTCTGTCTCCTAAAAAAAAAAAAAAGAACAATATAGGGAAGGATCCTGATCCTACAGACCATCTCCAGGACTTGTTCACTTCTACGAATAACCAATTCCACGTATTACATATTAATTAGACCTAGTTTCTGAAACTTTCCTTTTACTCAAGTTCTAATGAAATTTTAGTGCAGCTCACTTACACACAAACCACACCTCTCATCATCCTCTCCTCACCCAGCCCACACCCTCGCTGGCTCCTCCGCTGGCTGCTCCTCCTCTTCCCAGCTTTCCAGGCTCTGTCCTTGGACTTCTCTATTTCCATTCACTTCCTCCACCAGTGCCTTCAAGAGCAAAATAATGCCAGTCATATATGTAATTGAAATTTTCTAGGCCAAGTGCAGTGGTTCATTTCTGTAACCCCAGCACTTGGGGAGGCCAAAGCAGGTGGATTGCATGAGACCAGGAGTTTGAGCTCAGCCTGGGCAACATAGTGAGACCCAGTCTCTACAAAAAAATAAATTAGCTAGATGCAGCAGCACATGCCTATAGTCCCAGCTACGAAGGAGGCTGAAGCGGGAGGACTACTTGAGCCCGGGAGACCAAGGCTGCAAGAAGCTGTGAATGTACCACCGCACTCCAGCCTAGGTGACAGTGATGTCCTAGCTCAAAAAATAAATAAATACATTTTCTAGTAGCCATATTAAAAAAGAAACAGATGAAATTAACTTTAATATGTTTGATTTAACCCAATATATCCAAAATAATATCACTCCAAATATAACGAAGGTAAAAGATTATTAATGATATATTTTACATTGTAATTTTTCACACTGTCTTTGGCATCTGGTACGTAGTTGACACAGCACATCTCAATTCAGATTAGCCACATGCAACATTCAAAAGCCACATGTGGGCCAGGCACGGTGGCTCACGCCTGTAATCCCAGCACTTTGGGAGGCTGAGGCAGGCAGATCACGAGGTCAGGAGATCAAAACCATCCTGTTTAGCACGATGAAATCCTGTCTCTACTAAAAAATACAAAAAAATTAGCTGGTCGTGGTGGCAGGCACCTGTAGTCCCAGCTGCTCAGGAGGCTGAGGCGAGAGAATGGTGTGAACCCGGGAGGCGGAGCTTGCAGTGAGCCGAGATCGTGCCACTGCACTCCAGCCTGGGCGACAGAGTGAAACTCCATCTCAAAAACAAAACAAAGCAAAACAAAACAAAAGCCACATGTGGCTTGTGGCTGCCTTATTTAACTGCAAAGTCTGGCTTACCTCTTCTAGTCCCATGATTATAAATACCACCTATGCAGAGACTGCTCCACCCTTTCCCTCTACCCTGCTTCTTTCTCCTTAATTCCAGAATTCTAATGCTACCAAGCTACTAGACAAGGAGATATCTAACTGGCATCTCAAACTTATAACATGTCTACATGTCTAAAGCCAAACAACACAACCCTGAATTCTCACCACCATTACCCTTGCCATGACCTTCCCCATGTCAGTCAAGGGTAACCCCACACTAGGATGGCTCCTCCTCTCACATCCCACATGAGGTCCATCAGCAAACCCTCTTAGGTGTACCTTCATCATGGATGCAGAACCAGCGCCTTTCACTTGCTCTCCCCTACCCCTTGAAACGCTCTGCTCCTAAGGTATCTCCGTATCTTTCTTCCTCTTCAGGTCTCTGCTCAAGTGTCAACAGAGGCTTTCCCTGTCCACCACATACGATGCAACACCCCATCTTCTGCTCTGTTTTTCCCCTTGGCACTAATTTTCACTTCACATATGCATCTACTTGCTTATTTGAATTATCAGTCTTTTTTTTTTTTTTTTTTTTGAGGCGGAGTCTCGCTCTGTCGCCCAGGCTGGAGTGCAGTGGCGCAGTCTCGGCTCACTGCAAGCTCCGCCTCCTGAGTTCACGCCATTCTCCTGCCTCAGCTCTCTTGAGTAGCTGGGACTACAGGCGCCCGCCACCACGCCCGGCTAATTTTTTGTATTTTTAGTAGAGACGGGGTTTCACCGTGGTCTCGATCTCCTGACCTCGTGATCCGCCCGCCTCGGCCTCCCAAAGTGCTGGGATTACAAGCGTGAGCCACCGCGCCCGGCCCTGAAATATCAGTCTTTCTACCCACACCCACTAGGACAGGACTGTGCAGCCACTATGAAGGTGCCCTGCTCAGATCACCCTTCAAGAGAAGCTGCTACAGGAAACCAAGCTGACAGCCTCAAATTGCTACATGTTCAGAGCTACAACAGCACTGACACCAAGCCATGCTTCCATCAGGCTGCCCCCAACTAATGGTTTAATCCGAAAGGGATAACAGACTCAGGCCTTTCTGTCCAGTGCAGGATGCACAGCTTCAGCATGAGAATTCCCTATCAGCTTGGTCAAGACTTTCTCAGAACTGTACAGTGACCTGAGGCTGTTCCTAGCCACTCTTCTTGTCCTTTCTCCTTTCACAGGAATCAGACCAAGTGGAAGTCAAAAGGCTCTTCCTACATACTACTCCTGCTTCCTCTCGCCTTACTCTTAATTCCCCCAATAAACCTCCTGGATGTCTAATCCATCCTGGCATCTGTACCTAGCCCACTGTAGGCAGTCAACAAATATTTTGTGAATGGATAGATCTCTAGGTAGAGTAGGAAAGTGGAAAGAACATGAACTTTAAGTTGGAACGACAGAAGTCTGAGCTCCTGCTCTGCCATGTATTACCTGTGACCACAGGGAAGTTTTTTGGAATCTCTCTGAGTTGTAGCTTTCTCATTTGTAAAATGACAATCATCCCATCTCTCTCAGAGTTCTTAGGAGGCTTACATTAAATGGTTTATCTAAGGTCCCTAACACAATGCCCTAACAGATTAGAACTGTTAACCAGTGTTAGCTCACTCTCCCCTTATCCATTTTCTGTAGCTACTTCTAAGAATCCTTAGCCCTTTTACTTCACCAAGAATTCTGACCACTTTTTAAGAAAGCACCAAATAATCCTAGTGAATCCCTTATCCAATTGAACCTGATTGATGAATAAACTTTATTTTCATTCCTGACTTACCTATGATGAGCTTAAGGTTTTACTTCATTTTACAAGCTGAAATCTCAGAGATAGCTATCTTAACAATGAAACTTAGGCTGTTTCGCTAAAGCTTCAAGTTAAGCATACTTTTTCAAAAACAAACCAATACAAAATCTAAAACTACACTTCAGTACCAACTTCTTAAGGCTAAGTTTTTTAGAGCCTCTATTTTCTGAAAGTTGTAGCATTTGTGATCCATTATGGAGTTTTTCAGGAAAATACACACTGACTCTGTGTGGATTTCAAATAAATAGTTTTTTTAATGGCTCAAGCATAATATGCATGTTGTTTATATACACATTCTAAAAAGTCCCCAAGTGGATAAACTAATGGTAATTACTTAATTAATGGTAATTAATTAGTTAACATTAGATAATGTTAATTACCTGTAGTCACTCACAGGGAACAGGATTAGGAGGTGAGAGGATGAGGGGTTCTTACTATGAGTTTTTATAAAGTCTTCATAGGACTGGCTACATAATTTGTGGGACCCACTGCGGAACGATAACGTGGGTTCTGAGTTCAAAAATAACTAAGAACAGCAGGGCACGGTGGCTCACGCCTGTAATCCCAGCACTTTGGGAGGCCGAGACAGGCGGATCAAGAGATCATGAGATCGAGACCATTCTGGCTAACATGGTGAAACCCTATCTCTACCAAAAATAAAAAAACATTAGCTGGGCGTGGTGGTGGGCACCTGTGGTCCCAGCTACTCGGGAGGCTGAGGTTGGAGCATGGTGTGAACCTGGGAGGCGGAGCTTGCAGTGAGCCGAGGTGGCGCCATTGCACTACAGCCTGGGCGACAGAGCGAGACTCTGTCTCAAAAAAAAAAAAAAAAGAAAAAGAAAAAAAAAAACTTAAGACTATCAAGACAACAACAGCAGATCACTGAAGCAAGCAAGGGCCCTGTATGATGCAATTACAGGCTTATAAAGCCAACCCTGTGCCTTTATAAACTTTATGAGCCTAATATTCTATGTGCAATATAAAAAATCTGTGCTTAATTGTATGAAATTATATCACAGGACTACTTCAGAAAACAAAACATCCAGCCTTAACGAAAGCAGTAAAACTAATATAGCCACCAAGAAAATTTTTAACATGACAAATGATTATTCAGAGTAGTTAGAAACTTGTTGGTCAATTTTTTTAAGGCTGCTGAGAGTTCACTAAGACATATGTACAAAATTGTTTACTGTAGCACTGTGTTACAAATAACAAAAACCTGGAAACTCTTCATATCAACTAGTTAAATAAATTCAGGTACCTTCACACAAGGTAATACTAGGCACATTAAAAAAAGAACATGGTAAAGCAAATCTGTACCTAAAGTAGATCTGTGTATTAGTCTGTTTTCGCACTGCTGATAAAGACATACCCAAGACTGGGTAATTTAGAAAGGAAAGAGGTTTAATCGACCTACAGTTCCACATGGCTGCAGAGGCCTCACAATCATGGCAGAAGGCAAGGAGGAGCAAAGTCACATCTTACATGGATGGTGACAGTCAAAAGAGGAGCGCTTATGCAGGGAAACTCCCCTTTTTAAAACCATCAGATCTCGTGAGACTTATTCACTATCATGAGAACAGCATGGGAAAGACCTGCCCCCATGATTCAATCACCTCCCACCAGGTCCCTCCCACAACATGTGGGAATTCAAGATGAGATTTGGGTGGGGACACAGCCAACCCATATCAATCTGTATGTCTGATATGGAAAGCATTCCAAGATACAAAGTTTAGTGTTTATTTAAATAATGACACAAGAACACTCTTTACCATGATTCCACTTTTTAAAATTTATCTGTGGTCTTCAAGGGAAGATGAATACAGGATGGGAAGGGAGATGAAGAAAGAGACTTACTGTTCATGTTAAAAAGTTGGCTTGAGTCCAGGCATAGTGGTTTATGCCTGTAATCCCAGCATTCTGGGAGGTGGAGGCAGGAGCATCGCTTGAGTTCAGGAGTTCCGGAACAGCCTGGGTAACGTGGCAAAACCCCATCTCTACAAAAAATTTAAAAAGTAGCTGGGTGTGGTGGTGCACAACTGTAGTCCCAGTTACTCAGGAAGCTGAGGTAGGAGGATCAATTGAGCCTGGGAGGTGGCCAAGCCTACAGTGAGCCATAATTGTGCCACTGCACTCCAGCCTGGGTGACAGAATGAGACACTGTCTCAAAAAAAAAAAAAAACAAAACACAAAGGCTTTATAACAGCTACTTATATTCCAATGTTTTGGGAAATCATACAAAATACATACTTCAACAAGTTTAATTTAAAATTTAAAGTATATAAAAACAGGCCAGGCACGGTGGCTCATGCCTGTAATCCAACACTTTGGGAGGCCAAGGCAGGCGGACTGCCTGAGCTCAGGAGTTTGAGACCAGCCTGGGCAACGTGGCAAAACCCCATCTCTACTAAAAATACAAAAGATTATCCGGGCATAGTGGCACACACCTGTAGTACCAGGTACTCAGGAGGCCGATGCAGGAGAATCACCTGAACCTGGAAGGTGGAGGTTGCAGTGAGCCAAGATTGTACCACTGGACTCCAGCCTAGGCGACAGAGCAAGACTGCCTCAAAAAAAAAAAAAAAAAAAAGTATATAGAAAAACAAGAAACTCCTTCAGATGGTACTGGCAAAAGATTAACAAAAATAGAATCAGAACTCAATTATCTATGATGGTAACCAAAGAAAGCAGTGGCAGGGAAAACAACCAAAGAAAGAATTAAAAACGTGTCTACTCTATTTCAACTTTCTCTCCATTAAAATATTCAGGGAAAATGCTAGCAAGGAGCAACATACTAATCAGACATCTAAGAAAATAAAGGGCTTGCCTGGGCATGGTGGCTCATACCCACAGTCCCAGCACTTTGAGAGGCCAAGGCGGGAGGATCGCTTGAGGCCAGGAGTTTGAGATCAGCCTGGGCAACATGGCAAAACCCTGTCTCTACATAAAAAGAATACAAATTAGTCAGGAGTGGTAGCATGAGCATGTAGTCCCAGCTGAGGCAGGAGGATCACTTGAGCCCAGGAGGTCCGGGCTGCAGTGAGCTGTGACCATGCCCCTGCATTCCAGCCTGGGTGACAGAGTGAGACTCTGTCTCAAAAAAAAAAAAAAAAAAAAAAGGCCTTTTTTAATTAAAAAAAATAAAAATTAAATAAAAAAAGAAAGGGCTTGAAAAAACCTCCAAACTGGGCGAAGAATTCTGAAATAATTATGGCTGGTTTTCCTTATCTTCTCCCTATTCAACCAGGGGCAACACTGAGGAAAAGACAGATATGGAGAAAGCCTGGCAACAGGTAAGCACTTAGGGAAGATGTCAGAAACAGAATCTCAATAGTCATTCCAAATACCAAACAGGAGGTTTCTACTGCTTAATGTATATTAACAAGATGTAAGATTAAAGTGAAAACATTCGCTTTCCTGAAAATAACACTGTATAGTGTAAACTTTGACAATTTCTATCTTCCACTCTTTTTTTTCCTCTTGAGACAGGGTCACGCTCAGTCACCCAGGCTGGAGTCCAGTGGTGCAATCATGGCTCACCGCAGTCTCGATCTCCTGGGCTCAAGCGATCCTCCTGCTTCAGCCTCCTAAGTAGCTGGGATTACAGACATGTGCCACCACACCTGGCTAATTTTTAAATTTTTTTTTGTAGAAACAGGGTTTCACCATGTTGCCCAGGCACATCTCAAACTCCTGGGCTCAAGTGATCCTCCTACCTCGCTTTCCCAAAGTGCTGGAATTACAGGCGAGCCGGCATGCCTGGCCAATTTTCCAGACTTTCTTAAGCCATATGCAAAAAACCTGCTCATCTACAGACAGGTTTGCCTGTCTTCAGAATAATTTAGGACCACCGTCATGAATCTGTTTATGCAAAAGCCCTCTCCAACTTACTCACAAAATTAATGAAAGAACATACAAGTTGAAAATGAGATGACTGGCCAGGCACGGTGGCTCACACCTGTAATCCCAGCACTTTGGGAGGCCAAGGCAGGAAGATCATGAGGTCAGGAGTTCAAGACCAACCTGGCCAACATGGTGAAACCCCATCTCTACTAAAAAATAAAAAATTAGCCAGGCACGGTGGCACGCGCCTGTAATCCCAGCTACTGGGGAGGCTGAGGCAGGAGAATCACTTGAACCCACGAGGCAGAGGTTGCAGTAAGCCGAGATCACACCACTATACTCCAGCCTGGGCGACAGAGCAAGACTCAGTCTCAAAAAAAAAAAAAAAAGGCCGGGCGTGGTGGCTCAGGCCTGTAATCCCAGCACTTTGGGAGGCAAAAGCGGCTAGATCACGAGGTCAGGAGATCCAAACCATCCTGGCTAACACGGTGAAACCCCGTCTCTACTAAAAATACAAAAAATTAGCTGGGAGTGGTGGCGGGCGCCTGTAGTCCCAGATACTCAGGAGGCTGAGGCAGGAGAATGGCGTGAACCCAGGAGGTGGAGCTTGCAGTGAGCCGAGATCGCACCACTGCACTCGAGCCTGGATGACAGAGCGAGATTCCGTCTCAAAATAAAAAAGAAAAAGAAAGAAAATGAGATTTTTTTTCTTTACACACACACCAGAAATAAATATGTGAACACTGTCATAATAAGCTAGCATATACAATTAACCAATGTATCCAACCACTAGTGTTCTCTCCACCTATTCAAATTAATAGCTAAAAGCTGTGACTTAGTGAGCACTTACTATATGCTGGGCCCTGTTCTGAGTGTGTCACGTGGATTCACAAAGTTCTCATACAAAGTTATTCCAACTCTATCCTCCTCCTCCTGAAATCAGAGACTGTAAATTTTGAGTTAATTCAGTCAAACATTTACCAAATGAGTACCATGTAAAAGACTATTGCACACTAGAGGAAATCAGCAATGATTAAGATTTTCCTCTATGTCTCTCAAGGAGTTTATAATCCAGGAAAGACCTTCATGTATATAAACTAAAAAGTCTTAAGGAAAAAATAGATAAGTAGAGGTATCAGGCTAGCACTGTGTGGGAGAAAAATAATGAGTTAATTCTGAAAATCAGGTTCCAGAAATAGAAGCAGCATTTAAGCCAAGACTCCAAGACTCGGAAAGAGAGAGAAAGGTGGAAAGGATATTTCAGAGTAGTCTGCCAATAACGGAAGTGGCCGGAGGTCTTGTGTTGAAATATAAGGTGACAAGAAGAGATGCAGGCTGGGCGTGGTGGCTCATGCTTGTAATCTCGGTACTTTGGGAGGCCAAGGCGGGCCGATTGCTTGAGCCCAGGAGTTTGAAGCCAGTCTAGGCAACAGAACAAAATCCCATCTCTAGAAAATATTAGCCAGGCGTTACGTGCCTGTAGTCCCAGCTACTCAGGAGGCCAAGGAGGGAGGAGGAAGGGAAGTGGAAGTTACAGTGAGCCAAGATGGCACCACTGCACTCCAGCATGAGCGACAGAGCAAGACCCTGTCTCAAAAACACAAAAACGAAAAAGAAGAGATCCAATAAAAGATTAAGCTAAAAGTAAGAATGAGGCTAGATAGCAAAGATCTCACAGTGATTTCCTAACTCTTTAACATTAATTCTCAACCAGGGAAAGAGGGTGGTAGCACTTCCAAGGTAAAAATCTTCGGAGGAGAAAGCCCATAACCTTACCAACAAAACTGTCATATCCCTCAGGTGTGATGGAATAGGGGGAAATGTTGAGAACCTCTAGTGTATACTTGGGAAAGGGGGCATGACATGATTTGATTTGCATATTAAATAATTCTGGCAACAGAACAGAGGAGGAGAGACCAGAAAAAAGAGAGGCCAGTTGGAGGACTACAGTAACTATCTTCATAAGGAGTAAGAGCTTCAGGGAGGGTAGGGGCAGAGGAAACATGAAAGAGTAAAGAAAAAGACTGATGGAAAAGACTGGTGGAGGCAAACCTGGTAAAAATCTGGTCAAGAAAGGAAGTCTCTAAAGGTTTCCAGGCTGGGTAACAAGCAGGACAAAAATGCTATAAAGCAATACATCTTCTTACCTTATATCTGTGTAAGGATGTGCAGTACACAAAGCATAGCCTCCTTAAATGTACTACAAAGCAACAGGAATAACTGTTTTCAGTTCCCAAATAAAGACTGACTGACTTCCAAGAGAGATTTAACAAACTTGTCCATGGCCAAGAAGCAAACCTGAGTCTTTCAAATCCAGTTCTAATATTCTTTTAAGAAGCCCCCTCAAACGCAATTGCTTTTGATGCATATAATAAATTTCCAAAAAAGAAAACTTTTAAAGAAAAAGCATGTAATCTCTTGGGAATTAAATTACACTTCAAATATAAGGAATTTTTTTTTTTTTTTTTTTTTTTTTTTGAGAGAGTCTTGCTCTGTCGCCAGGCTAGAGTCCAGTGGCGCGATCTTGGCTCATTGCAACCTTCACCTCCCGGGTTCAAGAGATTCTCCTACCTCAGTCTCCCAAGTAGCTGGGACTATAGGTGTGCTCCACCACGCCCAGCTAATTTTTGTATTTTTAGTAGAGACGGGGTTTCACCATGTTGGCCAGGAGAT
Source organism: Hylobates moloch (assembly GCF_009828535.3). Lineage (NCBI taxonomy): Eukaryota > Metazoa > Chordata > Mammalia > Primates > Hylobatidae > Hylobates > Hylobates moloch. Next base: position 78,346,459 of record NW_026652292.1, on the reverse strand, counting down.
GGTCTCGATCTCTTGACCTCGTGATCCGCCCACCTCAGCCTCCCAAAGTGCTGGAATTACAGGCATGAGCCACCACGCCCGGCCAATATAAGGAATATTTCTAACCTTGTGCTCTGGTTCCCTCTACCCAAAAAACGGGTTGGTGATCTACAGTCAGCAATGCAGGTGCTGCATCTATTTCATTAGACCCTACAAGTTTAGATACAGATGGGAAAGTTTAGATACAGTTTTTACTTTGTATGAAATACTACTTACTATGTGATTATGTGAAAGGTCAAAAATAACTATAAAGAAATATTCTAAATAGTAACTGTATTCAACATAGTGAAACTACATTTCTAATGTTGTTGTTGGCACCGATGTTTATTAAAAATACTTCATCTGGGTCTTGTGTGGTGGCTCATGCTTGTAATCCCAGCACTTTGGGAGGCTGAGGTGGGAGGATTGCTTGAGCCCAGGAGTTCGAGATCAGCCTGGGCAACACAGGGAGACCCCTGTTTCTACAAAAAAACAAATTGTTTTAATTAGCTGAGCATGGTGGTGCATGCCCGTGGTCCCAGCTACTCAGGAGGCTGAGGTGGGAGGATCACTTGAGCCTGGGAGGTTGCGGCTACAGCGAGCCGTGATCACACCACCGCACTCCAAGCCTGGGTGACAGAGCAAGATCCCGTCTCAAAAACAAACAAACTTTATTTGGAGACTTAAGCCAGGGTCAGAAAAAATAAAAATAAATATACTTTATAATATTAACATACTCTTTAAGGTTGATTACAGACTTTGACTTTATCTAGCAAACATTTAAACGCTTATGTTTAACATTAAGCACTTATGTTTAAACGCCTGAGCAAGGTGTTGGGGGCAAAATGATGAGACAGACACCACAGCCAGAGTTTACCACGACCAATTTATAATACAACATGATATAGACAATAATGAAGGAAAAATAGAGAACTATGATTGAGGAAAGGAATAATTCATTGTAATAGGACTTCCAAAGGACTCCAGAGAGAACAGAATATTTGATACGAACTTTTAAGAACTGGAGGGAGTGGGAGTGAGACGGGACATTCCAATAAGAGAAAAGAATATAAGCAAAGAAGGTCTGAAATAGCTTGGCATGTTCAGAGAACCAAGAGCAGTCTTGTTTAGCTGGACAGTGTGGAAAGGGGACAAAGAGGACAAGATAAAGTACAGAGATGACTGGGGACCAGACTGCAATGGGCCTGCATTGTGATGCTGGTATCTCTGAATTCTAAGCTCCAAACCACAGGCAGTCTCAGAAGCCTACTGAGCCAGAGGCTGACAAGATCTGAACTCAGGAAAGATGACTCTGGCAGCCAGGCAAAGTATGGATAGGAAGGGGTGGGGAGGAGCCTCAAGACAAAGTTAAAAGCTTTAAGCAAAGCAAGCAATCTGAGGTTTTAACACTTACACTAGGCGAGTATTTTTAAAGGGTTTGAGTCTTGACGAAATTTCACGTCTTCCCTCAAGTGATCATCCAAACTATTCTGTGAAACAGGTGTCATCAATCTTCCCATTTTGCAGATGAGGAAACTAGCTCACAAGCCATTAACTGCCAAGTCAAATGCTACAAAAGCAAGGACAAAGCCCAGGCTCTGTACTTTTCCACACAATGAAAAACAAAGAACAAGAACAATCTAATTTCTTTTGAAGAGTGCTACCGTACAACAAAGCACAGAGTAGGCTAGCTACATTACCCTATATTACCACTGTAAGTGTTAAAAATTCATCTAATCGGCCAGGCGCGGTGGCTCACGCTTGTAATCCCAGCACTTTGGGAGGCTGAGGCAGGCGGATCACGAGGTCAGGAGACAAAAGACCCTCCTGGCTAACACGGTGAAGCCCCGTATCTACTAAAAATGCAAAAAATTAGCCGGGCGTGGTGGCATGCACCTGCAGTCCCAGCTACTCGGGAGGCTGAGGCAGGAGACTCGCTTGTACCCGGGAGGCGGAGGTTGCAGCAAGCCGAGATCGCGAACTCCAGCCTGGGCGACAGAGCGAGATTCCGTCTCAAAAAAAAAAAAAAAAAAATCATCTAATCTTCTTAAATGTTTGCAACTTGTATAACAAGCTAATTATCCTTAGATTTGACTTCTGTTAACGTCATGTTAAAGACCTATACTTTTTCTCCAAAGCAAACAAAAAAGTACCTGCACTTTGAATTCTACTTCCTATGGAAATAAATAATAATATTCTCCCTTCCCTTCAATGTTTAAAAGCTGGCATTTCACTGGTGTAACGGGCTTACATAAAAACCATTATACCCAAGGAAGCTGTAAACTACTTTTTGAATGATTAAAAGTGCATTATTTAGCAAGTACAGCAATTGAATCTGAGTTATAAGATGTATTAAGTGAAAGGAGCTTCTATAGGTATGCAAAGGCACAACCTCGGAAATAGGTTCTGTCATAAGGAAGCGACATAGAGATTCTGAGACCTATTTAGGAATGGTTCAATCCAAAATAACTGATGGAAGAATATTTGACCTTGAGGATGCAGAGTGACAGATTCCGCTCCTCCTCCCCCCTGCCCTCACCGCCTTTAAATTCTAAGTCCATGAAATGGTCAAAGTGTTCTGGAACGGGTCTTATTTTGCACAGGAAGAATCTAGCTTGGGCATTTCACCGTACAGTTTTATCCACAGCATCGCCTGTTATCAAAACTGCTTGTCCCTACCCCCTCATGAGCTTCCTAATAGTTTTTAAAACAAGACCCAGAAATGTAAAATCCCTTCTCAGGAACTTGAGCAATAAGTCAAAGTATCCAACTCAGGTAATTATTAGCAAGAACTACATTTATATAATTTTTTCCAAAGAATCTCGCATGCCTCCTCTCCGCTGAATCTCCCTCCTGTTTTTAACTAGGTTAAGTCTTTATAGCTTGCCTATAGAGGATAAAAACACAAAGGTGGCAAAAAAGAAATCAAGACAGTTCTGCCATGATTTAGGGGTCTGTACCAAGAGTTCGGCAGGTCCTGTCAACTGCGCACCACAAGACGCAAGCTGAATTCTAGGGCAACACGAAGCATTCCAACACGACACACACTGGTTTCTCTAGCGGGAAGAAGCAGAGCGCTCTAGAAATGCCGGCTGGAGACGCGTATTGTTGGAAAGGAGCCGGATCAGGCCCCGCAGCAACTCGGGGCGCCCTCGCACCAGGGTCTGCCCGGCGGCGCACGGATGACTGTGGGCCTGTCACTCCTAGCTCCAGCTGTAACCTTCGCCAAACCTTGCGCCGCACCGACCCCGCCCGCCAGGCCCGCCCCCCGCGCCGCGCCCCGCGCCATAGGCCGGCGCGCCAGTCGCTCAGCCGGCCTCCCGGCCCCGCCCGCCCGCGGCCCTCCTCCCCCGCCCCGCGGTTTTCCCTTCCCGGGGCCCCAAAAGGACAATGCTGGAGGGGAGGGGAACGGAGAGGACGCGAGCGAGCGGCCCAGCCTGCCGGCCTGATCCCGCTGCCGGGGACGCCGGTCGCCTCCCACCGGCCGAAGCCTTCCTCCCGCGCCCACTTTCGGGGCTCCACGTCCTAACAAGTCTAAGCACCCCCGCCTCGTCTCCCCCAAAAGAGCCACCCCGGCGCGGCAACACCTGCCCCAGGCAGGAGGCAGCCAACGGCAACCCATTGTGCGGACTCATCCTCCGCTGCCCACCCGGACGCACGAGCCGCAAGCCGGTGTCCCGGCGTCCTGGGGTCGGGACAGGGGTCCCAGGGCCCACAGCTCACCCGCACGCCCGGGCACCACCAGGGTCGGGGCCGGTGAGGCCTCCCTCGGCTGGCCCCGGAGCCATGAGCAGCGGCCCGGTCTCCCTTCGGCTGGCCCCGGAACCATCAGCGGCGGCCCGGCCTCCCTTAGGCTGGCCCCGGAGGCCCCGGCGGCGGCCCGGTCTCCCTCAGGCTGGCCCCGAAGCCCTCGACAGCGGTTCGGCCTCCCTTAGGCTGGCCCCAGAGCCCCCGGCGGCGGCCCGGTCTCCCTTGGGCTGGCCCCGAAGCCTTCGGCTGCGGCCCGGCCTCCCTCGGGCTGGCCCCGGAGCCCCACGGCGGCGAGCGTCCGGCCTCCGCGGCTCGCGCCCACCCGGCCGAGGGGCTGCTCCGCTCCCTCCCTCCCCGCCGCCTGCCCGCGGTACCTGCCGAGGCTGCCGGGCGGCGCGGCGGCCGGCGGGGGCGCCTCTCCTCTGGCTCCGAGGGGCTGCGAGCGGCTGCCGAGCGCCGGGCGGCCCTGGCCTGCGCCTTACGTAAAGCGGCGGCGGCGGCCCCAGCGCCACTCCGCGGAGGGCGGGAGACGGCGCGCCGGGAGCCGCTCCGCTCCGTTACCCGGCAACTGGCCTCAGCGCCCCGCCAACCAGGGGCGCGCTCCATATCCTTCCGCCCGGGTGCCGGGATTACATCAGCGCCGGCCGGGCCCCGCCCCTGCCCCTCCCTCCGGCTGGGCTGCGGGCGCGCGCGGGCGGTGGGCCGCGGGCTGAGGGCGCGGCGGGGACAGGCTGGGGCTGGTGCCTGGCGGGTGGGGGTCTAGGGCCCGGGACGCGCCGTGCAGCCTGGCCGGGGCGGCAGAAGCCGCTGGGAGGTGAGAGGGCAAGCAGTAGAGAGGGCAGGCAGGAAGGGGGAGCCCACCGGTGTGCTGGGCGTCGGAGAGGAGACGCCTCCCGCTGAGGGGCACGTGGGACTGCCCTCGGCAGAAGCCCCCGAACTCCGCCGCCGCGCTCCGCCCCCGGCCCGCGCTGGGGAAGTGGGGCTCGGCGTGCACGGCCCCGCCCGCGGCCCGGTGCAGCCCCCGCCTTCCCGGGCTCGCGCGCCACCTGTCCGCGCCCCCTCCTTGCCGCGTCCTGGGATGGCTGGAGTAGGCGGTTTAAAATAAAGACTTTAATTTTTTGTTGTTGTTGTTAAGGAACCCAGAAGACAAGCTAAAGAAATGTGACATGGCTCCTTTTTTATTAACTAGGCAAAAGTAAATTCTGGAAGATTCGAAAGTGGAAACCAAAAATGTGCATTAACCTTTTAATCAAAGTGTCTTCACACCCACCTACCTTCCCTAAACGTGACTCCTAGGCCTGTTCTAAAAAAGCAAATAAGTATCATGGACCTGGAAAAGGAAGGGAGATTACTTAGAGGAAAGAGGTCCAATGGGAGGAGTGACTTACCTGGGGTCATTTGTTCATTTATGGAGCACCCACTAGGTGCCAGGCACTATGCTTTTCTGTTCAGAACCTGTAGGAGAATTGCCTGCACCAGCTCACGGGCTTGTGGGAGAAGCAGACGCTGAAACACTGGAAAGAGGTCATCTGCTGAGTTGGCTAGATGCTCCATGCATCCATGGAAGGACAAACCGAGGAACTGTCGCTTACATACTATCTACAGAGTGTTTTTCTGCAAACATATCTTTTTGTTCTTTACAAAAGTCGTGGGACGAAGCTTTGTCATCCCCATTTAACTGATGAGGAAGCTGAGGCTCAAAGAAAGTGATTTCACCCAAGCCTGGCTGCTACCGAGTGGGCAGGGCCACCTCTTGCAGGGACAGAATGTGAACCCAGGCTCCTGCCTCTGACATATGGGGTTTCGTTTCCTTTACACTACTGTCTCCCTTAACCGGTTTGCTCCTGATTGTATTCTCTGAGCATTCTCTCAGGTGAATGTGTATCATCATAAATCACGCGTTCATTCAGTCAGTATCTTCTGAGTGCTTGTTGTGGACCTGGCTCAGTCCCAGGAACGCACAGTCCCTGTGCTCCTGGAACTTAAACTCTAAAAACAGTGAAGAGAATGGAAAGGGTATGGGAAATCCAGGGCCACTTGGGAGTAAAGGAGGGGAGAGTAGCAGAGCTTCAGAGCCTAGTTCGCAGGTGCCCCCAGGCTCCAGGATTTCACAGACCAAAGTATGGGGGATTTGCAAAGGATGGTCAGCTTTGATATTTGCTACATTGGTGACATATCTGTCACCTACATCATATTTTACAAAAGAGTATTAACAGCAAAATTTTGTGAAAAGTAATAACAGTATATCTCAGTCTCTGAAGAAAGGAAACACAGTTGGCACCTGTATAGTGACACACGCGCACACACACACAGTTTGACCTTTTTTATTACTTTGCCACAGACCAGTTTTTATAGTAGTTCTCCCATGAACTAGTAGAACCTGAAGACTTCTTGGAAGAAGAGGTTTTTAAGTAGGAATTATCTTGTATTAATAGGATTTGGAGCTGGTGGGGAAAAATGACAGATTAGGGAAAGAAAGGGTCTTGTTTACTTTGTTTTCTTAACAAAATAGCCCCCTGTCCTCCAAATTATTTTGAAAAAAATCCCAGGAGTCTCAGCTGACTCCAACCTTAGGGCCTTTGCATCTGCTGATTTCTGTGAGGAACTCCCTCCCAGACCTCCGCGTGGCTGGTTCCTTCTTGTTAAAGGCCCAGCTACAATGTCACCTGCCCAGAGACATCCAGATGCCCAGTTTGGAGTAGCCAACCTTCCCAGTCATGATGCCACTGCTCTATTTTGTTTCTTTATTCACAGCTCTTATCAGTATCTGAGATTATCTCGTTTGTATGTTTGTTTCGTCATTCATCTCAGCCTCCTCACTCGAGACCTGTATCTCACAAAAGCAGGCGTCTTGCCTGTGGTGCTTATTTTCGTATGCCGAGAGCCCAGCATGGGGCCTGCCAGTTTGTAGGCGCAGGACTGAACTATCATCTGTGATGTAGTCGGAGTGGACATCAGGGAGAATGAGCAATCAGGAACAGGGCTCTTCTGCATGAGCCCCTTACCCCCTGTAGTGTGCCATGCTGCCTACGACCTTCCTTAAGGTTCCCGGGGAGAGATCAGCCGACTTAAACTCAGGAGAACAGTAGCTTTCTCCCTCTTGTGGGCTAAGATCCCTAGGGAATGCAAATGAGGCCAGAGGACTCCTGCGTTAAGGCAGGGTTGGTGTGGAGGCGGTAGACTCCCCCTTCAGCATTTTCTAAGAAGAAACCATTGTCTCCTGTGTATGTCTGAGATCATTCATTTCATGTCTCTAGTCTCAGGAGCACCTGCCATGGCTTTTTAACCCCTACAGCTGGGTGAGGCAATGCTGGAGGAAGCTGACGACTCTGAGTGCCCTCTGACTTGGATGTTCGATGCTAGCGAGGATTCTAGCAGCTGCCATCTGGGGCAGTGATTGTGTAATGTGTATGCTTAGTGAACAGCAGGGATGAGGCTGGGTCCGGGATGCTTTGTGACGTCGTGCGGCACACGGACTGACAGCAGGCAGGGGCCAGGCCTCTTCGACTCTGTGATCTTGGGCACATAATCTCCCTCTCTGGGCCTCAGTTTCCCCATGTGCACAACAAGGGACTTGGGCAGGAAGATTTCAAAAATGTCCTTTTTTCTGTGCCTGTGTGTGTGAGAGAGAGATTTAGAAACAAAATTTCAATGAAGCTACACTTTGATAAAAGATGTACAAACCCTCACCTGTCACCTGACACGAACATTGCCAGCTCCTGTTTACTGACCCCCAGATGCGTGCCAAGTGCTTTGCTCACATTGTCCTTAACTCCCACAATACCAGGCAGGGAAGAGATGATCCCCATTTTGCAGCCACAGAAGCCAAGGTTTCTCTGGAGACTTTAGATGGCTTGCACAGGCCACACTGCTACTAAAAGGCAGCACCAGGATTTCATTTTAGCCCTGTGCTTGCTACTGGGCCACACAGTATCATTAAAATCCATCATGAGACGACCTTTAAATGAAGGAGGCCAAGATAAAACCATGACCAGATAATCTCCCCATTGCCTCCCCATGGGACCAAGACCCTCACTTGGGATGCTAACTGGGCATCTCAGTTCAGATGCTGTCAGTCAAGGTGGCCCACATCGTGGCCTTCTCTCTTAACCACCCCAGGCCTGCACCCGCATCCTGACAGCCTCTCCTCTCAGTGGCTCTCCATTCCTCTTAGGGGTAGTAACATCATTCCAGGCCTAAAGAGAGAGTTCTAGCCTCTGGCATAGCCTCATGGTGTGACCTCGAGCAAGCCCCTGACCTTCTGAGGGTTTCGGCTTCCTAGTGCAGGAAATGACAGAAGGATAATGCCCTGTTCCGCTTGCCTATCCCTGCAGGGCCAAACCAGGTCAGAGGTGTGGTTGTCTCCTGCTTCCAAATTTGTTCCTCACTTCTATCCCTCCACCCAATCCATCGAAAATCAACAATGTCATCAGCAATGTCACCAGAAGTAGGGGAGCACGGTGATTAAGCACACTGGCTGATTAGCTCACTGATGTGGGTAAATTACTTATCCTCTCAGTTTCCTCATCTGTAAAGTGGGCATAATAATAACAGTATCTGCCTCAGAGGGTTGTGGTGAAGGGGTAAGTGAATCCACACAGAGGGTACCTGGCACACAGCAAACAATAAATACCAGCACCCATGACCATCCCTCCTTGAAGCCCCCACTACTTAGCTCTGACTGCCCATCTCCGGGTCCTCCTCTTCCTCTGTCCCTCCCATTCCCTCCTTTCTTATCCCTCCTTTCTTATCACTCTGCATACCACTAGGGCAGTCTCTTGCACTCCAATAGCTGTTAAGTAACATGAAAATGGAAAGACACCTAATATCTCTCCCCTACCCCGGCCTTTCTCCAAGGCCCGGAACCGCCTCCTGGGCTTGTCCGCCTTGCTGGTGGGACCTTCCCCAGCCCCTAGCATGTTCCTGGCTGACTCACTGCCTTTCCACACAGGGGCCCCTTCCCTCATCGCGCTGTTTAGAGCATCACCCTCTCCCTGGCTGCCTGAGCTAGAGTCCTAGTGCACCGACCTGGTGAATTTGTTTCAGAGATGACCTTGCAGTCAGACTGAGCTCAAACAGACCTGGGTTTGAGTCCAGCGCAGCCATGTGGCACAGTGAAACCTTGAACAAGTTACTTCCTCTCTCCGAGCTGGCTCGCATCTCTCTAAAATGCACACAACGGGAGCACCCTCCAGCAGTGAACACTCATTTTTTGATCCATCTGCCAGTATATGAAGCCCCTTCTTATGTTTGGTGAATCCCTGTCCCTGTTGGGATTCACCCAGGCAAAGAAGGCTTCCCTCCACGGAGCCTGAAGGCCAGACCCTGACCCGACCTCCCTCCTGGCTTCTGACTTACTGTCATCATTATAACCACACAAACCGTTCACGAGGCTTCTTCTGCATTGCCCAGAAGTACCCTGCATCTGGACAATTAGCATGTGAAGGAATTGGAAATGATTATTTATTTATAGGTGTGAGCCACTGCACCCAGCCGGGAATGATTTTGTCAAATTTAATCAATATATGGACGTATGTTTTGGTGACCAACATTCAACCCACTATATTTAAACATCTTCTGTGGTAATAAAATAGCACAACACCCACCCCTCTGTGTCACCTGACTTACTTTCTTCCTTCCTTCCTTCCTTCCTTCCTTCCTTCCTTCCTTCCTTCCTCCCTCCCTCCCTCCCTCCCTCCTTCCTTGCTTCCTTCTTTCTTTTTTTCTTATGCTCTCTCTCTCTCTTTTTCTTTGACAGGGTCTGTGTCGCCCAGGTTGGAGTGCAGTGGTACAATCATAGCTCACTGAAGCCTTGTAGTCCTGAGTTTGAGTAATCTTCCTGCCTCAGCGTCCAGAGTAGCTGGGACTATAAGTGTGCCACCACACCCAGCTAATTTTTAAAAATTTTTTTAGAGAAGACGGTGGGGGGTCCGAGGCACCGGGGGTGTGGCCTCCCTCTGTTGCCCAGGCTGGTGTTGAACTCCTGGCCTCAAGCAGTCCCCTCACTTTGGCCTCCCAAGGTGCTGGAATTGCTGGCATGCACCACCATGCCCACCTGATTTTTTTCTTCTTAGCACTAATCAACACATGCTGCGTCATATATGTATTTATCATGGCTTTGCTCCCCTTCTAACTGTAAGTTCCGGGAAGACAGGCAGGGCTCTGTCTACTTTGTTCGCTGCTGCCTCCTCAGCTCCTAGAACAGGGCCTCACACACAGCAGGCGCTTAAAATTCATGTATATTGAATGCATAAATAAAGATCAGACAGTGCTGAAGATTTACAGCCCTATTTGGGTCATTCCTAAAACACAGGATTGCTAGTAACAGCCGATGATGCTACAGTGTTTATAGGGGAAACGGATATAAATGATAGCTATTAAAATGGATATTATATTTATGTTGACATGCTGTAATTATTTCATAGTCTGAGGGCAATGGCAGGAAGCTGGCATCTTCCAGGAAGGAGTGACTGGGAGAAGACCCCTCAGGGAAAGCTCCTGGCATGGAGCCTGCCTAGAGCAAGCACCAGGTCAAAGACAGGCAATTTGCTTCTCAGAGCCTCCATTTCCCGCACGGAAAAGTTGGACTGGGTGGCAGATCCCTGAGGCTCCTCCAGCTCAGACTGGGAGACCTTGGTGGCAGGAATGTCTACCTACCCCACCTCTCCTGATGAGAGGCAGCTTCGCCACCACCAGGGTTTGGGATCTCTGTAACACAGCAGCCCCCTCAAGGTCCCTAGCCTTGGGTAGGAATTTCACTCATCCTTGGCCACCAATTCAGAAATGGAAGGTCCCCAAGATATGACATTCAGGATGGGGTACTGTAGATGGATTGGGCTGAGATGGTTAGAGTTTTGGAACTGGTGGGCTCCCTGTGGAGTACTGAGGTCCCAGAGGGGGATTCTCTATAAGACCGGTGGGCAGCCAATACATACCCAGAATACAATGGAACCAGTCCACTTCACTCCCCATCTCTGTTCCCTTGATGCCATGTGATCCAGCAGTGCAGAACTGGGGAGGAACAAGAGTCCCTACACCACTTAATACTCAAAAGTACTCGCAAAAAATAACACCCCTCACCAGGTGGCATTATTACTCTCCTTCATTGAGAAAATTAGGAAACTGGACTTCAGAGAAGCTAATTGCTTTATCCAGAGCCACCTGCATACAAACCTGTCAGCCGACCCCAAAGCCCACAGTCGCACCAAGCCTCTGTTGCACACCCTCGTGCATTCACACCAGCTGTTCCCCAAGCCTGGGACACACTTCCCAGCTCTGAGAAATGTATTCATCCTTCAAAGCCCTGCTCATGTGTCCTTTTCAACAGGAAAGTCTTCCATGAGATGCTCCACTGTCCCCATCTCTCCTGTCCCATAGCTTAGGCAGACTCCTGTGGTGGCGAGTCCTGGGCTGTGCTGTGATGTGTTTGCTGCCGTGTCTGTCTTCCCCACAATGATGGGCCCATGAATTCTCTATCTCTAGCACCTGTGCTCAGTAAAGACTTGGGGAACCAGGCTCAAAGCCTGGCCCAGATGCCACCTCTTCCAGGGTGCCTTCTGGGGGCCACCAACCAGAGTGCAGCCTTCTCCTCCACCAGGAACTCTTGCAGCCCTACCCCTGAGCACCTGCACCCCATTACTCATCTTCGTTCCTCCATGTGGTCTATTTCTGTTTGCTTACTTCTGTATTGCCTTTACTCCCCAACAGGATGTCAGCCTCAGAGCAGGGGCCCAACCTAGGACAGAGCTTGGTACGTGGTAGGTGCTCAGCCAACATTTGCCAATTGGTGTTTGTCTGTAACTTAGCCCTACCCTCCAACTGTGGGCTCTCCAAGGATCCTGGGATGGGGTGAGTACTTATGCCTAGTGGAGCTCTCACAATGTGCCTGGGCATCCCATCTCACCCCACCCTAGACCTTAGAGCTGAAAGGCCCTGGATGCCCTCCCAACCTAACCTTTATATAAGAGTGGAGACCCAAAGCCCAGAGAGGGTGAGTGGTGTGCCAAAGTCACACAGCGGAAGCAGCCTGACACCCATTCTCCTGGCTTCATGCCTACTGATCTCTCATCTCTTTCTGTCTCCTCTTGTCTTCCCTTGGTAAAGCATTTTCTTTCCTGAAGCCACCCACTTCTGCTAAATTTTACCCATCCAATCGATAGAAGGCAAGGGGCTTTCATGTCGGGTAGTCACTCAAACTTGGGTCTAAATTCTGCTTTTCATACCTCCCAGAAGAGGGACCTGGGCCAGTTAGTTCATTTGTTTCTTTCTTTCTTTTTTTTTTTTTTTTTTGAGATAGAGTCGGATCCCGGCTCACTGCAACCTCCGCTTCCCAGATTCAAGCCATTCTCCTGCCTCAGCCTCCCAAGTAGCTCAGATTACAGGCACGTGCCACCACACCTGGCTAATTTTTGTATTTTTAGTAGAGATGGGGTTTCACCATATTGGACAGGCTGGTCTTGAACTCCTGACCTCAAGTAATCCCCCCACCTCGGCCTCCCAAAGTGCTGGGATTACAGGCCTGTGCCACTGCGCCCAGCCAAGCTGGTTCATTTCTTTTAAATTGTTAATTGTGGTGAAATACACATAATATAAAATTTACCATCTCAACCATTTCTAAGTGTACAGTTCAGTGTCAAGGACATTAACATCGTTGTGCAACCACCACCACCGTCCATCTCCAGGACTTTCATCTTGCAAAACTGAAACTCTATTCCTGTTAAACATTCACCCCCACGTTCCCCTCCCCCCGCCGTCCCTGGCAACCACCGTTCTACTTTCTGTTTCTCTGAATTTGACTCTTCTAAGGACTTCATATAAGCGGAATCATGCAGTCTTTGTCCTTTTGTGACTGGCTTGTTTCACCTGGTGTAAGGTCCTCAGAGATCATCCATGTTGGAACACGTGTCAGACTTTCTTTCCTTTTCAAAGCTGAATAATATTCCATTGTAGGATAGACCACATTTTGTTTATACATTCATCCGTCAATGGACACTTCAGTTGCTTCCACCTTTTGGCTTCTAGGCATAATGTTGCTGTGGTTCGTTTCTTCTTTTCTTTTCTTTTTTTGGGGGATGGGGGCAGAGTCTTCTTCGTCACCCAGGCTGGCATGCAGTAGTGCAATCTCAGCTCACTGCAGCCTGGACCTCCTGAGCTTCGGAGATCCTCCTGCCTCAGCCTTGGGAGTAGCTGGGACTACAGGCATGCACCACCATGCCCGGCTAATTTTTTGTGTTTTTTATCGACATGGGATCTCACTGTATTGCCCAGGCTGGTCTCCAACTCCTGGGCTCAAGCGATCCTCCCACTTCAGCCTCCCAAACTGTTGGGATTGCAGGTGTGAGCCACCACGCCTGGCCTGGTTCTTTTTTTCTTAAACCTTATTCCTCACTCGCAAAATGGTGCTCCTGTCATCGGGTGTATACATGATTCACTTTGCCTGTCATCTGCTTAACAAGGGGCTTTATCAGCAGAGTTAAATTACTAGCGTCTGCTGGGTGCCCACTGTGTGCCAGGTGAGCTTCTGCAGACTACCTGTATTTATGCATCAAATCCTCACTGCCTTATGAAGTGGGTGACATTGTTATCCCATCTTATGGAAGCAGAGAGAAATACCAACCTTGCCTCAGGTCACAAAGCCAGGGAGTGGCAGAGCTGGGACAACAAGTCAGGCCACTGGCTCCAAAGCCTGGCCGCCCAACCACATACTCTCCATATGACTGGGCTTCTTGTATCCACAGCACCTAACATGTGCTTGTGAGTTCACGGGGGAGCATTCTACCAGCCCACACCCCGAGCCTGGGCAGCTGGCTGTCTCTGCTGCTCCCAGTGGGGGAGAGTGGGCCACCCCAGGGGCGAGTTCTGGCTGCCCTGGGGAGAAGATGAAGGAAGGCACTAGAAGGCTCTGCAGTTCCTGTCCCGGCTTTTGGAAAACAAACACCACCGCCACCAAAACCTGTTCAGGAATTATGTGAAAATTCCTATTTCGCACATTTTTTTTTTTGAAAAACAAATGCTAGAAAAACACATTCCGTCTAGTTGACATGATCAAGAATATCAAACAGCATTCACAGGGAATCCATTTGATTCAATGCAAAGAAACGCCAGCATCCATAACTTCATTTATTTCTGCAGTCGAATGGAGGGAAGGCTGGCTGTGATGCCGCGGAGGACTTGCCTTAGGGAGAAATTGCTGTCAAGTCACCACACCTCCTGTCTGTGGCTCGATTTATAGCATTTCAGGGACTATTGGAATTTCTGCCTTGAAACCATCTGGCCTAATTACTCCTGTGGCTGGCATGGGGCCTGGTATTGTTCTTGATTTTGGGGCGAAGGTGCTGGTGGCTCCTTAAAAGAGCTCTTTCTGGTGCCACCCCAAAACTTCAGCCACCTTCTAGGCAGCGTCGTGTTGGCTGGGACAATTTCAGCCAGCGCCAGGCTTGGAGAAATCAGCAGATTCTTTGCATCCAGGAAACAAATAAACAAAACAAACTTCTTTGCCCCTAGGAGGGTTGGCAGGTCAGGATGACAGCAGAGCATGTAATTATGATGATTATTTTCAGCACAGGGGAAGGAAACAAAGGGCTAGAACTACCTGGTAACTGACAACAGCTCTTGTTTCTGGAGCATCTACTATGCGCCAGGCACTTATTGACTCTCTAACCTGCTTAGTAATCTCTTGGACCCCTTACGCCCTTTGTCAGATGAGGAAACTGAGGCTCTGAAAGAGACCAGTGAGTTGCCCAAGGTCACAGATCAAGTAAGCAGCAGAGGCAGGATTTGAACCCAGCTCTGCCTGTTTAGAGAATGACCTGCCAAGATTTTCGGAGGGGCTGAGCCAAGGATCTGGAGCTGGGGTCCGTGACAGGGAGCTCAGGGACCAGAATTAAGGTTGGGGGTGTCTTAGTTGGAGTCCCTAGAAGCCTTTGGACGAGGATTCAGTGCAGTTTATTGCAGAGACAGTCTGCAGAATATGACCCCTCAAAGAAGTGCACCTCCTAATCCCTGGAACCAGCGACTATGTTACCTTACCTGGCAAAAGGGACTTTGCTGATGGGATTAAGGCTATGGATCTTAAGAAGGAGAGATTGTGACCCCCTGCTTTATAACCTCCCTTGGCTCTCCATTCTCCCCACAGTCCCAGGCTCCCTGCCTAGCCCGACCCTCCATCCCGTCCCTATAGACACCCCAGCCTCCAGATGTACCCAGGTACTTACACTTCTCTCAATGGGCCATGCTTGTCACACCTCTCTGCCTTTGCAAATGCTGGTCCCGCTGCCTGGAATGCCCCCCACCACTCTGCTTAACAACTGTTTTCTCCAGTGTGTCCTCTTTCTGGAAGCTTTCCTTGTGGTCCCCCAGGTGGGTGAGGGGTCTCTCTTGCAATGCTTCACTGCTAGCCCTCTCGGGCCTCCACCCCAAGGTGCCGCACTGGACAAATCTGTCCTACCCACCAAGCTATGGGCTCCTCTGGGGAGCAGCTTTGCCTGCCATGACTCCGCTTCCCCGGGCGCCCAGCCCAGGGCCTGGCACACAGGATGGCTCAGGGAAGGACTCTCCTCTGCAGAGCAGGAGTCATGGGAAAGGCACGCATTGCTGCCCACAGCCCAGCCACTGCCCGCTCAGACCTGGCTATTTTTATTTCTTTTCCCTGCAGAGCTCAGGCCTGTGGGGCAGGTTCTCAGACCAAGCAAGTGAGACCTGCCAGATGGACCGAAGACATTTGCTGGTGCTGCCCCAGCCAGAGGCCAGCAGGAGTGGCCGTAGGGGCTCCTCCTCTAGCGCACAGCCCCAGACCTCAGCCAGGGAGCTTACTGCAGGCTCAGAGCCACCAGGCACTGCAGGCACCGATGCATCCCAATGCTCAGGTCCAGCTTTGCCATGTTCTTGCTGTATGCCCAGAAGTAAATCATGTCACCTTCTTGTCTCCTTGTCTTGGCACATAGTAGGTGCTTGTAGGTGGCACTTTCTATGCTGGACCCTCTATCCTCATCAGCTTCATAATTCTCAGCTTCAGTGACTGTGCCTGCAGTAAATGAGCAGCTGCTAGGCACTGTGCTAGGTTCCCCACTTTATGAATGAGGCAATTGAGGCTCAGAGAGGCTAAGTAACTTGGCTAAGGTCACACAGCTGGCTGGTGGCAGAGCCAGGAGTTAACCCTGGGTCTTTGGACCCCACAGCCCATGTTTAGAGCCAGTCGGCTTCATAACTATGGCCCCTGTGATGATCCGACCCCAAGGAAGCTGCAGCCTTGCTCCAATCCCTCCCAGGCTACAGTATGACAGGTGCACAGAGCTGTCTCCGTGAGGTCCCCTTATTTTGTGGACAAGCCATAGGGAGGAAAGTGGCTACTCACCTGAGAGGGCCCCTGCCTTCCTCCTGGAGCCACCTGGAGTCACCACACCAGGCAGCTCATCCCTGCCAGGTGACCCAGTGTACAGAGAGAGCAGAGCCTTGTCCGAAGTCACACAGCATGGGAGTGACACAGCCAGAACTGGAACGCAGGCCAGCCGTGTCCTGCCCTGCCATACAAGAAAGGCGGCCTGCCTGCACCTTGTCAGAAAACTCGAAAGCATTGCTGAAATTCCAGTTCCTAAATCTATGGCTTGTTCATCTCTATGGTTCCATCCCCACCACTGCAACCCCAAGGATCCTAGGACAAGGTCTGGAACAAGGTTGGACAAATACATGAAAGAATTCTTCAACTCCTCTGATATTGGGTTATTACTGATTTGAATCTGGACTCATAAAGTAAGGACGTTCAGTATGTCTAAATTCTGTGACACCTTGAGGTCCCTCTTGAATGGGAGGCTCCGCAGTGAGAATCAGGAGACTTCTTTGAATTCGAGTTGTCACGTGTACCAGCTGTGGGACACCTGACAAGTTGCTTAACCCTTCTGAGCCTGTTACCTCATCTGTAAGCTGATTCTACCCTGGAGGAGGGTGAAAGTGTGATAAAACTGAGGTAATAAAACCTACCATACAGGTCATAGGGCAAGTGAAATCAGAGGTAAAAGCACCTGCAGATAAGGACAAAATCACAGCAACCCTAAAATGCACCGGGCCCTGTTTCTGTATAGATATTGTGCGGGCTTGTCCTGGAGCCAGACTGTCTGGGTTCGAGGCCTGGCTCAATTGCTCACTAGCTGTGTGACCTAAAGCACAGCAGTTTGAGCTCCCTCGTCCTCAGTTTCCTTATCTGTAAAATGGAGGTGATAATATGAGCTACCTCATGGGGTTGTGATGAGAATTACAACCTAGAAGCTTTACATGGAGCTTCTCCATGTAAAATGATTAGCACAGTGCAGGACCGGTCAGCTGTCAACAACATCAATAACACTAAGGAACAGATCCAGAGACAAACAGCTTGGCCGCAGTCACCCTGTTAAACTCCAGGCTCCGTCCACCATCACACACAAGCCCACCAGCTGCGCTTAGAAACCACCCACCCTCGGGGAGTGAGCCAGGCCAAGCAGTGGGCCCCCGAGACAGCTGGGGTGTTGGGGTGCTCCATCCTTGGGCCAGGCGAGGCCTGGGGACTCTGTTATCAGAACCACATTTAGCGCCTCGAAATAGGCATGCCCCTATTGGTCCATACTGGGTGCAGCCGCTTTTGCCCATGCTGGGTAATAAGCAGAGGGAGACCTGGGAAGAGAGTGGGGGTGCGGAGAGGAAGGGGAGCACACAGAGGCCGCAGCTGCTGGGGAGGGGCATCCCCACGACCGCAGCTGCACCCAGGTATGGGCCCCATCCTGTTAGAGGTTCAGGCTCCGAGAGGGCCCCTGATACCCTACTCTGGAGGGCCGAATCCCTTGACTAGAATCACGGGGACCCAATGGCAGTTCTAGATGCCAGGGTATTGGTTAACAACAAGCTACAGATCTGTTCAGCAGCAAATAATTATGCCCACAGTCAGCCTTCCCCAGGACAGAATCCAATCCTGGTTAAGAGCTTGGGAACGGGTTTCCGAGCCCCTCTGGAATTATGATCCCTTTTGAAGGGCCTGGGGCAAACTTCTGCAAACAGTTTCTGTCATATGGTTCAAAGAATGAGGGTTTTGATGCCAGATGCACCTGCCTCTACCACTTACTATTTGTGTGACCTTGGACCAGTAACCACCTCAGTCTCCTCGTCTGTAAAATGGGCATAATAACAGTTCCTTCTCATAGGTGTGTTAAGTGAGATAGAGTGTGCAAAGCCCTTCCTCCCAGAAAATTCTCTTCCCAGCAAGAATGGGCAGCAATTTAGTGATTCTTCAGGCATCTGTGTGTGGGCTGGGAACACCTCTTCCTAGTGTCGGGCTTGTAGTGGGGGCCTGCTGGCCGTCACTTGCTACTGGTGCTCATTACGACAAAAGCGATTTCCTGGGAAGCTAAAGCATCACTGGAGCTTTGCATGATGAGTAGGGCTGTCCCGTTTATTTGGCATGGCTTCGGCATCCAGCAGGCATTGGGTTCTGGGTGACCCTCCCTGATGCTTTGGGGTTCAGGGGTTCATGCACAGCTCACTTCTAAAGCTGTGACAGCTGAGGTGATCCTTGCACCGAGGAGCAGGCAGGCCATGGGGGATGGAGGGGGGCAGGTCAGGCACTCAGCAGGTGCCATGGGAGTCAGAGCTAAATTCAAGTGCTGACTCCACTGTGTGACTTTGGGCAATTCACTTATTCTCCCTGAGCCTCCTTCCTCTTTTGGAAAACGGCATGACTCATGGCCCTGGAAAGGTTCGTCAGAGTCTGCGACCAGCTTAACAGAAGACTGAGCATTTTCCTCCCATCCCAGAGGCAAGGGGCCCTTTCCCACCCAGCTCTGGGAACCAGGGCCACTGGATCACTGAGGACGGAAGCCCAAGAGCTTGGGAGGGGCCTCCTGGATGGCAGGCTGAGCACCAGGACAATGTCTCGAGCATGTGAGCTGAGAGTGAACTTGGGGTATGTAGCTTGAGCCTGCAGTTCTGCCCCAGCCAGCTCCTTCTCCCTCAGCAGGGCATCTTGTAGAAGGAAGGCTGTGTCTCTCCAAGGGCAGGGGACATGAGGATAGGGAGACCGACAAGCTCAGGGTCATAAAAGGAGAAGCCGGAAGCCTCTGATGGGCCCAGAATCATCTCAGAGACAAGGCCAGGGGCCAGAACAGTGTCCTTAAAACCCTGAACTTTGGACTTTGCCCACAATTGTTCCTTGTGAGCTGTGCCTGTGTCGCTTTATAACGAACAGGGTGGGTGTCCTCAGGGTGGGGGGAAGGGAGCTGGTGCAGTAATGAGGGCAGGGACTCCCAGTGGAGGACAGAGTGGCAGCTGGCTAAGGACGAAAGGAAGGGGCCCCACCCAGGCCCGTGGGAGGCAGGGGAGGTCGGAATGCCAGCTGAGCCCTGAGAAGTTCTCCACAGCTTAACAGTTGCCAGTGACCTGCTGGTCCCCCGGGGCTGCTCACGAGCCCCCTGCTCTGGTGCCATGAGGCTGAGCCCATCCAGACCTCTCAGGGCAGGGGTTCCCAGCAGTGGGACAACTCATCATGACGGACCGGACGAGTTGTCCCACCAGACTCATGAGTGAGGAGGGAATAGGAGTGCGCCCACCATGCATTGGCAAGCTCCCTGGCCTGGGCGGTCGGCAGGGGGACTGGCCACCCCCAAACACTCATTCCAAAGACGGTGGACTCAGCTCTGGGGAGAATTACTCCAGCAGGGACCTCAAAGAGAGAGGGAAAGAATCCTCACCTAAGAGGAATGTGCCGGTTGATTTTGTGTATCAACTTGGCCAGGCTCCAGTCACATTTATTCAATCAAACGCTAACCCAGGTGTTGTTGTGACAGTGTTTTGTAGCTGTGGTTGACATCTACCATCAGTTGACTTTAAGAGAAGGGATTCCCCTTGATGTGGGTGAGCCTCGGCCGGGCAGTTGAAGGCCTTCGGAGCAAAACTGAGATTTCTCTGAAAAAGAAAAGGAATTCTGCCAATCATGCAGCATCAGCCCCTGCCCTGGAGTTTCCAGCTTGTAGGCCCCCCACCTGCAGATTTCAGACTTGCCCAGTCAGACCCCACAATTGTGTGAGCCAATTCTTTGAAATTAGTCTGTTTTCAGGCCAGGCTCGGTGGCTCACGCCTGTAATCCCAGCACTTTGGGAGGCTGAGGCGGGCAGATCACAAGGTCAGGAGATCGAGACCATCCTGGCTAACACAGTGAAACCCCGTCTCCACTAAAAATACAAAAAATTAGCCTGGTGTGGTGGTGGGCGCCTGTAGACCCAGCTACTTGGGAGGCTGAGGCAGAAGAATGGCGTGAACCTGGGAGGCGGAGCTTGCAGTGAGCCAAGATCACACCACTGCACTCCAGCCTGGGCGACAGAGCGAGACTCGGTCTCAAAAAAAAAAAAAATTAGGTGGGTGTGGTGAGGTGTGTTTGTCGTCCCAGCTACTCGGGAGGCTGAGGTGGGAGGATCGATTGAGCCCAGGTGGGGCAGGCTGCAGTGAGCCATGAATGTGCCACTGCCCTCCAGCCTAGGTGACAGAGTGAGACCCTCCTCAAGAAAAAGAAAAGACTAACCAGGCCTTAGCTAGATGAAGGGGAAGGCAGCAGGCAGAGAGAACATCACGTGGGGAGGCCCTAAGGTGAGAAGGAGCCCTGTTGTTTTGCCACCAGCTCACTTGTCTGAGTTTCTCATCCAATCAGGGGCTCGTGGAGGTGTGTCTTGTTCATCCTTGTCTGTTGTGCCCAACACCCAACTGGGGGCTCATATATCTTGGGGGGACATATATCTTGCTCATCTCTCTGCTGTGTCCAGCACCTGGCTGGGGGCTCGTGGAGGGGACACATGTCTTGCTCATCTCTGTGTCTGCTGTGCCCTGCACAGTCACTCTCTCTCTTTCTCTTTAGGTATAATTACATGGTGTAAATACAGTTGCATCAAATGCATTCACTCTTGCTGCCGCCACTCCAATCAAGACATAGAAATTCCCACGCCCAGAGTGCTCCCTCACACCTCTTTGCAGCCGACCCCTCCAAAAGGCAACTCCTGTTCAGATTCCTAACACCATAGATTTGTTTTCGGCTGTTTCTGGGTTTGTTGTTGTTGTTGTTTGTTTGTTTTGAGACAGAGTCTCACTCTATTGCCCCCAAAGTGCTGGGATTACAGGTGTGAGCCACTGTGCCTGGCCAGTTTCTGAACGTATGTGTGGATTCAGGCTGGCTCTTTTTTTTTTTTTTTTTTGGCTTTAATTACAATATGGGTGGGAAAAAGAGGCGCATAGAGGTGGCGCGCTAGGCAGGTCTCCTGGCTATGGGACAGCACTTCTGCGCTGTGTGTCCTGTCCTCATCGCACCCTCACTCACCAGCCCTTCCTCCTACTTCTGTGCAGTTCACTGACCCACTTTCTCTCTGCAAAGCCTTCCCTGGCCCACAGGCTGTGCACTTCCTCCCCTGGAACTTTCTTTCATAGCCTTCGGCAAGATCATGATGAAATCACCGGTCATGTGGTTATGTCTTCAA
Organism: Hylobates moloch; assembly: GCF_009828535.3. Taxonomy (NCBI): domain Eukaryota; kingdom Metazoa; phylum Chordata; class Mammalia; order Primates; family Hylobatidae; genus Hylobates; species Hylobates moloch. The sequence goes on along the minus strand of NW_026652292.1, from coordinate 78,325,214 downwards.
CGCCTGCATCCCCCACCGGAGGCCAGCTCCCAGGGTGCGTTCTGGTGTGTGGCGTTCGCTTCATATTCCCAGGCGTCGTTTGCCCCAGCACGCCTGTGTGCTCAGTAAAGATGTGTTAAGCACAGGATTTTGGGAGAAGTGTATATGGATGTATGAACAAGGGTTGTGCTTGTGGGAGAGAGGAAAAGGGGGTGTGGTGAGGGGTGTGAGCCAAGGGACACACAGGAACAAGGAGTGGCCACATGCAGCTGGCCTGGGAGGGGCAGGGGCTGAGACCCAGGTTGGGGAGATGGCGCATGGTGCCAGCCACTCGCTCTGCCTGCATGCGCCCTTTCTATCCTGTGTAGGCATCTTGGGAGGAAGGGACCTCCATCATCTCCTCTTAGAGTAAACCTAGAGAGGTGTTTCAGTCCGTTCAGGCTATTAACAGAAGACTACAGACTCAGACAACAGAAGTCGATTTCTCAGAATTCTGGATGCTGGAAGTCCAAAATCAAGTCGCTGGCAGTTTTGGTGTCTACTGAGGCCCCGCATCCTGGTTCGCAGAGGTGCCTTCTTGCTGGATCCTCCTCATCCAGGAAAAGGAGCCAGGGAGCTCTTTGGTGTCTGTTTTTTTTTTTTTCTTTCTTTTTTTTTTCGAGACAGAGTCTTGCTCTGTCACCTAGGCTGGAGTGCAGTGGCACGATCGTGGTTCACTGGAAACTCCGCCTCCTGGGCTCAAGCGATTCTCATGCCTCAGCCTCCCGAGTAGCTGAGACTACAGGCACCCACCACCACACTGGCTAATTTTTGTATTTTTTAGTAGAGACAGGGTTTCACCATTTTGGCCAGGTTGGTCTTGATCTCCTGACCTCGTGATCCGCCCACCTCAGCGTCCCAAAGTGCTGGGATTACAGGTGTGAGCCACCATGCCCGGCCTGGTGTCTGTTTTATGAGGGCACCAATCCCATTCACAAGGGTCCCCTCTCGTGAGCAAATCACCTCCCAAAGTCCCCACCCCTAACACCATCATCTTGGGAGTTAGGATTCCAACATAAGAATTTTGGGGGACACAGACATTCAGACCACAGCAAGAGGTGAGGTAGCTTCACCCCGCCCACACGAGGTAAGCTTCCTCGCAGTCACAAGCCTGCCTGGTCAAGAGGCAGGGACCCAGAACCCACATCTCATGGCGATAAGTACCGAGGATTTCAGGGCCAGGCTTTAAAACCACTGTAGCACATCAGAGCAATGAAAAAATAGCTAACATTCATTAAGTGCTTACTCAGAGCCAGGTGCTGTGGATAACTTGATGCAGAAGATACATTTATAGTTAACATTTACATAAATGAACATAAAAGCGAGACCATGCACATCAGTGTTTCAGGGGCTTTGCCTGTTCCACTAGACAGACTGGTCACACGCCATCATGGTTTGGGAGCCCTCTTCACCCCTGCACCCACCCTCCCCGTGCCTGGCCCAGCCCCCGAAGCTGGCCGGCTGCTGGCCACTTCCACCGGCATCAGGCCTCCGGGCTGCTCCATTCCAGATGGGCCCTGAGGGCTGAGCAGCTCCTCCTGCCCGCCTCCTCACTGGCTGCCAGGCGGAGGCCCCCAGCTCAGCTGCCCGAAGCCTGTGAAGGCAGTCAGTGCGTTTCTGCAGCAAGAAATGGGGCCAGTGCGGAAATGTGAGCGTCAGCCCACCCTCAGCGCCCTAAGGTGGGAGACAAGGGGCATATGATGATGGTCCAGGCTGCATGGTGACAGTGGAGAACCACTGCCCTGGGGGACAGAGCCGCCTTTGTCCTCCGCCTGCCGGCACTGGTGACACGGTGTTCCTTCAGTGGCAGGAGGCCAGGGCTGCAGGCTAGAGGGAAACAGTTTCCCTGTTCCGTTGGGGGTGGGTGGGTGAAAGAATGGGAGAGCGGGATGTTAAGGGCCACATGGAGGTTACTTTACAAGATCCCTGTCCACAGACAGTTGAGAAACGAGATAGAGCCATTACCATCTGGGACAAGAAGGGATGTGGATGAAGAAGACACTTAGGGACATTGGGTATCCTTCAGTCCAGCCCTCTCCTTTTTCAGATGGGGAAGCTGAAGTCAGGAGACAAAAAGGTCTTTTCTGAGGTCACACACATGAGCCCAGGCTGCCACGGGTTGGTCTGGCCTGCACCCAGGACCCTGCATTGTTTTGAACTGTCTTCCATGTTACAAGCCCACCAGTTTGAAGCCCCAAACAGAAAGTTACAGGGTCAGGGGAGTGTGGCTGTGAACACTGACCCTGGAGTACCCTTTCTGGATTAGCGCTGTGGGTACTTACTTAATTCTAACAACCACTGTGCAATGGACAGATGTGCTCTTGCTCCGTTCTACAGAGGCAGAGAGAGGGTAGCTGGGCTCACTCACATGCAGTGTGAGTGTGGCCAGTGTGCAATGTGAGGTGAGGGTTGGGGCCGGCAGAAGAGGGACTGGAGGGCCGCGGTACATGAGACAGCACCATGCTTCGAATGCCCAGCCTGGGTGGAGCCATGGAAGGCTTTGAGCAGAGGAGACTCAAGCTCAGGCTTGGGAAAGGCCCCTTGGTGTCTGGGAGGGGTAGGAAGTGGGAGGAAAAAGGCAGGATCCATGAATCTGCTAGGAGGCAGGTGCCATGGCCCAGGAGGGCTGCGATGAGGGTCTCAGTCAGGCCTGTGTCTATGGCAGTAGAGAGAAGGGATTGACCCCTGGATGACCAGAAGGGGGACATGGTAGCATTTGGTGATTGCTTGACCATGGCGCCTTGATTAAGGGATAGCTTCTAGATTTCTAGTGGAAGGTGGTGCCCTCACTGAGAGAGCAGCCCAGGAGGTGCAGCAGGATGGGACCAGCCGGGCTGTGTGTGAGGTGCCTGGAGACATCCCAGGAGAAACTGTCTGAGGCTCTGGGCATAGCAGAAAGGTCTGGGCCAGCGGGAGAGGACTAGGAGGCCTCAGCCATCCCCACTCTTTCCCAGCTGAGGACGTTTTCAGGTGAGGTCTGCTTTCCTTGGGCAAGTGGCACAGTGGTCCCTCCAGTTCAAAGAGTGCCCCCAAGGCAGCAGCCTTCATGGGGCAATGTGTCTTCTGGGGGTCTGCACAGAATTTCCAAGTGGCACATGGGCATGGAAAGTTTAAGGAACTTGATTTCCAGCCCTCCCTGCTGAGTGACAGGTCAGCGTTTTCTCCCCAGCTCCACTTCCATACGCTGCTTCTCCTACCATACAGGAGGAAGGCCCCCGGATCAGAACCCAGGCCATGGGGATTGGCAGAGCTCATTTAATCCAGGCACAGAGATGGGACTTCCTGTCTTTTTTATTCCTATTAGGAGCTGACCTGGTGTTGGAAACAGGGATTTGGCCTCCTATTGGAATGTTCTGAATTCAGGTCTACGGTAGAGTAGGGCAGGAGTGAGGACTTTTTGTTTTGTTTTTTTGTTTTGCTTTGAATGAACACAATTCTTTTGCCTTGTGTTTTCAGAGCAAGAGTCTTGTGGGATTGAGTGAAGAGCTCATTGGCAGAAAGACCAAAGGCTTCTCCACCTGCCCACACATCCATCATTCATCTAGAGCTCAGAAGTGGGGGTGATGGTCACGGAGATGGATATTGCCCCCTTATGTGAACTGAAAGATGAAGACTTGCTTTCCTCTTAGGGAAAGCATGTCTGATTGGCTTATTGGACCAACAATGAGGACTGGCTTTGCCAACTGCTTGTACAGTGGATATTTCCCATAAATCAGATGAATTAAGCCTATAGCTCCAAAATTTTGTCAAAAATATGGCCGGTCACGGTGGCTCACGCCTGTAATCCCAACACTTTGGGATGCCGAGGCAGACGGATCACCTGAAGTCAGGAGTTCAAGACCAGCCTGGCCAACATGGCAAAACCCCGTCTCTACTAAAAAAAAATACAAAAATTAGCCTAGCATGGTGGCACGTGTCTGTAAATCCCAGCTACTCAGAAGGCTGAGGCAAGAGAATTGCTTGAACCTGGGAGGTGGAGGTTGCAGTGAGCCAAGATCGTGCTGCTGCACTCCAGCCTGGGTGACAGAGCAAGACTCCATCTCAAAATATATATATATGAATCATATTACAAGAGCCTTTAAACCATGTCTCATTCTAGCTATAAGACATATTAATGAGCAGATGTCATGAACTACTTCAGAAAACAAGGCCTATTTGTGTAATTAACACATTTCTAATAACAATTTACTTTTATATTCAATAATTACTTATCAAATACATAACATTATATATATATATATTTAGATGGAGTTTCGCTCTTGTTGCCCAGGCTGAAGTGCAATGGTGTGATCTTGGCTCACTGCAATCTCTGCCTCCCGGGTTCAAGCAATTCTCCTGCCTCAGCCTCCTGAGTAGCTAGGATTACAGGCATGCACCACCATGCCCGGCTAATTTTGTATTTTTAGTAGAGACGGGGTTTTGCCATGTTGGTCAGGCTGGTCTTGAACTACTGACCTTAGGTGATTGGCCCGCCTCAGCCTCCCAAAGTTCTGGGATTGCAGGCATGAGCCACCTCGCCTGGCCCAACATAATATATTTTTGGTGAGTGCTTTGGTAATGAGAACTCAATCCATAAGTATGTTTTTAAAGCTCATAGAACCTTGAAGTTATAGGAAATTAATTTCAACTTATATAAGTTTCTTTGTTAGAGAAAGTAACAATTGGATAGTAATGAAATACTTTTTTTTTTTGAAACAGTCTCACTGTGTCACCCAGGCCGGAGTGCAGTGGCACAGTCACCACTCACTGCAGCCTCCACCTCCCAGACTTAATTAATCCTCCCGCCTCAGCCTCCCGAGTAGCTGGGACCGCAGGCACGCACCACCATACCTGGCTAATTTTTGTATTTTTTGTAGAGACAGGGTTTTGCCATGCTGCCCAGGCAAACAAAATACTTTTAAACATAAAAATATACCCTATTTGGGCCGGGCGTGCTGGCTCAGCCTGTAATCCCAGCACTTTGGGAGGCCGAGGCAGGCGGATCACAAGGTCAGGAGATGGAGACCATCCTGACTAACACGGTGAAACCCCGTCTCTACTAAAAATACAAAAAAATTAGCCAGGAGTGGTGGTGAGAGCCTGTAGTCCCAGCTACTCGGGAGGCTGAGGCAGGAGAATGGTGTGAACCCTGGAGGTGGAGCTTGCAGTGAGCTGAGATTGTGCCGCTGCACTCCAGCCTAGACGACAGAAGGAGACTCCGTTAAAAAAAAAAAAGTATATATACATATATGTATATACCCTAAGTTCTGGGGGAAGAGTGGAATGTAAATATACAGAGAGAAAAAAGCACAAAGGAAAAAAAAACAAAACAAACCCATCGATTGTTAAAAAGCTTGTTCTAGAATTTTTAAGTGGAAGAAAGTTGGTATCAAATAGCTACAGAATTTAGATTCCGCTGATTATATTTAAAAGAGTAACGTGACTTTTTTTTTTTTTTTTTTTTTTAGACAGAGTCTCACCTATAGCCCAAGCTGGTGTGTAGTGGTGCGATCTCGGCTCATTGCAACCTCTGCCTCCCGGGCTCAAGCGATTCTCCTGCCTCAGCCTCTTGAGTAGCTGGGACTACAGGCTTGCGTCACCATGCCTGGCTAATTTTTTTTTTTTTTTTTTTGGAGACAGAGTTTCACTCCCGTTGCCCAGGCTGGAGTGCAATGGGCTCTCGGCTCACCACAACCTCTGCCTCCCAGGTTCGAGCGATTCTCCTGCCTCAGCCTCCCAAGTAGCCAGGATTACAGGCATGCTCCACCACGCCCAGCTAATTTTTTGTATTTTAGTAGAAACAATGGGGTTTCACCACATTGCCAAGGTGGTCTCGAACTCCTGAGCTCAGGCGATCCACCCGCCTCAGCCTCCCAAAGTGCTGGGATTACAGGCGTGAGCCACCACACTTGGCCACAATTTTGTTTTAAAATGTCAACACTTACAATACATTAGAGCTGGGCATGGTTGCTCATGCTTGTAATCCCAGCACTTTGGGAAACTGAGGAGGGAGGATTGCTGGAGGCCAGGAGTTCAAGACCAGCCTGGGCAACAAAGCGAGCCCCCATCTCTAGAAAAATACATATATTTTTAATTAGCCGTGTGCAGTGGTGTGCACCTGTAGTCCCAGCTACTCAGGAGGCTAAAGTGGGAGAATTTGCTTGAGCCTAGGAGTTTGAGGTTGTAGCGAGCTATTACGGTAGCATTGCACTCCAGCCTGGGTGACACAGCAAGTCCCTGTCTTAAAAAAAAAAAATTAGAAATTGCATTATTTGCAGCTGTGTAAATACAAGGAAAAAATGTGGAGAGTCAACGTATAAATATACAAGGGAGCACATAATGGGACTCCTCCCAATTTTTTATTATTTTTTATTTTTAAAAATTTTTTTAGACATGTTCTTGCTGGAGTGAGGCTGGAGTGGAGTGAGGCTGGAGTGGAGTGAGGCTGGAGTGCAGTGGCGTGATTGTCGCTCACTGCAGCCCTGAACTCCTCAGCTCCACCAATCCTCACACCTCAGCCTCCTGAGTAGCTGGGACTGCAGGCGTGTGCCACCCATGCCTGGCTAATTTTTAAATTTTTATAGAGAGAAGATCTCGCTATGTTGCCCTGGCTGATCCCGAACTCCTGGCTTCAAGCAATCCACCATGCCTAGCCACTGAAAATGTTTAAGGCTGATATGAGCCCAGAAAGTTTGAAGATCATGATTCCAAGGATACCTCTTCAAAAGCAAACCAGAGCAGGAGGAGGTAGTTTTCCCAGTCTCTGTAATTTAGGAGTGTAATTTGCACTTGTTTGTTTTAAGGCACGTGGAAATGATGTTTGCTGTTGGTTGAGGGTCTGCCAAGAAGACACCTCCTAAGTCCAGTTTAGAGGTCAAGGTCAGCCCTCTCTGGGCAGGCCAGGCTCTCTGGCAGCACTGACCATGTGCAGGCAGCAGGCCAAAGGGCCAGAGCCAGGTCAGGTGCTGCACCCAGGGTGGGTGGAGCTCACAGGGGACCCAGCTCTTCTAAGGCACCAACAGCCACTAGTGGTAGTTATTATTGTGTGCTTACCTTGTGCCAGGCAGTAGCCTTAAGTGCCTTCTGTATACTGCACTATGTTATTTAATCTTCCAATGATTAGAAACCCAGGCAGCCTGACTCAAAGGAGGTGAGGCTGGGTGCCATTTTCCTCTTCCATTAATTGAAAGGGTCATAATAACAAACATTTTTTATTTCAGAGTTTAATGTTATTTTAAACTATTAATTCAGACTTATGGATTAGGAATGATTAGAAACCCAGGCAGCCTGACTCAAAGCCGTGTGGTGTGGGACACTGGCGTGAACACAGACGTTCTAGACTCTGAAGGGGCAATGCGAGACCTTGCTCTTCAAGGCATTACATCTCTCTGATCCTCGGTTTTCCCATCTGCAAAATGGGTTCATAAGAGCTGCCTTACCAGACCTTTGGGTTCTAAAGCCTTCCAGGCAGTGGCAGCTGCTCTCCACCTGAGAGGGACTTTGCCATCATCGGAAAAGTTTGTACCTGATTTAGGAGGCTGAAATCTTAATTTTAAAGTGTCAGGTAAGGAAATAGGGAGAACAAACCACTCTTTTTTGGTGGCCTTTCTGGTTGGCTCTGTTTGGACCACCCTCTGGCATTTTCCACATCTTGGACATCCCCAGCTCCCACTTGGAGCCTGAACAACTTTTTCTCCCAAACTCCAAATGCCATAGCACCTGCAGGAGGCCTGAGGCCGTCTGGACAATTCTCAGGCTGCCCCATTAGACATTTCTGGTGAGTGGATGGGAGCTGGCCTAGAGAAGTCAGAGTATGGTTGAGTTGGAGCCCAGAGACCAGGGTCTCACCCTGCAAAACCACTTACTTTGTGATCCCAGTCAGCTGGCTCAGCCTCTAGGAGCCTCATTCCTTCACTCATTCGTGCCCACCAGTGCCACTCATCAGGGATGGGTGCTAGGGACTCAGGGACGAGTCAGACAGACCCATCCCTCCCAGCCTGCCAGTTTCATAGGAGAGGCAGACAAGGAAACAGAATGATGGGCAGGGTGATCCCTTCTGCCTGGGAGAAGCCGGGTGCCTGGGCTATCAGGAGGACTTCTTGGAGGAGGTGAGGCTGGGTGCCATTTTCCTCTTCCATTAATTAAAAGGGTCGTAATAACGAACGTTTTTTATTTCAGAGTTTAATGTTATTTTAAACTATTATTATAAAAGTAACACATGCTCATGGTGAAAACTTTCAAGAGAACAGAAAGGTATTGAGTGAAAAATCTCATTCCCTGCCTATCCCCAGAAGGAACTAATTGCTGTTCACAGTTTCTCATGAAGTCTTCTAAAAATGTTCTGTGTGTATGGAAACATATGTGGAACAAACATCAAAAGCCCAAATAAATAATAATAGCTCCCACTTGAGTGTTTACGAGGGGCCCCCTCACCCATTGCGCTTGCTTTTCCATGTAATGATAGAACTTGGACATATTTCTAGGTCCACAATCAACTTTCCAAGGTACCGTAAGAGAAACCCGGAACATCTTAGTGGCAAGTGAACCAACAGTTCCTTTCCTGGTGCCTTCGTCTGAACAGGCCTAGCTCCGAGCTGGCCCCGCAGATCCGTCCTCCCATCGAAACCTCCCTGTGGTTGGGCCATTGTCGCATCTGTTTTCAGATGGGGAAACTGGGGCTCAGAAAGCACAGCAGGGTTCTGAGGCTGCATGGCAACCAAAGGCAGGTCCGTGCCGTGGCGGACCCCACGGGGCTCTGGAGCCAGAAGGAGGCCACGCTGTCCTCGGAGTCCTGGTTTCCGGAAGCGAGCAGGATTAAATATAACCCAGGCAGGCAGGAGGCGGGTGTTGAAAGCACAGGCTTAACCAAAAAGTGCAGGCCAAAGGGCAGCCCCGCCCTCCACCCCGCTGGGCTCTGGGGACAACTGCACTGACCAGTCTCGTGGGATTCTGGCTGGGCAGCTGGCATTCCCACCCACCCAAGTCCCCCCGCAGGGCGAGGCCCAGTTCCCCAGTGTGTCATCCATGTACAGGTTGCCACCTCTGACCTGGCAACTCCACTCTGGAAATCGGGGTCATGGTGATGGGCAGAAATGCTACAAACAAAGGGCTGTGCCATGTGGTCTCCGGTCTGCCCAGCGGGAGAACCATCACTGGCTGTGGGGCCCGAGCTTGGGCGAGTCCCTCACCCTTTCTTCCTTTTTCATTTTTTAAATTTTAATCGAGGATAAACTCAAGATTAGCCATTTTAAAGTGAGCAATTCAGTGGCGTTTAGTACATTCACAATGCTGTGCGACCACCATCTCTATCTAATTCCAAAGGAGACCCCGTTACCTATTAAGCAGTCTGTCCCCACACCCTCCTTCCCCCATTCCCTGGCAACCACTAATCTATTTCTGTTTCCATGGACTTCCTTATTCTGGACATTTCATAGAAAAGGAAGCATACAACATGTGGTCTTTTCTGATTGGCGTTTTTCACTTAGCATAATGTTTTCAAGGCTCCTCCGTTTTGTAGCATATGTCAGTATTCCATTCCTTTTGAAGTTTTTTGAGACAGGGTCCTGCTCTGTTGCCAGGCTGGAGCGCACTGGTGAAATCTTGGCTCATTGCAACCTCTGCCTCCCAGGCTCAAACCATCCTCCTGCCTCAGCTTAGGCTACAGGGACATGCCACCATGCCTGGCTAATTTTTGTATTTTTTGTAGAGGCGGGGTTTCTCCATGTTGCCCAGGCTGGTCTCGAACTCCTGGCCTCATCCTGCCTCGGCCTCCTCCTGCCTCAGCCTCCCAAAGTGCTGGGATTACTGGCGTGAGCCACCATGCCTGGTCTTTGATTCCTTTTCATGTATATTGGATATATCATGATGGATGTATTCATTTGTTGATGGACATTCAGGCTCCTTTTGCCTTTGGGCTATTATGAATAGTGCTTCTATGACACTCAACCTCTCTCAGCCTCGGTTCTCACATCTGTAAAATGGGGATAATCAAAGTACCTACCTCACAGAGCTTGGGGGAGGATTAAATGAGACCGATGCAAAGCCCTTACCTGGCGCATGGTGAGTTTTTGTTCCCCTTTGTGGTTTCTGTCGGGTGTTTACAGTACAGCCTAACGTGATTCCAGCACTTCCTGTGTCCTGCTTAGAGAACTTTGCCTGTCGTAACTCACTGATGGCAATGCTTTTGGTATATTCCTTAATTCCTCCAGCAACATTATGAGGTAGGCCCTGCTCTCATCAATTTCGCTTACAGAAAACCGAGGCTCAGAGAGGTCAGCTAAGGCTTTGCCTGCGGAGGCAGGATTGGTTCCCAGGCCAACCTGATCCTGGGCCTGTGCGCTAAACACCTCTGCTGGTCTGCACTCCTCAGGGAGTTTACACAGCAGTGTTTACCTGTTTACAGTTTTTACACGGCGATGTCTCTGGGCTGGGAACTAGGGGGGACTTTCACTTTCTTTTTCACCCTGGTCTCACTGTTCCCCATTTCTTCTTCTTTTTTTTTTTTTTTTTTTTTTGAGACGGAGTCTCGCTCTGTCGCCCAGGCTGGACTGCAGTGGCGCAATCTCAGCTCACTGCAAGCTCCGCCTCCCGGGTTCACGCCATTCTCCTGCCTCAGCCTCTCCGAGTAGCTGGGACTACAGGTGCCCGCCACCACGCCCGGCTAATTTTTTGTATTTTTAGTAGAGACGGGGTTTCACCGTGGTTTCGATCTCCTGACCTCATGATCTGCCCGCCTCGGCCTCCCAAAGTGCTGGGATTACAAGCGTGAGCCACCGCGCCCGGCCTCCACATTTCTATAATTGTTTGATTTGTTTTCACAGTGAGCACATATTAATTTTGTAATCAGAAAGAAACCGTAAACATAATTCTAGGTGATGGCATATTATATGTTAAACAAAAAGAACCGAACACAAAATTCTATGCATAGCTTGGTCCCAACCAGGTTGAAAGTGGCACAGAAAAACAGCCAGAGGACTGTTCGCCAACATATTACTAGCGTTCGTCTCAGGGGGGCTGGATGGGGTGATTTTGTGATTTTGTTTTCATATAATTTTGGTATCTTCCTAGCTTTTCCAATCTTATTTTTATTATGAACAAATGTCGCTTTTGAATTCAGAAAGAAAGGGATTCTCAGGAAAAAAAAAGATGTTCCCAGCCCACACCCGTGGGTGTTTGTGCTTTGGGCCCAGCTGGGCAGGTGAACCTGAACTGCTCACAGGTCAGGAAACTCATGGCGGAAGCTGTCAGACAGGATGTTCCTGTACCTCAAGACGTGCCCAGGGACTGCTGGCCTGATGCTACCGTTTGTCACCCATCCCCACCCCAGGACACAGAGAGGACATTCCAACCTCGGGACCTCCAGCACAGCCTCTAGAGCAGGGCCATCTCGGCCCCAGGCCCCACCCAAACGCTGTCCCAGCACTGTCCCGCCCAGCCCGGCTCCCTGGCCCTTGCTCCTGCACTGCCTTGCCCTGAAATCTCCTTCACCTCCGGGTGTGCAGTTCCCAAATCTTTGCCATCAGGCCCAATTTTGCAGGGTCTGGTGGAGCATTAAGGAGAGCCAGCCACAAGTAGACAAAGGCGTTTGTCCACACCCTGTCTTAGGTGGTCCTCACTACCCCTGCCCCACCGTGTGGCAGGTCTCGCCTGTCCTCACCACAGCTGTGGTCCCGGATTCCAGAACAGGAGCTGGCACACAGAAGGTGCTTAACAAATTCTGAATGGATGGTTATTGCTACTGTTCCTACTCTAGAATGGAGATATCTGAGGCCCAGAGAGGCGAAGCAACCCGTCTAATGCCACACAGCCAGGAAGAGGTTGGACCATGGCCATCCATCAGGTTCACGCCAGCAGTCTCAACCCCAGTCCAGCCCCCTGCTCTTTGGGGTCCAGTTTCCACCTGGAGTGGCTCCCTGGGGAAGAGCTGGGCAGCAGCGCTTGGACTGTGGCTCCAAACGGTCAGTGCTCCCATCTCAGTTCTGCCACCGACCAGCAGTGTGACCTTGGGCGAGTTCCCTAGCCCCTCTGTGCCCATGTCCCTGCTGCTGGCAGCCTGCTTGTGAGGAGTAAGTGAACCACTCCTGGTCCAGAGTGCACATGATATGTGCTGGTTAAATAAAATTGAGTTTCTGAGGGGGTCGGCTGAGCCGCTGGGTAGAGGGGGGCGCCCTGGTTCATCATGGCAGAGGCTGCTGGGTTCTGGGCTGGCTAGCAGCCTCCTGGCTTCCTCTCTGGCTTGGGTGTGGCCATCAAGCCCCCTACCCTGACTCGACCTCCCTGGAGCTCCCTTTCCCTCTGCCTGGCACATGCTCAAGTCTGGGGCCCCCATCCCCACACCTGCCCTGTCTTCAAGTGACCCCCCTCACCTAAGAAAAGGGGACATGGACCCCCCCACCCTGCCCACCCCCACCCCGCATGGGGCTGGGGACCTCTGCCGTAGTCAGGATGTCCAGAAAGGCAGAGAGACAGCTACATCCACGACGATGCAGTGAGCGCAGCAGAGGGTCTGGCTGCGTGTGGGCGAGTCCAGGAGCTGCCTGGAGCAGTGCCTCTTTGGCAGGTGGTGGCAGACGGGTGGGAGTCTGACAAAATGAGAAGGGAAAGGAGAAAGGCTCCCAGCCATGGAAGGAGGGGCACACACAGGCAGGGAGACAGGGAGGACAGAGGACGCTGCCTCTGGCCACACGGCCACCTCGGCTTTGGCAGGACACCCAGGGCGGGGTGCAGAACTCCTGAACAGCAGCTGCCAGGAAGACAGGTCGCAGTGGGAGGGACCCTGGCAGGATGACACATGCTCAGAGGGCAGCCCGAGCAGTAGGGCCGAGTGGGCTGACTGGGCTGAACTCTGGCCTTCCTGGAGCTCTTACTCCCGCCCTGACGTCCAGACCACACAGCAAGTTTGTCATGCAGTCACAGCCCCACCAGGCAGCCTGGCTGAGCAGGCGCCCCAGCGTGGGTGAAAGCCCCGTCTGTGCCCAGCTGTCCTGACACAGCCCCACCCAGGAACTAGGCCCAGCTTTGCATGGGCTGGGTCTGCCCTGTAGTGTGAGGAGGTGCCTGGCTGAGGTGTGCCTCATTTTCCCCATCTGTCAAAGCAGATGAGAATTCCTACCTCCCAGAGCTCTCAAGAGCAGCCAATGAGATAATATTAGAGAATTAGAGAAAGTGCATTTTAACGCCGAGGTTCATCTGCAAAGGGTTGCTGCTGCTGTTACTATTGTTATTGCTATGTTATTATTAAGACTGACACATGGGGCCAGGCGTGGTGGCTCACGCCTGTAATCCCACCACTTTGGGAGGCCCGGGTGGAAGGATCACGAGGTCAGGAGATCGAGACCATCCTGGCTAACATGGTGAAACCCCGTCTCTACTAAAAATACAAAAAATTAGCCCGGCGTGGTGGCGGGCACCGGTAGTCCCAGCTACTCAGGAGGCTGAGGCAGGAGAATGGCGTGAACCTGGGAAGTGGAGCTTGCAGTGAGCTGAGATCACTCCCCAGCGCGGGAGACAGAGAGAGAGACTCTCTCTCTCTAAAAAAAAAAAAAAAAAAAAGACTGACACATGGCGGGGCTGCTGGATTCAGTGGGAGAAACCAGAGGCATCAGAACTTGAATTCCAGTCCTCTTTCTGAGTAGCTGTGGATCTGAGAAATCACTTCTCCAACTCAATTTCCCGATCTATAAATATTTCAGAGGGGTGAGTGCTTGGGCTCTGTGTTGGCCAAGGTCAGCCTGGGAAGGTGGGACCGGCAGCGGGGTCTTCTCCCAAGCCAGGGGCAGCACCCTTTTGGACCAAGGCCAAGTCACCGCTCTGGCCTCCTGACACCGCCCCTGCCCTGGGCTGACCCCTCTCCTGCTCCCCGGACCCAGCCAGCCTAAATGCACACTCTTATGACCCTTCGCCTGTGCATGAACTCGTACTGTTTATGAGGCTTTTCACCCAAATGGTGCTGTCACCCCCTTTGACAAACAACGCTGTTCAGCTGCAGCTGTAGGTAGCTCCTGCGCTGCGCCCACAGGAGCCGCAGGCCAGTGGAGACAGATGGACAGCCGTACCACAACATGGGGCTCAGGGTAGGGAGGGGCCTCAGCTGGACCTTGGAGGGTCCCTATGGCCTCAGCCCCTGCCCCTTGTGCTGCTTCTCAGGTCCAGATTCATTGCTGGCTCCCCAGCTCCTAATAGGTGCCTTGGGGCTCTAGGTGTCCAGTGAGTGCATGGAATGAGTGAAAGAGTGCAGGAATGAAGGGAAGTGGAGAATATTTAATTATCCTTATAGCAGGCCCCAGAATTCTTTGCAGGGAGAGAACTCGACCTTGGGAAACCACCTAGTCCAGCCTCTTAGGTGGTGATGGAGGCATCAGGAAGCGTTTGCTGTCTGAGTGGCGGACAGTCCCCCTCGCCTCCTGTGCTTCTTGGCTCAGGTCCCCTTCCTAGGCCTTTTTCTCTGCCAGGAACTGGGTGGGGCTCTCCCCAGTCTGGATAGCCCAGGGGCAGGGCGGTCGCCATGCAAACCCTTGCTGTGCTGTGTGGCCTCAGACCATCCACTGACCCTCCCTTGGCCTCAGTTTTTCCATCTGTGAGAGGACAGTCTGCCCAGATCTGTGCCCAAGAGGCACGGTGGTGGCAGGACTTAGCAGATAGCAAGGCTGCTGCACACTCAGGGCTGTTACCCTGGCTCTGGCTCTCTGAAGGCCCCACCCACTGCCTTTTTTAGTCACACTTCTGAACACCCTGGTGCCAGCCATGCTGGCTACTGGCAACCTCTTTAATTATCACGTCTGTCCCCACACCTTGGTGCAGCTCCATCTGTCTGAATGGACTCATTAAGGCCCCATAAAACGCAGTCACAGTGAGCCATATCAGAGATGAGGAGAGAGGACTTCCCGGAGGCCCTCCCGACCCACACTGGTGCCTGGGAGGGAAGGTTGTTGGCTCCCAGGCCAGCTGGGCTGTGCTTGCCAGGAAGGCGTGGCAAGGCCTAGGGCCTCTAAGGAGGATCCTTAGCCGGGGGTGAATGGGAGACAGAGAAGCAGAGGGAGATGGAGGGGGAAAGACGGAAACAGAAAGGGCCACAGACCCACGGACAGAGACAAAGCAAGAGACTGGGAGTGTGGGGAGGAGAGAGGCAGGAGGGAAGAAGGGTGCAGAGGGGCAGTGTCTGGACACGGCAGTTCTACCTGGACGCTGAGAGCCCTTGGGCCTGGGCAGCCCTGCCAAAACACACGGAAGCCTGGGCGGGCAGCCAGCTTGGGAAGGTCCCCCACGGTCCTGTGGTCCCCTCCTCCCTGCTCCTGGCAGTAGCCACCCCAACAACTCCCTCTCACTCCCAGGCAAGCACACAGGTGCCTGCCCACCAACAAAGCTTCATGCACATGCACCATCGCTCGCACAGGAATGCAGCACCCTGGCACACTCCCACATTCTCACGCCTGCCCTCACTCTCCCATAGCTCAGTTGGGAGGGGGACAAGCCTGCCAGCACTCACACAAGTGCAGGAGTGCCTGCGTTCATGCTCAGCTGTGTGCAGCCATGGGTAGCATGACCTGGGGCCCCATTGGCTGGGGCTGCATGTCTAGACCCAGGCCGACAGGTGCACACACTCGGGACTCTTGGCTCTTGAGGCTGTGTGGGTCCTGGGTCCACAGACACCCCTAAAGAGGCTGGTGTGGTTCTGGACCAGCCGGGGCTTCAGCAGGGGCAATTCTCCCCGCAAGGGTGCACAGAGTTGATGCTCCAGCATTGATGCACCCACCCTCCATCCATGCCATCACCCATCAGCTGGCCGCACCCCTTGGAGATCCATTGTCCTTTGCCAGTGGACAGCTGAGAACTCCCCAGATCTCTCCTCACTCAGGGCTCTCTATGTCCGTGGGCAGCACTGCCTCTGTGCTGGTCCTTACTGCCATGGTGTGACAGTCAGCTTCCAAATCATGATGGACGTCAAAATTCCACTCCCAGCCAGCAGCAGGAACAGAGCAGGATCTAAGCAATGGGGGAGGGGCAAAGGCAGGAGGGGGACTTCCCAGGGCAACAGCACTGGCAACTCCAAAGGGAGAGGCACCCATCACCTGCACCAAAGACGTCCTTCGGGAGTGGGCAGCCATCGGAGTAGGCAGCCACTGCCCTCAGGGCCTCTCCTGGGACATCGGCCCCTCTGCTGGAGGCAGCATCTGCATCTTTGTGCCTGGAAAGCCTCTCTGCCCAATTCAGGGCAGGATGGAAAGGCCAGGGGTTGACACTGCCCAGCAGCCTCCACCAGTGACAGCTCAGAAGGAATATTGTGCCTGGAGTGGAAGTGTGAGCTCTTTGACTTCCATCCAGGCCCACCCTCCTCTGTGAAAATGGATTTGCAACAGTTGCAAAATCCAAGGGAAGTTGGCAACAACCTATGCCAGAAGGATACAAAATAAAACTCAGTGTTGTCATTGGTATACATTCTCAGACCTTTTCTTACACTTAGTTTTTGTTTTGCTTTTTGGGTTTTTTGTTGTTGTTGTTGTTTTATTTTTTGTTTCTTTTTTTTTTTTTTTGAGCCGGAGTCTCGCTCTGTCTCCCAGGCTGGAGTGCAGTGGTGCAATCTCGGGTCGCTGCAAGCTCCGCCTCCCAGGTTCACACCATTCTCCTGCCTCAGCCTCTCCGAGTAGCTGGGACTACAGGCGCCCGCCACCACGCCTGGCTAATTTTTTTGTACTTTTAGCAGAGATGGGGTTTCACCGTGGTCTCGATCTCCTGACCTCGTGATCTGCCCGCCTCGGCCTCCCAAAGTGCTGCGATTACAAGCGTGAGCCACCGTGCCCGGCCTTTTTGTTTTTTTTTTAAGACAGAGCCTCACTCTGTCGCCCAGGCTGGAGTGCAGTGGCGTGATCTCAGCTCACTGCAACCGCCACCTCCTGGGTTCAAGTGATTCTCATGCGTCAGTCTCCCAGGTAGCTGGGATTATAGGCATGGGCCACCATGGCCCAGCTAATTTTTGTGTTTTTAGTAGAGACTGGGGGTTCGCCATGTTGGCCAGACTGGTCTTGAACTCCTGACCTCAAGAGATCCACCTGCCTTGGCTGCCCAAAGTCCTGGGATTACAGACATGAGCCACTGCACCTAGCCTACATTTAGTTTTTAATGTATGTTTTGTTGCCATATAATTCATGTAATATAAAATGTATCATTTTACGTATACAACTCTGTAGTTTTTAGTATGTTTACAATGTTGTACAACTATCACTACTACTTAGTTCTAGAACATTTTCATCACCATCAAAAGGAACCTCATACCCATTAGCAGTCACTCACCATTTCTCCATTCTCCATCCTCTCAGTCCCTGGCAACCACCAATCCACTTCTTTCTTTTTTTTTTGGGACGGAGCCTCGCTCTGTCACCCAGGCTGGAGTGCAGTGGAGTGATCTCAGCTCACTGCAAGCTCCGCCCCCCGGGGTTCACGCCATTCTCCTGCCTCAGCCTCCCAAGTAGCTGGGACTACAGGCGCCCACCACCACGCCTGGCTAATTTTTTTGTATTTTTAGTAGAGACGGGGTTTCACAGTGTTAGCCAGAATGGTCTTGATCTCCTGACCTCATGATCCTCCTGCCTTGGCCTCCCAAAGTGCTGGGATTACAGGCGTGAGCCACTGCGCCCGGCCAATCCACTTCTTTTTTCAATCAATTTACCTATTTTGAATATTATGTGAATGGAATCATACGATGTGTGGCCTTTTGTGCCTGGCTTCTTTCAGTTAGCACCATGTTTTTGAGGTGTATCAGTGCTTCATTCCTTTTCTTTCTGTTTTTTTGTTTTTTGTTTTGAGATGGAGTCTTTCTCTGTCCCCAGGCTGGAGTGCAATGGCGTGATCTTGGCTCACTGCAACCTCTGCTTCCCGGGTCCAAGTGATTCTCCTGCCTTATCCTCCTGAGTAGCTGGGATTACAGGAACCCACCATCATGCCAGGCTAATTTTTGTATTTTAGAGAGACGGGGTTTCACCATGTTGTCCAGGCTGGTCTTGAACTCCTGACCTCAGGTGATCCACCTGCCTTGGCCTCCCAAAGTGCTGGGATTACAGGCATGAGCCACTGTGTCTAGCCACTTCATTCCTTTTCATGGCTGAATAATATTTCACTGTATGGATAGACCACCTTTCATTTACCCATTCATCAGTTGATAGACATTTGGGCTGTTTGAAATTAACTTTTAACGCATGTTCTCTACAAAATAATTTTGGAAATATCAGTATGCAGTTGACAACTGTTCTTTCTTGTTATTTTCCCTATTTTGAGATTTAGTTCCTCCTACATTTAAATGTTTTTTCTTTTAAGAAATGGTAGTAGCCAGGTGTGGTATTCATGCCTATTGTCCCATCTACTGGAGAGGCTGAGCCAGGAGGATCACTTGGTCCCAGGAGTTTGAGTCCAGCCTGGGCAACATAGCGAGACCCTGTCTCTAAAAAAATAAAATAAAATAATTTTTAAAAAAACGAATGGTGGTCCAGGTGCAATGGCTCACGCCTGCTATCCTAGCACTTTGGGAGGCTGAGGTGGGCAGACCACCTGAGCCTAGGAGTTTGAGACCAGCCTGGGCAACATGGTGAAACCCTTTCTCTACTAAAAATACAAAAAAAAAATTAGCTGGACATGGTAGCACATACCTGTAGTCCCAGCTATTTGGGAGGCTGAGGTGGGAGGACTGCTTGAGCCTGGGAGGTGGAGGTTGCAGTGAGCTGAGATCATGCCACTGCATTCCAAGCTGGGTGACAGAGCCAAACCCTGGAAGAAGAAGAAGGAGAAGGAGAAAGAGAAGGGGAAGAGGAGGAGGAGGAGGACGAAGAAGAAGAAGAGGAAGAAGAAGAAGGGGGAGGGGGAGGAGGAGAGGAGGAAGACAAGAAGGAGAAAGAGGGGAAGGGGAAGGGGAGGAATAATAATTCTAGAAAGAAAAATTTTAACAAAATGTCTTTGGAATGGAAAAACAGAGCTGGCAACACTAAATTGTCCACACAACGCTTTTCCTTTCTCCTGCTCTGGGAACCCTAGGGCCCATGAGCTGTCAAGCTTGTTTGGTGGTGACAGTGTTGATGGCTGAAGTGAGGCTCCTTCACGTTAATTGGGGTTTCCACAGCCAACATGTTTTCAGGCATGCGATCTGGGTGCAGAAGGCGCCCCCAGCCTGTGGGGAATGGACACCAAGTCATAGTGGGCATCCTCAGCAGGTTTCTGCCTCTGCACCTGCCCACCCTGGGGTGGCTCCGTGGAGGGGAACATATGGGAAGAGGCATGGGCTAGAGGGCCTGAGCCCCGGGAACAAGGTCCACAAAGTCACGAAGGGGTGGGAAGGTCAGGCCGGCTCCCCAGAGGTTCTCGCTGGTCTCACCTGTGTGCCTCATTCCTGCTGTTGACTCCGAATAACAAGGAAGGATCATTGTCAACTGCACGCTGTCGTTCCCAGCTAAGTTTAGGCTCTAGTCATTGGGAATTGGGGTTGGCGTTGGGACAGTGGGAAGGTGACAAGGGAAATGGCTAAATTCAATGGGTTAAAAATGACAAACACACAGAATTTATTATAACAGCAATACAATAAAGCAAATAAAAATTTAAAAAATAGAAACAGAAAGAAAGAACACCTCTATTCTCACCTTAACACAAGGACTTAACATTTTATGAAGTTTCAATTTGCGTAAGCATAAAAATAACCTACTTTCTTTCCTGATTTTAAGAGTTGGATGGCTTTGTGGTAGTGAAGATGTTTAAAAAAAGAGGTGAAAAGAAAAAAAAGAAAAGTGACTTATTGTACCACAAGTTAAAGACAATCATTATCAACATGTTGGCATATTTCCTTCCAATCTTTCTTATTAAGGTCGGTCCTTCCTTCCTTCCTTCCTTCCTTCGTTTCTTTCTGCTTTTCTAGAGACACCCTCTATCACCTGGGGACAGGAATGCAGTGGTGCAATCATAGTTCACTGCAGCCTCAAACTCCTGGGCTCAAGCAATCCTCCCACCTCAGTCTTCCAAGTAGTAGAGACTACAGGCACTTGCCACCATACCCAACTAATTGTCTTTTTTTGTTGTTGTTGTAGAAATGGGATCTCACTTTGTTCCCCAGTCTGGTTTCAAATTCCTGGGGTCCTTAAGGCGATCCTCCTGCCATGGCCTCCCAAAGTGCTGGGATTACAGGCATGCACCACCTTGCCTGGCCTGAGCCACTATGCCCAGCCTATATTTTTCTTTTCTTTTCTTTTCTTTTTTTCTTTCTTTTTCTTTTCTTTTCTTTTATTTTTTTTTTTTGAGATGGAGTCTTTCTCTGTCACCTGAGCTGGAGTACAGTGGCATGATCTCAGTTCACTGCAACCTCCACCTCTTGGGTTCAAGCGATTCTCTTGCCTCAGCCTCTGGAGTAGCTAGGATTACAGGCGTGCCCCACCATGCCTGGCTAATTTTTGTATTTTTAGTAGAGACAGGGTTTTGCCATGTTGGCCAGGCTGGTCTCGAACTCCTGATCTCAGGTGATCTGCCTGCCTCGGCCTCCCAAAGTGCTGGGATTATAGGCGTGAGCCACTGCACCCAGCCAGCTTATATTTTTCATAATTATATCATACATGACATTGTAGCAATTTTCATACACAGTTTCACGGTCTTTTTCACTAAAAATAATGGACTGAACTGTTTCATGCTGTTAAAAGTATTTGAAAAGATTTTATTGCTGTGCCTCTCTAATAGAGTTTAAGCATATACTGCATGAAACTTTTGTATCCTGCTTGTTTCACTTATTCTACCCTTTACTGCTTGCAATATCATACAGTTTTAACATAGCCCTCCTTGTAAGTGACATATGTAAATGCATCTATGAGTGGATGGCCATAATCCTCTTGATGGACAGGTCTTTGCTGTTATAAATGATGCTGCAAAACACCCTTTTATAAGTCTAATGTTTCCTCTGGATAGGTTCCTATACAGGAAAGGGTATGACTAATGTTGAGGTTCCGTTTAAGAGTCATTTTGCAGAATTTGCCTTCATAATTTTGTAGGTGTGAAAATGACCAGCAATCAACATTCTTTTGACATTGGCCGGGCCCAGTGGCTCATGCCTGTAATCCCACACTTGGGAGGCTGAAGCAGGTGGATCACCTGAGGTCAGGAGTTCGAGACCACCCTGGCCAACAAGGTGAAACCCTATCTCTAATGAAAATACAAAAAATTAGCCGGGCATGGTGGTGCACGCCTATAATCCCAGCTACTCGGGAGGCTGAGGCAGGAGAATCGCTTGAACCCAGGAGGCAGAGGCTGCAGTGAGCTGAGAAAGCCATTGCACTCCACCCTGAGTGATAAGAGTGAAACTCCTGTCTCAAAACAACAATAACAACAACAATAAAATTCTTTTGACATAAAACTAGAAAGTCCAGTACATTATTAGAAATAAATAAATAAATAAATAAATAAATAAATAAATAAATAAATAAATACAGCAGCAGAAAAAACCCTAGAGTTTCACTCTTGCAACATACAATCTTGGAATCCTGGAATCCCAGCCATCCTCACTAAGCCTTCTGGGAGCAGGGAGAAACCCAAGTGGGAACAGCCAAGGGAAATGTGTGTCCAAACCAACTGAAGGGTGAAGGCGTCTCCTTGAAGGCCTGTGCTCACCTGCACATGGGGGCACTTGACCACCAGACACCAGAGTGAGCGCACGGCTGAGGAACTCACGGGGAAGCCACTTCATCCATGTCCCAGGACAACCACAGAAAAATTGGACTGCTGCCCCAAATCTGACAGCTATTTGCATTTTGCATCCTTTCCCTGCATTCCTTCTGTGTGTTCTCTGTATTTCCACATTGTCATCTATGAAAATGCATGACACTGGTAATCAGGGAATAAATGTCTCCTTTCAAAACATTTTCTATTATGGTAAAATATATGTTTTGTATTAATATTAGTCTGATTTCACACTGCTATAAAGAACTGCATCAGACTGGGTAATTTATAAAAGAAAGAGGTTTAATTGATTCACACGGCTGGGAAGGCCTCAGGAAACTTACAATCATGGTGGAAGGCGAAGCAGGCACATCTTACATGGTGGCAGGCAAGAGAGAGCATGTAAGAGCAGGGAAAACTGCCTTATAAGACCATCAGATCTCATGAGAACTCACTCACTATCACGAGAACAGCTAGGGGGAAACGACCCCCATGATCCAATCATCTCCCACCAGGTTCCTCCCTCAATACCTGGGGACTACAATTCGAGATGAGATATGGGTGGGGACACAAAGCCTAACCATATCACATAACGTAAAATTTACCATTTTTACCATTTTAACCATTCTAAGTGTCCAGTTCAGTGGCATTAAGTACATTCACAACACTGTATAACCATCAACACTATTTCCAGAACTTTTTTTCATCATCCCAAATAGAAACTCTGTAACCATTGAACAATAACTCCCTATTTCTTCCTCCCCACTGGTAACCTCTATCCTATTTCTTGTGTCTATAAATTTGTGTATTCTAGGAACCTTATGTAAGTGGAATAATACAATATTTTTCTTTTCGTGTCTGGCTTGTTTCACTTAGCATAATGTCTCCAAGATACATCCATGTTGTAGCATGTATCAGAAGTTCATTCCTTTTTACAGAAAAATAATATTTCACTGTATGCATATACTGCATTTTGCTTATCCATTCATCTGTTGCTGGACACTCAGGTTGCTTTCATCTTTTGGTTTTTGTGAATAACGCTGAGCACTGGTGTACAAGTATCTGTTCGAGTCCTTGCTTTCAGTTCTTTTGGGTATATATCTAGGAATGGAATTTCTGGATCATGTTGTAATTCTATGCTTAACTTTCTGAGAAAATGCCAGACTATTTTTCACAGCAGTTTCATGACTAAATGTCATTTTGAAAAATTTATCTTAGCCGGGTGCTGTGGCTCACACCTGTAATCCCAGCACTTCGGGAGGCCAAGGTGGGTGGACCACCTGAGGTCAGGAGTTCAAGACCAGCCTGACCAATATGGTGAAATCCCATCTCTACAAAAAATACAAAATTAGCCGGGTATGGTGGCATGCGCCTGTAGTCCCAGCTACTTGGGAGGCTGAGACAGAAGAATTGCTTGAACCTGGGAGGCAGAGGTTGCAGTGAGCTGAGATTGTGCCACTGCACTCCAGGCTGGATGACAGAGTGAGACTCTGTCTCAAGAAAAAAAAAAAGAAAAATTTATCTTTAATATTGGTAAGATGTCAATACAACCCAAAGTGGTCTATTGGTTCAGTGCAGTTCCAATCAAAATACTAATCACATTTTTTTTTGTAGAAATAGGGAAATCCTTCCTAAAATTTATATGGAATCTCAAAGGATCCCAAATAGTGAAATAGTCTTGGAAAACAACAAAGTTCAAAATCTCACCCTTCCTGATCAAAACTTACTACAAAGCTACAGTTATCAAAACAGTGTGATACTGGCATAAAGACAGACATATAAATCAATGGGATAGAATAAAGATCTCAGTATTATACATATATATAATATATAATGTATATAATATATAATGTATATAATATATATTTAAATATATATTTATATATTGTTATGTACAATAATATATATTATATAAATAATTATGTATTATTATATATAATAGTTATATATTATATATATTAAAATTTTTTCAATAACTTTTTTCAATGAATGTTAGCTAAAGTGTCAAGACCATTCAATGGGAAATGGATAGTCTTTATAACAAATGGTGTTGAGAAAACTGGGTATTCACATGTAAAAGAGTAAAACTGGACCCTGAGCTTATACTCTATACAAAAATTATTAAAAATTGATCAAAGATCTAAATGTATGAGCTGAAACTATAAAACTCTTAGAAGAAAGCATAGAGGAAAAAATTCATGACATTGAGTCTGGCAATGATTTATTGGCTATGACACCAAAGCATAGGCAACCAAAGAAAAAATAGATAAACTAGACTTCATCAAAATTAAAAACTTTTGTGCATCAAAGGACACTATCAACACACTGAAAAGGCAACCCATGGAATGAGAGAGAATGATTGCAAATCACGTATCAGATAAGAGGTTAATATCCAGAATATATAAAGAACAACCACTCAACAACAAAAAACAAACAACCCAACTAAGAAATGGGCCAGGAGCGTTGGTTCACGCCTGTAACCCCTCCCAGCCCTTTGGGAGGCCGAGGTGGGTGGATCACTTGAAGTGAGGACTTCGAGACCAGCCTGACCAACGTGGTGGAACCCTGTCTCTACTAAAAATACAAAAATTAGCTGGACGTAGTGGCAGGCACCTGTAATCTCAGCTACTTGGGGCAGGAGAATTGCTTGAACCGGAGAGGCAGAGGTTGCAGTGAGCTGAGATTGCACCACTGCACTCCAGCCTGGATGACAGAGCAAGACTCCCTCTCAAAAACAACAACAACAACAAAAGCAATTAAGAAATGGACAAATAACTTTTCTCCAAAGATATACAAATGGCCAATAAGCACATAAAAAGATACTCAACATCACTGATCATTAGGGAAGTGCAAATCAAAACCACAGAGAGATAGTGCTTTACAACCATTAGGATGGCTATTATGAAAACAAACAAACACACACAGAAAATTACCAGTGGTGGTGAAGATATAGGGAACATAAAACTGAAGATAGGGAGAAATACCTGGTGCTAGCATAGCTGGTGGCAATGTTCTATGGTGCTGCCACTGTAATAACGAGCATGGCAGCTCCTCAGAAAAAACAAGCTGGGTGTGGTAGCTCATGCCTGTAATCCTAGCACTTCAGGAGGCTGAGGCAGGAGAATTGTTTGGGTTGAAGACCAGCCTGGGCAACATAACGAGACCCTGTCTCTACAAAAAATTAGAAAAATTTTTAAATTAAACAGAATTACCATATGATCCAGCAATTCTGCTTTTGGACATATACCCAAAAGAACTGAAAGCAGGGACTCAGATATTTGTATACCCCTGCTCACAGCAGCATCATTCACAGTAACCAAAATGTGGAAACACCCAAATGTCCACTGACAGATGAATAGATAAACAGAATGTAGTATATTCATACACTAGAATGTTATTCAGCCTTAAAAAGGAGGAAAATCACTCCCAGCATCGTGGCTTACACCTGTAATCCCAGCACCTTGGGAGGCCAAGGAGGGAGGATGGCTTGAGCCCAGGAGTGCGAGACCAGCCAGGGCAACGTGGGGAAACCCAGTCTCTACAGAAAAACAAAAATTAGCCAGTTGTGTTAGTGAGCGCCTGTAGTCCCAGCTACTCCAGAGGCTGAGTTGGGAGGATTGCTTGAGCCCAGAAGGTTGAGGCTGCAATGAGCTGAGATTGTGCCAGCCTGGGTGACAGAGTGAGACCCTGTCTCAAAGAAAAAAAAGGGGGGAAATTCTGACCCATGCTACGACATGAATGAACCTTGGAGACATTATGCTAAATCAGACAAGCCAGTCACAAAAGGACAAATACTGTAGGATTCCACTTATATGAGGTTCCTGAAGTTGTCAAATTCATAAAGATAAAAAGTAGAATGGTGGGTGCCAGGGCCTGGGGCAGAGAGGAATGAGTGTTAGTGGTTAATGGGGACAGAGTTTCAGTTGGGGAAACTGAACAAGTTTGGGAGATGGGTGAGGAGGTGATGGCTGTGCAACACTGTAAATGTACCTTTTAATTTTTATTTTATTTTATTTTATTTTTTGAGACGGAGTCTTGCTCTGTCGCCCAGGCTAGAGTGCAGTGGCGCGATCTCGACTCACTGCCAGCTCCGCCTTCCAGCTTCACGCCATTCTCCTGCCTCAGCCTTCCAAGTAGCTGGGACTACAAGCACCTGCCACTACACCTGGCTAACTTTTTGTATTTTTAGTAGAGATGGGGTTTCACCGTGTTAGCCAGGATGGTCTCCATCTCCTGACCTCGTGATCCACCCAGCTCAGCCTCCCAAAGTGCTGGGATTACAGGCGTGAGCCACCATGCCCAGCCTATTTTTTATTCTTTTGAGACAG
The DNA here is from genome assembly GCF_009828535.3 of Hylobates moloch. NCBI lineage: Eukaryota > Metazoa > Chordata > Mammalia > Primates > Hylobatidae > Hylobates > Hylobates moloch. The sequence continues at coordinate 78,299,220 of NW_026652292.1, read as the reverse complement.
AGTCTCGCTCTGTCACCCAAGCTGGAGTGCAGTGGCACAATCTCGGCTCACTGCAACTTCCACCTCCTGGGCTCAAGCAGTTCTCGTGCCTCAGCCTCCTGAGTAGCTGGGATGACAGGCGTGCGCCATCATGCCTGGCTAATTTTTGTATTTTTAGTAGAGACGGGGTTTTGCCATGTTGGCCAGGCTGGTCTCAAACTCCTGACATCAGATGATCTGCCCGCCTTGGCCTCCCAAAGTGCTGGGATTACAGGCTTGAGCCACTGCACCCGGCCTGTGAATGTACTTACTTTTTTTTTTTCAGAGACTGGGTCTTGCTCTATTGCCCCAGCTGGAGTGCGGTGGTGTGGTAACAGCTTATTGCAGCCTCGAGCTCCTAGGTTCAAGTGATCCTCCCACGTCAGCTTCCTGAGTAGCTGGCGCCAAAGGCATGTGCCACCAGGCCCAACTAATTTTTATTTTTTTGTACAAGGCCTCACTGTGTTGCCCAAGCTGGCCTTGAACTCCTGGCCTTAAGTGGTCCTCCCACCTCAGCTGGGGTTACAGGCACGAGCTACTGTGCCCAGCTGTGATTGTACTTAGGGTCCCTAGAACGGTACACTTAAAAATGGTTAAAATTGTAAATTTTTAAGGCTTGTGTATCTGACCACAATAACAAAATATTTACTTATCTATCATTTATGTATCTAGTTTCTTCCTTACAGCATTCTGACCTCGTCTTCATTGCGGCCTCCTCCTAGGATGTGCTACCTTGCCAGGGCCCGCAGACAACCACCTTCTTCCAGCCCTCCCCTCCCAGCCCCTCACCCAGAACCACGCGGAGTCTAGGTCCTGGGAAGTGCTGTAGTAATCAGGACGTGGAGCTCCTTAGTGTATATCTGACATCTCTTCAATGTCTCCGGAGTCTACAGTGTGCCAGGCGCTTCCTGGCCATCTTGCTTGATCCTTGAGACAACTCTAACCGAAAACATTATGATCCTCGTTTTACGGATGGTAAACCTTGGGCTCACAAAGGCTAAGTGGCATGCCCAAGGTCATAGAGCTAGAAGTGTGATCTGAACCAGGTCTGCTAATGCCTACGCCTTTTCCAGTCTGAGGGATCTTCGCTTAATCTGGAAGATACTTAGGAGTGAAGTTTCTTGGGAGTTGGAGAGTGAACTCTCTGTCTCTGAAGGTGAACAAGGAGAGACTGGGTCATGACTGAATGTGGATGCAGCAGAGCTGTCCCATGCATCGAGCAAGGGCTTAGACTGGTGAGCTCTGTGATCCCTTCCAGCTCTGAAAGATTTGATTGTAATTGAGGGCCAGAGAGGACATGTGACTTGCTCCAAGTCATGGAGCTGAAACTCAGGTCTCCTGATTCCCGACTGAAAATCTGAGAAAAAGCGATGGTACACGGCAGGTACTCAGCTAATGTATGGAATCACTTGAGGACCCTGGAGACACAACTGTGAATGTATTCATTCAGTCAATGGGTAGTTGACTGAGTTGGCTGAATTATCACCACGTGTGAGACTCGGAAGATGTGCACCTCCGCGGGCGGACAGTGAAGGGAGCACGTTCCTAATGGAGGAAACGGCTCTTGTCAAGGCTTGGGGTGGGCACAGGGGGCAAGGCAGTGGGCGGCTGGGTGAGGCCAGGGTCAGCAGCTGTGACATCTGGTTGAGGATTTGGGTCTTTGTCCTTGTCCCAAGGCTGGTGCCCTGACCCTTTGTGGCCATGGCCTTCTGAGACTCTATTGTGTGAGGAGCAGAGTGTGAAATGAGGTTGGGGAGGGGGACGAAGAAGCCTCAAGGAAGGAGCGTCGCCAACATGGCACGTTTCAAACTGGTGGGATTCTCATCCCCTGCTTCATGGACCTCCTTGTCTTCTGGGATTTCGTAGCTCGTGGAGGCTGAGCAATTCTATCGCCCTGAAACAGAACAAGCCGACGCCACAGATGAGGGAGGCCGGTCCTCTCTCCCAATCCACACCCGCACATGGCATCCTCCACCGCCTCCCCTCAGCCCCTCCTTCCCTCCTTTGTTCGCTGGAGCTGCTGTTACATGGGGCTCCTGCCTCAGGGCCTTTGCAGGGGCTGTTCCCCCACCTGGAAAGTTCTTCCTGCAGAAACCTTCATGGCTTGTGCCCTCACCTCATTCCACCCTCTGTTCAGAGGTCACCTGCTTGGGCTGGTCCTTTCTGGGTCCGCCTCTAAAATTCCCACCCCCGTTGCTTCCTAGCTCTTGCTCTGCTCGACTCTTTTCTCAGTGGCACCGATCCCTCTGGGATCCCTGCTCCACAATCACTATGTTACTCCCCACATGTGTTTGATCATTTGTGACTCTTGTTGATGATCCTGCCCTCTGGAAGGAAGGACGATGGGGCAGGATTCTGTTTGCTTTGGTCATGGCTCTGTCTCCTGCCCTGGGGCAGGACCTTGTACACAGCAAGCACTCGGTAAATATTTGTTGCACAAATGAGTGGGTTTCACACGTGAGTTTTGCAGAGGGAAAGCCCAAATTCGCCTGCTCTGATGCCTGAACTCCAGCCTGCTCTCAGGAGAAGCAAATTCTCCACGTGCTCTCAAGCTCTCCTGTCCGCGTGTATATGTGCATGGGAGGGCCAGGTGGGCTTTTCCCCAGCAGTGGCAGGCAGGAGGTGTCCTCTTCTTCAAGGCTCCAGGGCCACCTCCTCTGAGTTTTGGTGAGCACAGAGGGAACCCTGTGTGCACTGGGCTGACCACACACTGCCACTCACTGAACTCTCCTGGAGATCCCAGCAGGTGGCCGGAGGGGAGACTGAGGCCTAGAGAGGGTAAGACACCTGCCCAAGGCCACCCTGTTAGAAGCTGGCAGGGCCAGGACTGGGCCCCAGGTCCGTCTGGGGGCCCTCCTGCCCACCCTGAGCTGGTCTTCAATGGGCTGGTTTTTCAGGGAGTCCTGTCCCAGCAGCTTGCTGGTTCCGAGCAGTGTGAGCTCTCTCCAGGGAGGTCTGGGGGCCCAGTGCAAAGATCACAGGCCTGCACCACCCTATGTGTGCGTGACCCCAAGCAGGTCAGCCTCTCTGGGCCTCAGTTTCCTCAGCTGTGAAATGAAGGACTTGGCTGGGCTGACTTTCAGTTCCTGTTTTGTTCTGAGCATCCCAGCTTTTCCCCATGACCGAGGCTTCCCTGAGAAGGAGGCACTTTTCCAATAGGCTGAGTGTACCTGGCTCCCTGGGCCAAGAGCTGGAGGCTTTAAAAGCAAAATAACTTGGTGAGTCCTCCTGAGCTGCTCCCGCCTGCCTTCCTGTGGCCTGGCCACTGCGGGCTGCCTGGAGAGCTCCCAGCCATCAGCCCACGCCCAGCTGCAAGAACAGCTGAGTCACCCTGACGGGGCCAGTCACCCTGAGATCCAAGCAGGCCTCAGCAGAGCCGAGTGACCACCTGGGCTGGCCCAATTCGGTGCTTGGCTCTCTGGAAGGGCACCTTCATGAGAAGCCACTAGGTCAGACAGGACCCTCCATCCCCAACGTTGGGGAGAAACCACAGCGGCAGCCCCTCAGGATGGAGAGAGACCTGGGGGTCCTCTCAGGGTCCCTTCTGCTAACCAGCACTTTAGGTTTAAGCAGAAAGTGTCCTGGGCCCTTGTTTCTTAGGTTTGATATCAAGGAAGCAGAAGGTGGATTGGGAGCATAATCAGGAGATCCATGAACCGGGAGGATCAGAGATTCTACCCATGAGCCTGGGCGCGGCGGCTCACGCCTATGATCCCAGCACTTTGGGAGGCCAAGGCGGGGGGATCACTTGAGGTCAGGAGTTCAAGACCAGCCTGGCCAACATGGTGAAACCCTGTCTCTACTAAAAATACAAACATTCATTGGGTGTGGTGGCGGGCGCCTGTAATCCCAGCTATTCCGGAGGCTGAGGGGAGAGAATCGCTTGGACCCAGGAGATGGAAGTTGCAGTGAGCCAAGATCATGCCATTGCACTCCAGCCTGGGTGACATAGTGCGGCTCCATCTAAAAAAACAGAAAAGGAAAGAAAAAGAAAAGAAAAGAAAAAAAGAAAAGAAAAGAAAAGAAAAGAGATCCCACCTGTGCATCCATTGGAGACCAGTGCACCGTGTGCATGGGGACCCCCAGACAGGCCTGTGGCTGAGTCCTGGCCCTGCCACTTTCTAACAGGGTGTCCCTGGGCAGGTGTCTCACCCTCTCTGTGCCTCAGCAGGAGAAGTAATAATAACAGAAATAATGGCGAGGTTGCCTGGCCAGTGAGCCCTGTGCCCTCCCAGCCATCCCTGTCTCTTGATCTCTCCCTGACTCTGTCTTCAGGGCACCCCCCTCTGCAGAAGTCCTCCCTCACCCTCCCCTGCCTCAGTGGATCTGTGCCCCCATCACTGCCCCCCCCCTTACACCCGGGACCCTCTTTACCGTTCCACCTTCACTAGCATGGCAGGTCCCTGAAAGCAGCCCCTGCTCTGCACCCTGTTCTTTTCTCGGGGCCTGTGGCAGTGCCTGCACCCCAGCTGATCTCGGCAGATATAACTGAGCACAGAATGTGTCCTGTGCAGTAAGTTTACTTTCAACAATTTTTCAGAGAGGTGTGTAACTTCTCCGAGTACACAGCCAGAAAAAGGCAGAGTTTCAACCGGCCTCCTTCTGGAAGTTGGCTCTTTTTGTTCCATGAAACTCAGAGCCAGCTGCACATGAGAAGGGGCGCCCGTGTGTGCTTCTATATATGGGACGGGTGACTACAGGCATAAGCTCCAGGGGCAGGGACCCTGAATTGGCAAATTCCGTCCTGTCATTGTGGAACCAGAGGATGAGAGCCCCTTGTCTCTCCCAAAGGGTCCCCTTCCTCCTCTAGGCAATCCTAACGTCTTGTACAAAATGCTACCAGTAAGTGCAGTGGGGAGGTTGTAGTCAGACCAGCCCAGATTTACTGGGTAGAATAGGAGACCCTGGTGAATTTCACCCCTCTGAGCACCGGCCCTGTCACCTGGCTATTGGAGGCAATAAGACCCGCCCCCGCCCCTCATCTGATGATCACACTTCCGCTACCAGCTCTCTGACAAAGGGTGGCCCAGCCTCGGCTTGCACACATCCAGTGGCTGGAGACCAGTCTACTTCCCCAGGGTGACAGCTGGTGAGCAGTGCCTTCTGGCAGGTAGCTTCGATCCCAACGCCGCCAGGAGGCTGAATCCCTTTGGGCCCCAAGAACTGAAGAGCTCCACAAATGTGAACAACTCAGAGCGAGCTGTTTTCTCCTGAACATTGAGAGGGCTTGCTTGTTTGGGAAGACAGATTCAAAGGCAGATTCTTTGCTGGCGGAGTGATTTCCTTGGCAGTTATCTGCCTTGAGCAGAAGTGGCTTTGGGACACCCAGACAGGCCTGCAGCCTTGTGAGCCCAGATAAATGTCAAGTCCACGCCCATGGCAGGCTATGGGTGGAGGAGGCGAGTTTAGAGGTGGCTACTGCGACACTGAAAACAATTTTCTTCCCCAGACGAGTTGGCTTGTTCTCGTGTGATCCTAGCCAGATGGCAAGAAGATACCACTAGGGGCATTTAGAGAATATCTTACACGATTTTGTTTGGCTTTAAAAAATCCATTCTCAGAGCTCAGCAAATGAAGCCGTTTTTCTTTCTTGCTTTTTCTTTTTTTTTTTTTAAAACTCTGATGTCATTCTGTTTTTTCTCAAAAATTTTTCACATTACAAACATCATATGTGTCTATTGTAGATAGCATGAAAAACTCAGTGCAACATAAAGAACAAAATAAAAATAGTCTTCGATCCATCACCCAGAAACAACTGCTGTTATAATAACATTTTGATGAACTCTCTTTCTCATCAGTAGAGTTATACTTTTATCACTTTTTTTATTTTTTATTTTTTTTTTGAGACAGAGTCTCACTATTTTGCCCAGGCTGGAGTGCAGTGGTGTAACCTAGGCTCATTGCAATCTCCACTTCCCGGGTTCAAGTGATTCTCCTGCCTCACCCTCCCGAGTAGCTGGGACTACAGGTGTGCGCCACCATGCCTGGCTAATTTTTGTATTTTTCGTAGAGACGGGGTTTCACCATGTTGGCCAGGCTGGTCTCAAACTCCTGGCCTCAAGCAATCCGCCCACCTTGGCCTCCCAAAGTGCTGGGATTACTGCCATGAACCACCACGCCCGGCCAAGTTACACTTTTTAAAAAAGAGTACATAGGTTCATAGAATAGGCAGTGAGAAAACAAAATAAAAAAATGAAACAAACAAACAAAAAGCACATTCTATCTCTTCTATCCACTGCATCTGAAGGACAGAGCTGCCAATGAGACCGACAAGGTCCACCCTCTTGGAGCTCGCAGCTTAGAGGGGAGACAGAAAATAAACATATAAGTTAACATTCGGATTGTTTCCAGTTTTCCTCTGTTACAAACACCACTGCAGTGATTTTAGCCAAGTGTCTGAATACTCATGCGTTGATTGCATGAGAATAACTCTCTAAAAGTGGGATTTATGAGATGGGATTTTTGCATTCCATAAAAAATCTCTGTAATCATCGCCTTTATGCATATTTGTATGAAAATTATGTTGATATTATCTGATAAGTGCCTCCTCTGCCTGCATTAGACGCTTTTCAATATAGATTTTTTAGATCAGAAGGGATTTTACAGGTTTTCTGTCTAGGCGAACCCCTCATCCCTCTCCAGCATCACAGCTTACATACCCCCAGGGATGGAGAGCTCACTCCTTCCTCAGAAAGTTCATTCTACCTGCATGGCTCTGCCTCTGGGAAATGTTCCTTTATATTGACACAAAGCAGATCCTCCTGGGCTTCCACTAGTGACCCCGGTTCCTGAGCCTGCTCAGAGCAGATCCAGGCCTCATCCCCGCGCCCACCCTGCTGGGCTGGAGGTCAGCTCCACGGCCCCTCGAGGTCTCCCTTTGCGTGCACTGCTTGCCTGGCTCTCACCCACTGCTGAATGGCAGTTCCTTTCTTGGGACTTCACTCCAGGACTGCCTCACCTCCCCCAGGGAGCCTTCCCTGACCACCCCCCCGCCAGGGAGTAGTGGCCCGCTGCACCTGGCCTCTGTCCCTGCCTCCATGGAAGCCCTTTTCATGGCCTGACCCCTCCCTGGGCTGCACCCTGCCACAGGGCCATCTCTGCAGGCAGCAGGCACTGGATGAAAACCTGTTGCATGAATGAGTGGAGGATGGGATTCTAGTGACTGTATCTCTGACAACTTCTGTGACTGTGGCATTCCCTGTGTTGGATGGGGGCCACTGCCCTCCACTGTAAAATGGACACACAATCAGCTTTCTGCGCTTGTTGGTCCACTGGTTTGCTTACTTAACAAGAAGTGCTCACTCAACAAGTCCTGTGAGCCCACACTGTCCTGGGAACTGAGAACACGGGGCAAGCAGGGCAGGACAGGTCCTGGCCCAGGGTGCTCCAAGTCTAATGGAAATAGGTAAACAAGCATTAGCTCCATCAGTGAGGCCCAGGAAGGAGCTATGCAGGTGCTGGACAGAGAATTCCAGGGAAGCAGCTCCTAATGTGGTGGGGGCAGCCACCCAAGGAAGTGGGTGTTCCAGCGGAGGACGATCCAAATGCGGTGGGGCAGCCGCCCAGGGAAGTGGGTGTTCCAGCGGAGGGCGTTCTTCACGTGAAAAAGTCAGGGGCAGGATTCCAGGCCCAGGGAACAGCAGGTGTGAAGGTCTTGAGTTGGCACAAAGCCAGCGTGACCCCCAAAATGAATCAGAGGCCATGGGACTGACCTTGGCATATTCATTAAATCAAGGTTCATCGAGCAGTGGTGTGGGCCAGGCCTGGGGCTGATGGTGCGTTCTGGGTATCCTGGAGAGGAGCCTGCTCCACCACTGCTCTGGAAGGGCTTAGAGGTGAATGGGGAAGATCAGATGATGAAATATATATATGTGTATGGCAAGGATTCCTGCTAAAGGGGAAACTCAGTCTCTCTCCTGCCTATGTCCCCTGGTCTCATTAAGTAATTGATCTACTGAATCATTGCTTCATGTATTCATAGATTTACTTCTTAATTGCTTAGTTAGTTCATTCATTCATCTAACAAATCTTGATTGTGGCTTCCTCTGAGTCAGGCACTGTGTGGGGTCTGGGCAATGGACGTGAACAAGACGGATTCCTCCTTGATGCTAGGAAACATACCCTCTGGAGGGGCAAGACAAGGACGAATACACGGAGGAACTCCAACAAGACCGATGAGACTGTAGAGACAGGAAACAAGAAAACTTAAGCTTAGGCAAGGAGGATAGGGGAGGGGAAGGGGGTGGGGGAGGAAGGGAGGGGAGGGGAGGCGGAAGGAAGGGGAGAGGAGGGGAGGAGGGGGAGGGGAGGGGGAGGAGAGGGAAAGGGAGGAGGGGAGGAGGGGGAAGGAGGAGGAGGCCATCCCAGGAAGATCAGAGGAACAGCTCGTGCAAAGGCCCGGCACCTGGTGGCCTTGGTGAGCTTGCATCTCAGAGGGAGGCCTGCCCTCTCTCAAGGGAGTGAGCAGCAGCCTGCTCGCCGAACACGTGTCTTACCCCTGACAAATCGCCCCTAACTCAATGGGGCCGCCAAAAAAGAGGTGCCCCGGTCTCCTGCCACACACAGCGTGTGCGTCTTCCTGGAAGCCAGCAAAGCGCAGCCTCCCCCGCCCCCAGCTGCCGGGCTGGCACGGCCTCCTCCCTAAGGAGGCCCCAAGGAGCAGGCGGCTGCGCGGTGGGAGAGAGAACAGGGCTGCTTTATGAAAGCCCCACAGGGCGGCCGTGGGCAAACAGAAGGCCCGAGTGTGTCCACGGCGGGCAGGCCGGGAGCTCAGAATAGCTCATTGAGCCTTGGTGGCTGGGCCAAGAGTGCAGCCGGGAAGAAACAGGTCTTTATTAAGGGGAGGCCCGGCACAGCCTGAAACGAAGAATGCGCACGCCAGGCCACCCATCTGCCACCCGGGCTCTGGGAGGCCACACGAGCGTGCACAGATGCGGCGAGTCTAAATTCATCGTCCATAGGAAGCTGTCTTACGTGGGGGAACTCACCCCCAGTCTTCCTTCTCTCCTCCTCCCCCAGGACAGAAACAAAATTAAACATGTTTCCACTGAAAGGTGCCTCACGAAGCTCTGTCCTCCTCGCCCCCTGAGCTCAAAGACTCTCCAACAATTTCAGAAAGCAGGTGCCTTGAGTAAACCCATTCTGCAGATAAAAAGACTGAGGGTCAGAGAGCAGCAGTAACTTGGTAAAATTCACAGCTAGTAAAATAATGGTACAGGAGGCCGGATGCGGCGGCTCACGCCTGTAATCCCAGCACTTTGGGATGCTGAGGTGGGCATGAGGTCAGGAGGTCAAGGCAAGCCTGGCCAACATAGTGAAACCCCATCTCTACTAAAAATACAAAAAATTAGCCGGGCGTGGTAGGGGGCACCTGTAATGCCAGCTACTTGAGATGCTGATGCAGGAGAATTACATGAACCTGGGAGAGAGAGGTTGCAGTGAGCCAAGATCACGCCACTGCACTCCAGCCAGGGCGACAGTGCGAGACTCTGTCTCCAAAAAAAAAAAAAAATGGAACAGGGATGGAACCAATTTCTGCCTGAATGCCATGCCCATGTATTTTATCGCAGTATGTGTGTTGTGTGTGGTGCGTTGTGTGTGTGAGGCATGTGTGGGATGCATATGTGCATAATGTTTGTGTGTGTGGTATGTGGTGTGTGTGTACAAGATGTGTGTTGTGTGTGCATGTGTGATGTGTGGCATGTGTGTGATATGTGGTGTAATGTGTGTGATACATGTGCATGCATATGTGGTATGATTGTGTGTGATGTGTGTGCATGTGTGTGTGGTATGATTGTGTGTGATGTGTGTGCATGTGTGTGTGGTATGATTGTGTGTGATGTGTGTGCATGCGTGTGTGGTATGATTGTGTGTGATGTGTGTGCGTGCGTATGTGTGTGCACATGCTGCCTAGTTGTTCCAAGGCGCATCCAAAAATTCGACCTGGCCAGGACAGCCGGGGTAGGCCACCAGGCTCACTCACAGCAGCTGGTGGGGAAGCAGCCCCAGAGCCCTGCCTGCCAGTGCCCTGAGCTGGGTGCCTGCTCTTCTGGCTGCTGTTTCCTTCACGTGTCGGGGCCTCCTGGAGTTGGGTCCATCCCTGGCAGGCCGGTGGGCAGGATGTGGAGCCGGGCCCCGGAGTGGGGGGGCCCTGGTCTTCCGAGCCCCTCAAAGGGGGATCCAGTGATGACAGAGCTGCAATACCCCGTCCACTGTCCCCAGCCTGTCCTCCCCTGTGTCTTCCCCGAACTGAAGACCTTCCTGGTGACACACTGCAAGCCAAGGCCCTGGGACCAGCCTCTCCCTGCCACCCCGCTCCCATGTGTTCCTTGGTACCTGGTGCTCTGACAGTGCCCTAGGCACCTGGGCAGGTCCCCACCTCCCTGCCTGTGCCGGCTTTCCTTTCCTGGGGCTCCCTCCTGCGCCTGATCCACCTGGCAGCTTCCTTTGCCCGCTCTGCCAGGGCTCTGCCAAGGCCGAGGCCCAAGGCCGTCTTCCCTGACCCAGGCTGACTCCTCATTGTTGCCCGTGCTGCATTCTCTGAGGAGTCCAGCCCCACATGTGTCCCTCTGGCCCTGCTAGTACTGGCTCAGTGGCCAGTGCTAACTCGGCTGGCCTACCCTCAAGCTGCTCCCTGCTAGGACAGAGTGGCCACGGTGGGTGTTCCTGTTACTTTGGCTGCAGAGCACATTCATTCAGCTCACAAAGTCTGTGGGTCAGGAATTTGGGCAGGACACAGAGGGAACGGCTTGTCTCTGTGTCATGACTTTTGGGGCCTCCACTGGATGACTCAGAGGCTAGGGCTGGAACATGGAGGCTGGGTCGCTGCCATGCTGGCTGTCCGGGGGGCCTCTGCACAGTCTTGTCGTGTGGGCTGGCCTGGGCTTCCTTGCAGCGTGGTGCCTGGCTTCTTTCAGAATGAGTGTCCTGAAGGATAGAGGAAGATGGGCAGGAGACCTACGGGGTGGGCCGAGTGTCCTAGTCACGCTGTGCAGAGGGCATAGGGATTTGTCGCTCAAGGGCACGTGATCTGCCTATCCCCAGAGCCTGATGCCAGGCTGGCCCCAGCAGGTACTCGGGAGACTTGTGATGGTCTGTTGAGCTCATGTAGTCCCCATCACAGACTCCAGATGAGGAAACCGAGGCCCAGAGAGCTGCAATCATTCACTCAAGGCCCTCAGCTCTGGGGACCCTCCCAGCTGCACCACGCTGGCCCCCAGTGCCCAGAGATGGGAAGTCCAGGGACTCAAGGCCTGGGTGTCAGTGTTGACATCATGCAGAGCTGGCCAGGCCCCTCTTGGGATATGTGGACAAATGCTTGAACTTTGGCAGGTTCCAAGCACAGAGCGGGGTCAATGCACATTTGTGATGAGTGTGTGTCCTTACAGTCATGCTCTGTCACCTGGTGACTCCCTTGTCCCCCACCAACTTTAGTCAGGGACAGCCTTAGCGATCCGTGGCAGTGTGGTACAGACTGCAGTGCAGACTGGACCTGGTGCCTGTGGGCAGACCTCAGGATGAACAGGCGGCCACTGAGTGTAACTCCACTCTGATGAGTTACTCCCAGTGAAGTCCCCAGTGGCTCCTGTGGTCCCCAGGATAAAGGTCACAGTCTTTAAAGGTGGTAGTCTTTGAAGATTCCGCCTGCTCCCTGTCCTCCTTGCCAGCCTCAAGTTGTCAAAGCCTCAGAGGTTCCCATACCCTGAAGTCAACTATCAGCAGAACAAGACGCCCATGCTCTGCAGGCTGCAGGGTTCGAGGCCAGCAACCTGGCTGCAGTGCCCAGCTCCTTCGTGGCTGGTCTTGGGCCCCAGGTGCTCTCCAGGGCTCTTGGGGTGAAGCCTAAATGCCTTGCTTGGCCTGAGCTGGTCCCTCTCTACAAAGCAGCGCCCCTCACTCCCTCCTCATGGCCTGGGAATAACAGGAGAGGGGGAGACACGTTAGGATGGAGGCTTTGACAGGGATGTAGACAAGCATGGCTACCTCTGGACACTGCTGAGCTGCCCATCAGGGTCTCCTTGTGTGAGGCCAGGAGCCCACTGGGAAGAAACTTGCCGCAGTGAAAGAGAAAGTCATGGGGGTCAAGTGTGGTCACAGGCCAGCAAGCCTGGCTGGAGGGGAAGGGAGACTCGGGCAAGTGGAACATCAGCTTCAGTCGCTCATCAGTCCTCTGGCCAGGGACCCATAGGCATCAGCTGCTCATTGGACCCCTGGCCAGGGCTCACGGCTCTGGGAAGGGGCTGGAGGGTCCACCCATACTCACTGGTCACAACGGCCAAAAGGGGGAAGTAACTCATGTCCATTGACAGAGTGGCTAAGCCAAGGGGGGCACGCACAGCATGGAGTAGTATTCAGCCCTAAAAAGGAAAGAGACTCTGACACAGGCTACATTGTGGATGAACCCTGAGGACCCTATGCTCAGTGGTAGAAGCCAATCACAAAAGGACGAATACCGCAGGGTTCCACTTCTGTGAGGTCCCTAGAGTCATCAGATTCACAGAGACACAAAGTAGAATGGGAGTGCCAGGGGCTGGGGCATGGGGAATAGAGAGCTAGTGTGTAATGGAGACAGAGCCTCAGCTGGGGGAGATGAGAAGGTTCTGAAGATGGATGGGTGGTGATGGCTGTGCATTAATATGTATGTACTTAATGCAAGTAAATTGTACTCTCAAAATGGATAAAATGGTAAATTTATGTTATGTGTATTTTACAATTTTAGAAAAAAGATAATAAAAACTAGCTGAACTGAAAAAAGTCAGTAAGAAAAAAAGAACAATTACATTTCCAACTTAAACGTCTTCTGGACTATTTTATTTTTTGAGGTAGACGCTTTTTATTATTTCTCATTCTACAGGTGAGAAATCTGAGGCTTGGAGATGAGAGGTGACTCCCCTAATGTTATATAGATAGGCAGCGGCAGGACAAGACTTTGGGCCATGTCTGACCACGACGCTATATAATTTGTCTTCTGTTCTAGAGCATTCTTGTGTATGTCAACCCATTCCTAAATTCCGCAGTACACACAACATATCAAGTTTGTTTTTTCTCCCTCCCTCTCATTGGCATTTACTATCTTTCTTGAATTTTGGATCGAACGTCTGAACACGTTTGTAAAGCAGTAGTGCTGGCAGTTGAAAACTGAAAATCAGCATGTTCCAAACCACTCCTAATTCTCACATCACTAGCAAACACACATACACACACAGACACACACACTCACACACACACACACTCGCACCTTCCATCTTGCTGGCTCTTATTTCAATTAATAGTGTAACAGGAAACAATCTTCTATTAAGAAAGTCTATCAGAAAGTGTTTTCAAGTCTAGGAATTGCGATAGATATTTAAGGAGTCTGGTGTGTGTGTGTGTGTGTGTGTGTTTTTGAGATGAAGTTTCGCTCTTGTCACCTAGGTTGGAGTGCAGTGGCGCAATCTCAGCTCATTGCAACCTCTACCTCCCAGGTTCGAGCAATTCTCCTGCCTCAGCCTCCCTAGTAGCTGAGACTACAGGTGTGCGCCACCACACCCAGCTAACTTTTGTACTTTTAGTACAGACAGGGTTTCATCATGTTGGCCAGGCTGGTCTCGAGCTCCTGACCTCAGGTGATCCGCCCACCTTGGCCTCCGAAAGTGCTGGGATTACAGGCATGATCCACCAAGCCCAGCCAACTCTGGTGTTTTCTGTTTTTGCTTTTTTTTTTTTTTTTTTTAACATGAGGAAACACTGAAACGGGTTTTCTGGGTTTGCCAGTACAAGTCTCAGATTGAGACAAAAAAAAAAGAGCTGGGTTTGCCAGTACAAGTCTCAGATTGAGACAAAAAAAAAAGAGTAAAATTATTCTGCACAACTAAAGTAATAGGTTGTCTTCTTTAGGTGAGAGAGAGAGAGAGCGAGCTGCTTGAAGGCACTGGCAGGCTGCCAGCATCTGAAGAGCTCCTGGACCAGGGTCTCAGGAATGACAGAGGCCTGGGGGCGGCCTGACGTTTGGGGCTGTTTCCACCTCGGAGTCATTTGGTGATTCGGGAGGACACTGGGAACCTGGGCAATGTTTTTGATGGAGTTGGTGGTGGGGGGTGCGCTGGTAAATGTCTCCCTTTGCTTGGGACCCCAGAGGCCTTGGATCCCAGCAGCCAGGGTGAACTGGAAAGAAAAGGAGCACAGGGCAGGTGTGACTCGGGGACAGCACTCAGATGCCGGAGTTGATCCATGAAGGTTCAGCGGACTGCATGCGCCTACTATGAAACAAATGCTTGTCAGGTCAGACGAGGAGAGTCAAGTCCGATGAGATCTTATTTATGAGCCACATCTAGAGCGTAAGGGTGGAGCAGGGAGGAAGGGGAAAGGTTGGAGCAAGACGCATCCGCAGGCCCTGGCCAAGGGAGGCGGGAGCTGGGCTGACAGGGGAGCTGGGCTGACGGGGCAGCTGGGCTGACAGGGGAGCAGCCCGTGGGCCCTGAAACCCTCCCTGCTCTCCTTGCCAGCACCTGCTCATTCTCAATGTCCCTGTCATTCCCTCAGCGGGTGTGTTTTCAGTGCCTTCTCTGTGCTAGGTGCCTGGTGCCAGGTGTCACGGATTCAGAGTGGACAACATGGAAAAACGTCACAATCTTCCTCCTTGTTGGGGAGACAGACAAACTGTACATAAATAAACGATCATGCTCCTTTCGGGGAGAGATAAGAGCCAGGTGGACATAAACAGGCCTTGTCTCCTGCCCCCACCAGACAGGGCACTTCAAAATTAGCACCCTGTCTGCCTCCCTCACCTAATTTCCTCCTCTCCCATCCCCCATGCAAATATAGCCACTGTGCCTTCGGCTGCAGCTGCCGTCCCCCCTCTATCTGCACACTGGGAGCCCCTCGAGCATGGACAGGATCTTGGGGCTCTGAATTTCCACTGCCCAGTGACCGTGGCAGGATATAGGGCTTTAGTTTCCCGAGGACAGGGGCTGGACCAGCTGTTTTCAGGCCTTTCCCGCTCCTGCAGCGCCCCCTGGTGTGGCGGGACCAGTCTCTGCAGCCACCAAGGACCCCACACCCCACAGCATCCTTCTTGATAACCAAGTTCCCTCCCACGGCCTCACACCCCACCGCTGGAACCCTTGCTTCGCTCGGATGACGAACAGTATAGAGGAGAAGCTCTCATTCTCCATTAGTGGGTCAAACGGTTTCAGTCACTTTGGGAAATGGTGGTTTGTGGTTTTTTTTTTTATTAAATTAACCTTTTTTTTTTGAGATAGGGTTTTGCTCTGTTACCCAGGTTGGAAGACAGTAGCGCAATCACAGCTCACTGCAGCCTTGAACTCCTGGGCTCAAGTGATCCTCCTGCCTCAGCCTCCCGAGTAGCTGGGACTACAAGGCACGAGCCACCGTGCCTGGCTAATTGTTGTATTTTTAGTAGAGCTGGGGTCTCACTATGTTGCCCAGGCTGGCCTCGAACTTCTGGCCTCCAGTGATCCTCTGGCCTAGGCTTCCCAAAGCCCTGGGAATACAGGCATGAGCCACTGTGCCTGAATCTGGATAACTTCTCAGCACATAAAAGGAGTTTTCTTAGAAGGATAGTTCTGCAAGTTCTGTATTAACATCCCAGGGCACGATTAGGAACAAAGCCCCATTGGAGCCCATGGGAATGTCTGTGTGGTGTTTGACTGAACCTTAGGTTGGACTCAATTGGATTGGGCGTCTGACTTTCTCACCCACTGGCCTGCCCAGCTCTTGGGAAAGAATCACATCTTGTTTTTCTTTGTGTCCTAGTCCTCCCATGGTGCTTGATTTCTGAGCAAGCCCTTAGTCTGACTGAATTCTCTCATCTGCCTGTTTTGCATTCTTTATGGGGTGCCTAGATTTCGTGTAGTCATTCATTCACTCAGTCATTCTGACAATCGCTTATTCCACAGGTATGTGAGTGTACAAGGGATGTGCTACCTGCTTGCTGAGTGTGCGGCCAAGTGGACGCAGCTAACATCCACTTGTTACTCCTGGAGGTGGGTAAGGTGGTCATCAGATAATGACACAGACACATATCACAAACTGTAGCAAGCGCTATGAAGGGGACACTTCATATGTCCCCTTCCCATGTCCTCATATGAAAGATGCTATGGGGCATCTTTCAGGGTCAAGGGAAGGCTGCAGGGGAGTGAGCAAGGGGGCAGCAGCCAGCTCAAGCCAGAGAACAGAAATTGGGCTTTATTCCAATGTGAAGAGAAGCTAATGAGAGCTTTCGGCAAAGCCCAGTATGTCTGATTTATGTTGTTTAAAGACCCCCTTGGCTGCTGTGTTCCACGCAGGAGTGGCTTAGAGCGGGGAAGGGGAAGCAGGAGACTACTTAAGAGGCTGTTGAGTGGCCCAGGAGAGATGCCAGTGGCTTGGATGCGTTGGGTACCAGTGGGGATGGACAGAGCACTGGGAGTGCATTGTGGGAGTGCCAAGGTGGATTTTTTTTTTTTTTTTGAGATGGAGTCTCGCTCTGTGGAGTGCAGTGGTGTCATCTCAGCTCACTGCAAGCTCCGCCTCCCAGGTTCACACCATTCTCCTGCCTCAGCCTCCCCAGTAGCTGGGACCACAGGCGCCCGCCACCATGCTCGGCTAATTTTTTTTTTTTTTTTTGTGTATTTTTAGTAAAGACAGGGTTTCACCGTGTTAGCCAGGATGGTCTCGATCTCCTGACCTCGTGATCCGCCTGCCTGGGCCTCCCAAAGTGCTTGTGAGCTACCGCGCCCGGCCCCTAATTACTGCTTTTGAATGTTAACTCTGAGTGAAAAATCTTTTAGCAATGTTTTGTTATGTAAGGATATTTTCATATTCAGTGACTATGTCATCAAAATACATGAATTACTTATAGGGGTACCAGCAGTTGCTGAATATTAAATGTAGGTTACTTGTTCTTTCAGCTTCTACATTCAGGGTTCCTTAATTTGTAGTCAATGAACCACCTGAATAAAAAATGTAAATATGTGACAATGAAGGTCCACGAAAGCTAGGTGCAAGATTACATGATCGGATTCTTCACAACACACAGCTAAATGAAAATACAGCTACTCCATGAACCTCAAAGATCTTTGATGACACTGAAAATGACACAAAAGCAACCTAAGCTGTATGCTTTTTTAGTGTCTACTATTTAGGAGGACCACCTTATAAAATAGATTTGAATCTCAATAAAAGTCTATTGTATCCGCAGGAAAATCCTAATACCATTCACTCACACAAATATCTATCTATTTCAACAGGAAAGAAATATACCATGATCTGGCCGGGGGCGGTGGCTCACGCCTGTAATCCCAGCACTATGGGAAGCCGAGGCAGGCGGATCACGAGGTCAGGAAATCGAGACCACCCTGGCTAACACAGTGAAACCCCGTCTCTACTAAAAAAAAATACAAAAAAATTAGCCGGGAATGCTGGCGGGAGCCTGTAGTACCAGCTACTCGGAGAGGCTGAGGCAAGAGAATGGCGTGAACCCGGGAGGCGGAGCTTGCAGTGGGCCGAGATTGCACCACTGCACTCCAGCCTGGGCGACAGAGCGAGACTCCGTCTCAAAAAAAAAAAAAAAAAGAAGAAGAAGAAAAAATATACCATGCTCTGAAATAGAAGCTACAGCTTTTCACATTAGCTCTCTAAAGGAGGTATACTCAAGCCCCTTTTCTTTATCCCACTACCAAAAGCACATGAGCAGTACGTCTATTTCAAACAAACACAAGGAAACATGTAAAGCTCTTTTCAGAAGGAAATCATTTCCAATAAAACTCAAAATTTCTATTAATATTTAAATTATAAACCAAACATTGGCAACCCACATATATATATATACACATATATATATATATATATATATACATACACATATATATGTTTGCTATGGACAAATGAAGACTGTGAGGTCATACTTTCAAATACAACTTTGGAATTAGTCACAAAAAATCAACATATTCTCAGAAATTGTCCCATTTCCTTTGGTTTACAATCCACGCTATACGAGGTTTAATATAATATTTAAAAATGTACCATTTACCCTAAAAGTAGGTTCTAAAAAACTGAATGACTATTAGGACTGAATAATAAGGCTTTAATGGCTCAATTTTCTTATGATTATACAAACATATAAATCTTGAAAAGGTAACGCCGCTTAGTAAAATCCATAAAAATAACAGTTTTGCCACAGTGCAGAGAAAAGTTCATTCAGTTTGACTCCCCATGCCCTCGCCAAGCAGCTTTCTGATTAGAGCTGGAAGACACAAGCTGCGTGCAGTGGCGACCCCGTAGTCCCAGCTACTGGGGAGGCTGAGGTGGAAGGATCACTTGAGCCCAGGAGTTTCCGAACAGTCTGGGCAACATACCAAGACCCTGTCTCTTTAAATTAGAAGACATAAAGTCTATACATTCTACACTGAATCATGAATATAGTACGGAGAGTTTGCAGAAAGTAAACTTTAAAATCCCACACTCCAACATCACATATGTCCATGAGCAGGATTTGCAATTCACTTCATACTGGAAGTAAGCACCCCAGCTGGGGTCCTCTTGCCGCAGTGGTCAGGCCGTCAGAGCTGAGGCCTTTCACTGCCACAAGGGAAGTAGTCTTCCGTCCGAAACAGGACGGGGGCTTCGTAGCCGGCTTGCTGTGGCCTCGAGGGAGCAGATTTGCTAAAGAGCGAGGGCACGTTCATCGTGTGCAGCAGCTTCTTGAACGCCCTGGGGAAGGCGCCCAGCTCGGCCTCGGCCTTGGTGACCTGCTCCTCCATCCTGGCCACGCGGCGCCCCACCATCCTCACGAAGGCCTCCAGCCGGTCGATCCTGCTGTAGATGCGCCGCATCTCGGCGGCCTTCGCGTGGATGCGCGGCACACCCTCGCTGACGACGTGGGACGAGTCGCCGCGAAGCATGTCCAGCATGCCCACGAACTCGTCCACTCTGGTGAGCAGGTCCTCCAGGCTCGCGTCCAGGGCCTCGACCTCGGGCCGCGCCCCGGCCCCGGCCCCGGCCCCGGGCAGCAGGCAGGCGGCGTAGCCCGCAGCGGCGCGGCGAAGCAGCGGCAGGTCGCGGCCCGGCGCCCCGTCCTCCGCGCCCTCGTCCTCCCACGGCCCCGAGGCGCTGCTGTGGCTCTGGGACACAGTGCCACTGTCCCCGCTCCAGGCGGCCCCCTGAGGCTCGGGCTCTTCCGCCAGCCCCTCCGGCGGCGCTCCGCCATCCGAAGAGCCACCCTCCATGGCCCGCGACCACCCGACTGTGCAGCGCTCGCTTCCGGCCTCCGCGCGCTCACGCTCACGCACACGCACGCACGCGCGCTCACGCCTTTGCTTCCGGCGGCCTGCGAGGGTGTCTGTGCACGCGCATCCACCTTTGTTTCTGGCCTCCCAGCGCGTTCACGCTCACGCATGCGCGCCGCGGTTTTCTCACGCCCGAACTCACAACCTTTTTTTTTTTTTTTTAAGCGAAGGTATAGCAGGAATACAATACAGTGCATATATTTTAAGTGTGCACATTGATGACTTTGTACACATCCATACAACCATGCATCTTCTACCCAGACCAACAGGTAGGACATGTCCAGCACCCATGAAAGTCTCCCTCCTGTCCTTCATTTCTTTTTGCTGTTTATAGTAAAATAAATGAGATAAGCAAGACGAAACACAAAAGGATGGACCTTGACGACTTTCGATGATTTTTTAAAGTCCTCAGCTTCGTCTGATTGCAAATGGTGTAAAACTAAGAAATAGTAATAGTTTCCAAGCAAATACCAAATCCAGGGTACTGCCAGAAAAAAACAAATATGAAGTTGAGATGTGACGGTTAAATCCTTTAAAATCTCAGAAAAAGCAAAGATGGTGCCTCAGGATACCATTCAGTTAGACTAACAGCTCCTTAAAGAGATTAATGGTGTGGTTCACAGAGTCCATCAATCAAACCACAAGGCCTCCAGAAGGCTTAAGCCTTGTTCGTCAGTATTAGCAGAAGCCCAAGATAGAGATGGACTTATCTCAAAGGGATTTGTAGGTAGCACTTTTGTCTAACGGAGTGAATCCTGATGAGATTCACAGGAGACCTATAAAGTTTTTTTTAAAGATAATTATATTGACACAAACATTGCAGATTGGACTGAAAGGTACAGGCTTTGGATCCCCTCTCCCCAAACTTCTACAAGCAGGAGTGAGACTGAGAAAAAGACTCATTGGCAAACACATGCTACATTTCATGAAAAAGGAAAGTATAACTCAGAGCATGAAACCAGGAGCCCAGATGGTGGAACTGGGAGTCATGGAGTCCTCGACCTTGAGACTGGATGGCAGAGTTACTGTGGGCTGGCAACTTGTTTGTACTTCCAATTTCCCCCTTTTTGAACAGGAGTTGTAGTGGCTATATAGTGGTAGTGGAGCAGAACAGGTCTACAGTGATTTTCCTGTGCCAGCCCCACAATTGTGTATTCGAGGCATGGGGGCAGAGAACTTGTCTCCTTAGTTTCAAAAGTCTACAGATCAAGAAGAATTGTACTCTAGGAGCTGAATTTAAGGAACTATGCTCAGAAAGCCTCATCTACATCTGATCTAATTTAGAAGACAAAATTCTGGACTTAAAGCTAATGTGACAATAGGAAAGTAATGCCTAAAACTACATGAGATTTTTAAAAATGTAACTTGTGGGGACCTTGGATAGAGGGGAGTGTGGTTAGCACGTTAAAATGGCATGAAGAATTGGTAGTCAGAGGGCAAACTGTGATTGCTAGCCAGCCTTCAAGATGATTCCCAGTGATTTCTTCCTCCTGCTATTCTCACTCTTGTGTATTCCCTCTTGTCGATTATGTACTGGACTTAGTGACTTCATTTGCTCATAATAAACTGAAAAAGACAGAAGTGATGATGTATGATTTGGACATTAGTTCATAAAAGGTAGTGTGGCATCTCTTTCCCTCCAACCTGCGAAAGGAAGATAAATCTTGGGGTCCTACAATCACTAAGCTAAAAGAAAAGTCAAGTTGGAAACTGCTTAGGGCAAACCTCCCTCACATTCTATTCACAGTCACTTCTCCGCTCACTGAGATAAATGCGTATCTGATTGCCTCCTTTGGAGAGGCTAACCAGAAACTCAAAATGGCCAGGTGCGGTGGCTTACGCCTGTAATCCCAGCACTTTGGGAGGCTAAGGTGGGTGGATCATTTGAGATCAGGAGTTCAAGACCAGCCTGGCCAACATGGTGAAACCCTGTCTCTATTAAAAATACAAAAATTAGCCGGTTGTGGTCGTACACACCTGTAATCCCAGCTACTCGGGAGGCTGAGGCAGGAGAATTCCTTGAACCTGGGAGGCGGAGGTTGCAATGAGCTGAGATCACGCCACTGCTCTCCAGCCTGGGCAACAGGGTGAGACTCCATCTCAAAATAAATAAATAAATAAATAGAATTAAAAAAAAAAAAAGAAAGAAACTCAATAGAATGCAACTATTTTTCTCTCATCTGCCCAAGACCTGGAAGCCCGCTCCCCGCTTCGAGTTGTCCTGCCTTTGCTTTGAATTGTCTCACCTTTCCGGACCAATCCATCGTTCATCTTACATATGTTGATTGATGTCTCATGTCTCCCTAAAATGTATAAAACCAAGCTGTGCTCTGACCACCTTGGACATATGTCATCAGGACCTCCCGAGGCTGTGTTACGGGTGCACATCGTCAACCTTGGCAAAATAAACTTTCTAAATTAACTGAGACATGTCTCAGATATTGGGGATTCACAAACCACTTGCTCTGGGGAAACCAGCTGCCTCGTTGTGAGCACCTCCATGGAGAAGCCCATATAGCAAAGAGCTGAGACCAACAGCTAGGGAAAAACAGCCTCTTTCCAACAACCACATGAGTAAGTCATCTTGGAAGTGGTACTCCATCCTCATTCAAACTCAGATATGACTGCAGCCCCAGCTGATAGGTTGACTGCAACCTCATGTAAGATACTAAACTGAAACGACATAAGATAATACTATGGTCTGAATGTTTGTGTCCTCACATCCAAATTCATATCTTTAAATTCTACCCCACAAGGTGATTGATAGGGTTTGGATGTCCTGCCCAAATCTCATGTTGAAATGTAATCTCCAGTGTTGGAGCTGGAGCCTGGTGGGAGGTGACTGGATCATGGGGACAGATTTCTCATGAATGGTTTAGCACCATCTCCTTTGTGCTGTTCCTGTGATGAGTGAGTTCTCGTGATCTAGTCATTTAAAGTGTGTGGCACCTCCTCCCACCTCTTGCTCCTGCTTCGGTCATGTGACATGCCTGCTCTCCTTTTGCCTTCTGCCATGATTGTTAAGTTTCCTGAGGCCTCCCCAGAAGCCAAGCAGATGCCAGCACCCTGCTTCCTGTACAGCCTGCAGAACCCTTAGCCAATTAAGCCTTTTTTCTTCATAAATTACCCAGTCTCAGATATTCCTTTATAGCAATGTGAGAACAGCCTAACACAGTGATGATATCAGGAGATGGGGCCTTTGGGAAGTGATCTGGTCATGGGGTCAGAGCCCTCATGAATGTGACTAGTACCCTTATAAAGGATATAAGGCCAGCTGCAGCGGCTCATGCCTGTAATTCAAACACTTTGGGAGGAAGAGGCAGGAGAATTGTTTGAGGCTAAGAGTTTCAGACCAGCCTGGGCAACATAGCAAGACCCCCGTCTCTAAAAAAATTTTTTTAAAACTGGGTGTGGTGCCCTGTGCCGGTAGCCCCAGCTACCCAGGAGGTAGAGGTTGGAGGATCACTTCAGCTCAAGAGTTTGAAGCAGTGAGCTATGCTCATTCCACTGCACTTTAGCCTGTGTAAAAGAGCAAGACTTTGTCTACAAGTAAATACACAAAAGATGTATAAGAGGGCCGGGCACGGTGGCTCACGCCTGTAATCCTAGCACTTTGGGAGGCTGGGGTGGGTGGATCACCTGAGGTCAGGAGTTCAAGACCAGCTTGGCCAACATGGTGAAACCCCATCTCTACTAATAATACAATAATTAGCTGGGCGTGGTGGCGGGTGCCTGTAATCCCAGCTACTCAGGAGGCTGAGGCAGGAGAACTGCTTGAACCCGGGAGGCAGAGGTTTCAGTGAGCAGAGATTGCGTCATTGCACTCCAGCCCGGGCGACAAGAGTGAAACTCCATCTCCAAAAGAAAAAAAAAAAAAGATGTATAAGAGAGACCCCTTGCTCCTTCCATCCTGTGAGGACACAGCAAGAAGGAACCGTTTATGAACCAAAAGACTAGCCCTCACCAGACAGAATCTACTAGCACTTTGATCTTGGACTTCCCATCCCGAACTGTGAGAAATAAATTTCTTTTATAAGCTGCCCACCTTATGGTATTTTGTTAGAGCAGCCTAAATGCACTATGACAGATAATAAATGTTTTAAAGCTGCTAAATTTTGGGGTAACTGGTTATGCAGTAATAAACCACTGAAGGAATATGCTACCATTTATTCATTTTATTTATTTATTCTCCTGCTGATGAACATTTGGATTAACTTTGGGGCTATTATAATAAAGCTGCTGTGAATATTCTTGTATATGTATTTTTATAAACAATTGCACTCAAACTCTCTTGAGTGTGTAACAAGGTGTCAATTTGCTAGAACAGAGGACTGGTATATGTTTAATCTTGGTAGACACTGCCAAATAGTTTTCCAAAATTATTGTAACAACTTACATTCCTATTATTATGTGCTGAATATATGCGTCGCCCAATATTTTTTTATGTTGAAGCCCTAACACCCAGTGTGGCTGTACTTGGAGTAAAGCAGTAAGGTTAAATAAGGTCATAAAAGTGGGGGCACGCTCCTATAGCTTCATGTTCTTATAAGAAGAGACACAAGAGAGCACTCTTTCCTGTACCCCCCGACACTGCATGCACAAAGAAGAGATCATGTGAGGACTGCAGCAGGAAGGTAGTCATCTGCAATTCAGGAAGACAGCCCTCAACTCCAGAAACCAAATTTGCTGGCACCTTAATCATGGACTTCTGGCCTCCAGAACTATGAGAAGATAAATGTCTGTGTTTAAGCCACCCGGTCTATAGTATTTTGTTATGGTGTCCAGAGTATACTAAGACATCCATCAAGGATGTATAAGAGTTCTAGTTGCTCCACATCTTCCCCAACACTTGGTATTGTCAGTATTTTAAATTTTAGTCATTCTAGTGGATGTATAGTGCTTCCTCATTGTGGTTTTTATCTGCATTTCCCTATTGAATCATGACATTGAACACCTTTTCATATACTTATTAGCCATTTGGATATTCTCTTTTGTTAAGTACTAGCCTGTCTTTTGCCCATTTTAAAATTTTGTCTTTTCCTTCTTGATCTGTAGGAGTTCTCAATATATTCTGTATATGAGTCCTTTGTCAGATATAACTATTGAAAATATCTTTTTTCACGGTGTCTTGCTCTTTCCCTCTTTATGTTCTTTTGATGAACATCTGCTAGAATGTTGGTGTTTGCAAAACTGTTTCACGTACATCATCTTACAAATCCCTCTTCCCGCTGACAGATATTCAGGCTGGGGCCATTGGTCTTCATCAAACTGGAAAACTGAAGCTCTGATCTGTGGCACTTCAGTAAGAAGGATCCCCCCTCACACTCACTACTAGTGTGGCACTGGGTGACTAAGCCTAGCAACAGACTTCCTCCATTCCACAATGGCATTAGGTTGGTGATCAAAATGTATTGACCATCAAAGCCACATTTACTAGGTCCTTGCTGACTTTCAGGACCCTGTGGAGGGACATAAAGGTGACCAAGACCAGAACCTGTCCCCAAACAGCCTCCAGTCTGGTAGAAGCACTTACGGACTAGAGAAGAATTCCTCTCTCTAAAGCATCCCCTAAGGCCCTGCTTGACGCCAGGCTGACAGGAGGGGCGGAGGACAGAACTGAAACAGAAGTGGCCCTTTACCTTGAAGACCTTACAGACTGGCGAAGAGAGACCAAAAACCACGGGCCAGAACCACCCAAGGCAGCGAGAGAAGTTCCCCCCAGGACAAAAGTATGAGCCAGGGGTGGGGAGGACAGAAGGACGAGTTCCATTCTAGAACAGTGAGCAGGGACTGTGGACCCACATTGCTTTGGGCTCAAATCACGACTTTTAGTGCGGTTTTTACCTCTCTTATAGGTTCGTTGTGAGGGCTAAGTGAATTCATATAAATTAATTCAAGCTTGTGCATGCTTAGCGCTGTGAACGCCAGCCAGTCTTATTCAAATATAGGGAAGGGAGGGTCACTTTTACTTAAAAAAAATAATAAAAGTAAAAGCCCTCTGAAGGGAAGCTTTAGATGAAGACGCGAACAAACCTGCCGCCACCGATCTAAATTAGAGGGCGAGGCGGGGCGCCGGGAAGCAGCTGGTGATGGACGTGCGCGCGCCCGCTACCAGGTCTTGCCGAAGGCGTGACCGTAAAGGGGCCCGGCTCTGTCGTGAAAAGGCCGCAAAAAAGCCGAGGGCGAGTTGACGGCTGCGACTCCATTTTGTAGGCCGCTTCGCTGTGTGCATCCACGGCGATTCTTCCCACAGAGTTGTGAAGCGAAAGGCTTACAATTAAAAGGAAGAAAAAAAAAATAAAGATAATTCGGGAGTACAATTGACAAAGCGTGTGGGTCGCTCAACCTCCAGCAGTAACTGCTGATCTCCAGTTCCTGGGGGGTTCCGGTGAGAAGAACGCCCCTACTGCGGTACTGAAGAAACGGCAGGAGGAGATGCGGCCCCTGGACATAGACGAGGTGGAAGCGCCTGAGGAAGTGGAGGTGCTAGAGCCCGAGGAGGATTTCGAGCAGTTCCTGCTGCCGGTCATCAACGAGATGCGCGAGGACATCGCGTCTCTTATACGCGAGCACGGGCGGGCGTACCTGCGGACCAGGAGCAAGCTGTGGGAGATGGACAATATGCTTATCCAGATCAAAACGCAGGTGGAGGCCTCGGAGGAGAGCGCCCTCAATCACGTGCAGCACCCAAGTGGCGAAGCTGACGAGAGAGTGTCGGAGTTGTGCGAGAAGGCTGAGGAGAAAGCCAAGGAGATTGCGAAGATGGCAGAGATGCTGGTCGAGCTCGTCTGGCGAATAGAGAGAAGCGAGTCTTCTTGAAGGAGGAGATCGGTGGTAAGGTCGGAAACTAGCTGGAGCTTGGATGGAACTCAGTAGTCGCCCTAAGCATGGTTAAACCGCGCCCTGTAAAAAGTTATGTTCTAGGCCTGCATCCCCCATTTTATTGCATCAAAAATTGAGCATTGGGAACAAAGTTGGGGTCAAGAGGAAAGAATGCGTGCTGGTTTTGTTAGGTGTTAGTATACCGTTTTTTTGTGGCCTCTCCCTCCCACACTGGTAATTAGAGAAAAATAACGGTAACTTCGGGTTTGTTTTTGTGAAACAAGAAAGTCAATTCTAATAGGGCAGTCGCCAGAAGTAGATCTGTCTAGGCACTAAGGGAGTTTGGGGAAAGCCAAGGAAGACGTAGGCCGTAGAGCACAGTGGAACGCAGGCTGAGAACGCAGGGAAAGAGAAATAAAGAGTAAAGCCAGAGGCCATTACCGGAATTTTCAGGATTGTTCTATGAGGTCTGTCAAGAGGACCGTGTCTCAAAGAAGTGGCATTCTTCTGGGTGGTTCACATTTATTTTTAACATCAGCATATGGAACTTTGAGAGTCAATGTCTTCATGGTAAATTTCTCCCAATTGTGCTTTAGGTTCACAGCTGAGGACTGTAGTCAACTGGTAAGGATGAACTGACACCTTGAGGAAACTGAAACAGCTTGTCATTTTCTCTGTTTTGTTTTTGTATGTTTTTTACCCCCATGTAACAGTCTCCCTTGTGGTCAGTGATTGATGACCTCATTGTGGATTTAGATCACCAAATGTGTTTGGTTCTGGAAATACAACTTTTGTCAAAGAAATACTCTCAGAAGAGAAATGGGGCTTAACTAAGTTGTTTTCGTGGTCACGTTTATTCTTGTTACTTCGCTGTGTTTTTGAAATGTCGGGCATGGCCTTGTATTTTGCTGTTATCTTTGTGACCTGATTGTTTTTTGGAACACTTCAAGACTTGGGATCAGAATCTTCCAACTTTAGAGGTGCAATGGAAGACGCTACACTACTTGGTTGAGCCTGGTGAAGAATGTATTAATGAGACTGCTTTGCATAAAGCTGGGAAGAATGAGAAGACAGTTGGAGATGGAAGATGGTTTTGTATATATTTTGGAACTTTAGTTCCTCTGTGAGACAAAAGAGGAGAGCTATGTTTTGTGGCACATTGTCTGATATATATTGTGTAACCTGTCAGGTGCGTTGATTTAGACAACATAGCTGACCTTTTATGACGAGGCAGTTTGAATAGGGACTATTGTAATACCCTCACACATTATAGGGGCATCAGAGAATGGCATCGAAGAGACAGTCTACAGAGAGCTTTAAGAGGCCGGAGAAAGGAAAAGACATTATCAGGGCCTGGAAAGTCTCTTCCAGTTCATCAGCGTAGTAGACCTGTCAGACTGGAGGTCAAAGTCAAACGTATAATAAGTGTTAATTTGCCTTGCAAAACAAAAACCTAAAAAGCCTTTTTTAAGAAATAAATTTTTTGTTCACATGACCAAAGCCCCTCCTGTGTGTGCTAATAAAAGAATCATAAACAAATTTGTTTGAAATGGATGTTCTTCGTTGAATGTCATCAAATGAGGTTGAACTGCTTGTAGTTAAAGGCTTACCAAGAGCCTTTAACCAAGAGGGAGAATTATTTCTGGAAGGTGCTATGGAGATGAGCTGACAGAACACTCAGTTCTGAAGAGAAAAACTTTCAGCCATCCTCTGGGCCAAGCTCCTGCTTTTCAGCAGCGGAAGTGTGTTTAGTCAAGTAGTGGGAATGTAACGTGCTTCATATCCTATCCAAGGCACTAGGAACGTAAAGGTAAGACATGGATGGGGTGAAGGTGTGGGACAGAAATGGAAACAAGGAATTGCGATATAGAGTGCGTGGATATCTTGTGGGAGCCCTGAGGCGGGAGTCAACTCTTCGTAGGGAAGTGTGTGAATTCAGAGCAGGTGACTTACCTGGGCCTGAAAAGTAGAAATGAATGAAGGCGTATAAGGGACAGGGATCGAAGTGAGCAAAAGCCTTTCGAGTTCCAGCACTGGGGAGATGGCCATTGAGCTGGATGTTAAGGAGTGTGGAAGGAGTTGTGGGAGACAGAGTGAAATTGGCAGGCAGGGCCAAGAGGTTTTCGTTAAGGAGTTAATTCATCTTCATAAGCCTATACTTCAGTGAGGTTTCTTCACCCTGGAATGTTTTCTCACAGAGTGCTAATGGATGCTCAGAGCCATAGCGTAGGCATGGTACAATCTCCAGAATTACTAAATCTAATTTCACAAAAATAGATACATGATCATCATAAGCTCAGATACATGTTTTGGATTAATGTGTAAAATAGGCATTTTAAAAATAAGTACCTGAGCACAGAAAAATCACAGAAGCTGTTTCTGGCTTTGTCGTGATATCTAAGATCCTTGCTCATGTGCCTGCCCATCTGGGTTCTTCAGTAAAAACGAGAAGTACAGTTGGGGAGCCATAATTTCTGATAATCAAGGGAATGGCTGTCACATCTGTAGTTTAGAAAGATTACCCAAGACTGCGTATGGATTAATGTGAGTTTGAGTGTGGGCTAGAAGATAGGGGCAGGTGCAGAAATAGAGATGGGAAGTGAGGGCCGAACTGGGGCAGAATGAGTGGGAAGGACCAGCTAGGCTTTTCTGGAGCCAAGACTTGGTGTCTTTCTGTATCAGTCAACTAGACTAAACTGCTGTAACAGTTCACCCCAAAGGCTTAGTGGCTTGCAACACCCGAGGATTTTTTTTTCTTATTCATATTGATGTATTAATACGTTGCAGGTGAGTTGTTCCATATTCTCTTAATTCCAGGAGCTGGCTGAAGGAGCAGCGGCTCTTTGGGATATTGTGGATCTTGATTGCGAAAGCTGTTATTTACAAGTTATCTGATGGATTTAAAAACATGCTTTGGGGGTGAAAAATCTGAGTCCTGTACATAAACACTCATAGACACACACACATACTATATATGTGCTATATACATACACATATGTGCATATATACTATGTATATGTATGTTTTTCCCCTCGATTGACCATAGATTATATTCATACATAGGATTGCATTTCATCTCTTTAGTATCCTAGGGTTTTTTGGGTTTTTTTTTCTAAGCCTCCTTCAAATTTAGAGCCTAAAGAGTGTTCTGAATCATTTTTGAGCCTTAGCTCTTAGGCAGAGCATTGTAGTGACAGGCTAATTGTCTTAACCCATGCTGTGATGAAAAAATAATTTAGAGACATTGAGAGTTTTGTCTCTATTTCCTATTTAACTTACACATTTTCCTTTCATTGAATGATGTATCAGTGGAATTTTCGGATCGGCTTCTGTTAGTAGCTCTGAAAGTGATTGGTCTGTCGTGTGTGAGTCATTCATGCCCAAACTCCTCTTGCTCTAAAATCTGAAATTCTGTGCTTTCTTCTGAAAGACTGGGCAAATTCCTTAACCTTCACTGGCATCAGCTGGCTAGTGATGGCTGAGTCTTCAATAATGTTTTGTTTGACTGCTTCAGCCCAGAGTTTCGTTTTTTCTGAAAATATTTTTAATGTGCAGTATCCGTATGGCTCACTATGCCACTTGTCTAGTCTCCGCTCAGCCTTACAATACCAGAGAGGTCTTCCCATGCCACTCTTTTTAAAATAGCACTGCCATCCCTTATTACTCTTTGTCTTCTTCTATTTTTTTTCACTACTTAATGTGTGATTATTTGTGCATTTTCTGACTTCTCTCTGTAGAATGTCAGCCCCTTGAGGGCAGAGACTTTATTCACTGCTGAATTCCTAGCACTTAGACCAGTGCCTGGCACCTGGTTGGTATCTAATACTCATTGAATGAATAATATGTAAATTAACTTAATTGTGTCTGCTACCAATGCAAATAGGTGAATTTTCTGAGCCAGAAACTTCAGTGTCGTTCTTGACGCCCCTCCTCAGCAGTCCCTTCTAGCACTAGTATGTTGGTTCTTCCTAGAATACACCTTGGATTCATCTACCTTCCTTCCTACCCCAAGCCACTAGTGTGACAGTCTCCTAACTGGCCTCCCAGCTTTCAGTTTTATTCCAATCCTGCTCCTTCACAAATTAGCTAGAATGAATTAGGTTATGTCAATTCCCTGCTTGAAACTTTTTTTTTGAGACGGAGTCTCGCTCTGTCTCCCAGACTGGAGTGCAGTGGTGCGATCTCGGCTCACTGCAAGCTCCGCCTCCTGGGTTCACGCCATTCTCCTGCTTCAGCCTCTCCGAGTAGCTGGGACTACGGGCGCCTGCCACCACGCCTGGCTAATTTTTTTGTATTTTTAGTAGAGACGGGGTTTCACCGTGGTCTCGATCTCCTCACCTGGTAATCCACCAGCCTCGGCCTCCCAAAGTGCTGGGATTACAAGCGTGAGCCACCGCGCCTGGCCTGAAACTCTTAAAAAAATTTTTTTTTTTGCCACAGATGTTTTTATTTATTCATCAGCATTAACTTAGCTCCTACTATATACCAGGCACTGTTCTAACTACTGAGAGATACAGCACTAAACAGATAGTCCAAAAGTTCTGCCCTCTGGGGATTCATTTTTGTTGTGGAGAAACACAATAAGCAAGGTAAATAAGTGCTAAAACTATTCATGTATTCAACATATGTAGTAGAATATATTCAAGAATTTCTGCCATGTCCAGAGCTGTCTCATCATAGTTTTCCTCAGTCACCCTAAATTTAAACGCCCTCCCTGGTCCTCTCCCAAATTTTAATCTTCAGAATGTTCCAGCTTTCCTGCCTCATGACTTGTCTTCCACCGCTTTGCAAACTTCCTCTAATACCTACCTCAACCAAGGTCTGGCTGTCTCTGAACCCCAGCCTCCACAGCCTCCACGTGCAACTCCCCAAAACACTTTCTGGGTTTCAGCTTTCTGGGTAAAGCCACAGAGAATATGGATACCGAGGTGCGTTCAGGGCTGCAATTTGTTAGGCAGTTGCAATTTCTTTAAAATGTGCTGTGTCTATGTTTGTATACAGTCAGTTCTCATTATTTGCAGTAGTTATATAAAGTCACCAAAAACACTGAATTAGCAAATACTATAATACTTCACTGCCCCTAAGGAAAATAGAGGATTAGGTTCCCACTAGTCCCTGGCTGCATTTTTCATCAACTGATCCATACGTAACCATGTTTAACCTTGTGTTTCTGTTTAAAGACATCGTAATTAACATATATTATTGACTCATTAGTTTTGAACTAAACCCCTGCAGCACTGTAACTCATGCCTCAGTAAAGCTTGTCTAACCTATTTTCTCTGTAAGGCACATCACAGCCGCCTTATGCTTAGGCACACTAGACAGTGCCTCAGCATGAGACTTGAGGGTCATTTTAAACAGCAAAATAACCAACAAAAAGCACCAGAATGAGAAAAATGTGGCACCGAGTAGACTGTGAAAAGGACACTTGTTTACAGAATGAGAGCTGAAACAAGAAGGCAGAGTCACCTTGTTTGACCACAACTGGGAATGTGCATGTCAGATGACTCAAATTTTTTGCTGCCCTGCACGTGTCTACAAATGACTAGCAAAGTGTCAAGAGTATTGATTTTGGGGTTACATGTAGATTTTAGAAAGTGAATGAATTTGCAAATACGAAATAATGAATAATGAAGATTGACAGGATACACACACACATAATGATATAGGTGTCCTGGTTGGGGAGTGGGAAGCCATATGGTGCCCAGATCAGGGCTCAGAACTCAAGAACGGTAGAGAAGGCATCCCCGTGGTGGGAAGGAGAGGGGCTCAGAACCTGGTGTGGGGGTCAGAGTCCTCTGAGCAGGGTGAAGAGGGTATCTGTGTGTGTATGATTTTGCTTTTTTTTTTTTTTTTTGGCATTGGATGGTCTCCAGTGTGGACAGACCAGATTTGAGCAGTGCGAGCAGGACATCCATGTGGGGGTGGGTTTGGGGGAAGGGAAATCTAGCCTGGGAAGTCAGAGCCCAGGCAGGGTGAGGAGGGAGTTCCCGAGGGGGTGTTCTGGGGCGTGAGCCCAGTGGGATGAAGAGAGCATGTACACATGGGGACAGCTGGTGCAGTTTGAGCAGGGAGAGATGGGCATCCACAGAGGCCAGTCGTTCACCTGACTCAGCCTGAGAGGCAAGGAGGGTGTCTGCGCGGGGGACAGACTGGTATGGGGTTCAGAACCTGAGCAGGGAGAAGGTTTCTGCAGGAGACCAGGTACCAGCAGAGGGAGAGAAATGTAAAAAGAAAACTAGAATAGACCCTGTAGTATTGTGTTGAAAATGGAAGTCTCTCTGTGAATTTGTGGTTACAAACACACACACACACTAGTTATCTATAAGATATAGAGCTATAGGTATGTGTAGCCATCTAAAGTTATGTATTATACTTACAAATATTCCCTACTTATTTCCATTAAGAGAGGCTGGGAGCAGTGACGCTTCAATAACAATGAGTACACCTAACTCCCAGATCTTGGCTTCTAAATAGCATTTTCCACTACAAGAAACTAGGGCTGCTTGGAGAAATGGCCAGTTCCAGAGCTAGGGCAAGCAAAGTACAAAATGTGTCCAGAACATCTTGTGATGACAGAAGGCAAGGATGTGTTCAGAGAATGTTGGGAACATGTCAGAGGGTAATAGAAGCCAGCTGAAATGGGCTCCCATTGATCAGATCAGGGACAATTTGAGCATCAGAACAAATAATGCTAGTAACAGGTTACAACCCACTGAATAATATGGGAAACCAGGAGTTCACAAATATGAATACATGAATAAATTAAATGCTTGATGAGAAACAGAATATATACACAGTTTCAAAATTCCTCTCTAAAAATACTTCTTAAAAAGTGGCCAGGCATGGTGGCTCATGCCTGTAATCCTAGCACTTTGGGAGGCTGAGGCAGACAGATCACTTGAGGTCAGGAGTTGGAGACCAGCCTGGCCAACATAGTGAAAGCCCGTCTCTACTAAAAATACAAAAATGAGCCAGGCATGGTGGTAGATGCCTGTAATCCTAGCTACTCAGGAGGCTGAGGCAGGATAATCGCTTGAACTTGAGAGGTGGAGGTTGCAGTGAGCTAAGATCACGCCACTGCACTGTCTCTCCAGCCTGAGAGACAGTCAGACTACGTTTCCAAAAAAAAAAAAAAGTATTCTTAAAAAGTGAAAAAAATAACTCTATAGTGGAGAAGCCTTTGATTTGACCAGTGGGAGCCCATTCAAGCTGGCTGGTGTCTCTTTTTGACATATCCCAGTTATTCCTTGAACACACCCTTGCTTTGTGTCACAGCCAGAGAGCTGTTCTAGATACATCTTGTACTTTCCTTGTCCCAGTTCTGGGACAATACGGCTATTTCTTCAAGCACGATCTTAAGTGAACAAAGTAAACATGATCAGCAATGGGACAACTTGAAATTTTGTGCCATCTGATATGATGCAATGAGTAGAACACTGCATCACTTCCAAGATATTCTTGCCAAAGATACATAAGCTGGGCCGAATCATGAGGAAACATCAGACAAATTTAAACTGAAGGAAATTCTACTTATGGGGGAAGCCTGTGATCTTCAAAACTGTCAAGGTCATGAAAGTCTGGGAAAAACTGAGAAACTGTACCTGATTAAAGAAGACCAAGGAGATTTGTCAACTAAATGCAGAAATGATGCTTTTTTCCTATAAAAGTGACCTTTTTGTTTCATAAAAGACATTATGGCCAGGCGTGGTGGCTCATACCTGTAATCCCAGCACTTTGGGAGGCCGAGGTGGGTGGATCATGAGGTCAAGAGATCGAGACCATTCTGGCCAACATGGTGAAACCCCATCTCTACTAAAAATACAAAAAAATTATCTGGGCATGGTGACGTGCGCCTGTAGTCCCAGCTACTCAGGAGGCTGAGGCAGGAGAATCGCTTGAACCTGGGAGGTGGAGGTTACAGTGAGCTGAGATCACGCCAATGCACTCCAGTTTGGCAACAGAGTGAGACTCCGTCTCAAAAAAAAAAAAAAAAAAAGACATTATTAGAACAATTGGCAAACTTGAATGAGGGCTTAAGATTCAATGGTAGTGATGTATCAGTGTTAATTTTCTCACTTTGATGGTGGCATGTGGTTATTAGGAGAATCTTCTGTGTAGGATGTACATGTAGCATTGAGGGGTGGTGCATCAGCTTATTCTTAAATCATTCAGAAAAATAGTTATTTGTATTGTACTTCTAACTTTTCCATAAGTTTGTTATTTCTGTACATTTCAAATTTTAATTCAGAATTGTTGGCCAAGTGCGGTGGCCCACACCTGTAATCCCAGCAGTTTGGGAGGCTGAGGCGGGCGGATAGACTGAGCTCAGGAGTTGAGTTCGAGACCACCCTGGGCAACATGGTGAAACCCGTCTCTACTAAAATACAAAAAATTAGCGGGGTATGGTGGCACGCATCTGTAGTCCCAGCTACTCTGGAGGCTGAGGCAGGAGAATCGTTTGAACATGGAGGTGAAGGTTGCAGTGAGCCGAGATTGCGTCACTGCACACCAGCTTGGGCTACAAAGTGAGATTCGGTCTCAAAAAAAAAAAAAAAAAAGAATTGTGCTTGTTGAGCAGTTAGGTAGGCCATGGCATCCCAGCACCCAAACATCTGACATTCTGGAGGGGTGGAAATGCGCTGGCTAGGTTACATAGGGAGCTTAGCCTGAGGAGCAATTCTGCAAGCAGCCGCAGGGGGCGCTGGCGAGAGCCCAAGAGCCAGAAGAGCCTCAGGTGGCTGCCGCTCCTACAGGCAAGCTTCACGAAGGAGACTGGCTGCCCATGGGTTTCCAAGCGGGGCAGTGGAGAAACACTTGGTTAAATATTTTGTTTAAAAAAGAATTATAGGCAAGGCGCGGTCGCTCACGCCGGTAATCCCAGCACTTTGGGAGGCCGAGGCGGGCGGATCAGCTGAGGTCAGGAGTTTGAGACAAGCCTGGCCAATATGGTGAAACTCCGTCTCTACTAAAAACGCTAAAATTAGCTGGGTGTGGTGGCGGGAGCCTGTAATCCCAGCTACTCGGGAGGCTGAGGCAGGAGAATCACTTGAACCCGGGAGGGAGAGGTTGCAGTGAGCCGAGATCACGCCATTGCACTGCAGCCTGGGTGACGGAGCGAGGCTCCGTCTCAAAACAATAATAATAATAATAATAATAATAATAATAATAATAATAATTCTGGCAGCAACCCAACTGTCCATCAGCAGATGAATTAGCAAGATGAATTAGCAATTAGCAAGTTTGGTGTATACACAGAGTGGACTATTCAGCCTTATAAAGGAAGAAATTTTGACACATGTTACAACACGGATGAACGTCGAGGACATGATGCTGAGTGAAATAAGCCTGTCCCAAAAGGACAAACCCTGTGTGATTGCAGTCATATGACGTTCCTAGAGTCAAATTCATAGAAACAGAAAGTGAAATCGTCAGGGCCAGCGGCCAGAGGAGGAGATGGAGAGTGAGGGTTTAGTGGGGATAGAGTTGTGGTTTTACAAGATGGAAAGGGTTCTGGAGACTGACTGCACCACAATGTGAGTATACCTAACACTGCTGAACTGTACACTTGGAAATGGTTAGAATGGTACATTTTATGTTGATGCCACTATAAAAAATTATCCTTTGATCCAGTAATCCTAGATAAAAAATGGAATTTGATTTTGAGAAATTATCTGACAATAAGACAAAGCTTTGGCCAGGCACGGTGGCTCACGCCTGTGATCCCAACACTTTTGAGGCTAAGGCAAATGTGTTACTTGAGGCCAGGAGTTTGAGACCAGCCTGGGCAACGTAGTAAGACCCCATCTTACAAAAAAACCCCAAAAGACAAAGCTTTATACATGAAAATGTTAATTGTAGCATACTTTCTAAAAACAAAAACAGGAACATACATTCTACAAAAATATGAAGAACAGTATCTTTAACAATGAGCAAACGATGGTACCCTCATTCCAATAAATTCCTTGCAGCCATTAAAAAATACTGTTTAGGGGCTGGGTGCATTAATTCACACCTGTAATCCCAGCATTTGGGGAAGCTGAGGTGAGAAGATCACTTGAGCTCGGGAGTACCAGATCAGCCTGGGCAACATAGTGAGATCCCTGTCTCCACAAAAAAATAAAAAACAATTAGCCAGGTGTGGTGGCACATGCCTGTAGTCCTAGCTACTCAGGAGGCTAAGGTGGGAAGATCATTGGAGCCCAGGAGATCAAGACTGTAGTGAGCTGTGATCGTGCCACTGCACTCGAGCCTGGGCAACAGAGTGAGACCCTGTCTCAAAAAAAA
The DNA here is from genome assembly GCF_009828535.3 of Hylobates moloch. NCBI lineage: Eukaryota > Metazoa > Chordata > Mammalia > Primates > Hylobatidae > Hylobates > Hylobates moloch. The sequence goes on along the minus strand of NW_026652292.1, from coordinate 78,262,828 downwards.
AAAAACCAAAGCAAAACAACAAAACAACAACAAAAAACCCCTACTGTTTGGACCTGGCTTTTGCTTCATGCTGAATTGATATAAACTCCAGAGAAGTGACTGTGGACTTTACCTCCAGGAACGAGGCATCTGTATGTAGCCTGCTCAGAAAACCCTGAACAGAAATCAATGATGGAGCACCATGGGAGGCTGGTCTCCTGGGGCAGGGAACTGAATTCCAAACCAGACATAATCTCCCATTTGGTGCAGGGCAAGAAGCTAGGATGAAATGAAAGAAAGATTAAGGAGAGATGAAAGAAAAATTGAGGAGGGATGGGCCCTGTTGTCTCCATAAGGAGAGGTCAGGAATTACCAAGACCTGTCAGACATAACCCAGCAGCCGGAGGAAGTGGCACGCTGTTGTTTTCCTGCTCCAGTAGTCTCGGTTCTTAGTCACAAAGCACAGAAATCCAGCCTAGGTGATTGATTTACAAAATACTTGTCTCCTTTAAGAGTCCTGGAGGACGAGGTTCATAGCTACGTAGCCAGAAACCTCTCATATGGCGCTGCTGCAAAACCCATAAGAGGTTTTTCAGGTCTCTGCCTGTTTGTGTCAATTGTCCGATTCGAAGTCTGGGGTGAGAATAGAGTCTGGGAGAGCCCAGGTCAGGTGCCTGCATCCCAGCTACGACAGAGGCTGGGGAGTGAGGGCTCTGCCTCCCCCCAAAACTGATAAGCTGGGTGGTTTGTCATTTATAGGACCGTTAACTAATTTGTTAAACAGCAAGAAAAAAGAAAAATAGGCTGAGCGTGTGGCTCATGCCTGTAACATCTACACTTTGGGAGGCTGAGGTGGGAGGATCATTTGAGCCCAGGAGTTCGAGACCAACCTGGGCAATATAGCAAAACCCCATCTCTACAAAAAGTTAGCCAGCTGCAGTGGTGTGTACTTGTGGTCCCAGCTACTTGGGAGGCTGAGGCAGGAAGATTGCTTCAGCCCAGGAGTTTAAGATTGCAGTGAGCCTCGAGACCATCGTGGCTAACACGGTGAAACCCCGTCTCTACTAAAATATATAAAAAATTAGCCAGGCTTGGTGGCGGGCGCCTGTAGTCCCAGCTACTCGGGAGGCTGAGGCAGGGGAATGGCATGAACCCAGGAGGTGGAGCTTGCAGTGAGCCGAGATCGCACCACACAGAAAGATCCGTCTCAAAAAAAAAAAAAGTATGTTACTTTGCCAGGCACAGTGCTCACACCTGTAACCAAGCTTTGGAGGTTGAGGTGGGCAGTCACCTGAAACAGATTCAAACCAGCCTGGCCAAAACATGGTGAAACACGTCTTATAAAATACAAAAGTACCAAGTGTGGTTTTGGTACTTGGGAGGCTGAGGCAGGAGAATCGCTTGAACCCAAGAGGCAGAGGTTGCAGTGGGCTGAGATGGCGCCTTTGCATTCCAGCCTGGGTGACAAGAGCGAGACTCTGTCTCAAAAATAAATAAATAAATAAATAAATAAATAAATAAATAAATAAATAAATAATAAAAGTATGTTACTTGAAAAAAACATGCTGTTTGGAGAGATGGAGGGGCCCAGGTTCAATGAGTGGCTACGTGACCAACTAAATGAATTAAGAAGTAGATGAATACATGGATGTGTGTACCTGAGCCTCCCTTAGGTCCAGGACATGGTGGCATTCACACAGCCAAAGGTGGGACTGTGTCTCAGTGGGCACTCAGAAGATGGCCAACAAATGGATTTTTATCAACTGCCCTGTCTTCTTCATCTGTCTCACCACTGTAGGCAGGCAGTGAGTAATGAAATGACAAATTTAATTCGTGAATTCTGTTTTGTGGGGAGAGGACACTGAGGTTTTAAGGAAATAACCAGTTTCTCTGAGACCAGGATCATTTCATGAGCATTTATTAATCAGAGGTACACGAGCATGCTCAGCCTAGGGGAATAATTGCCAACAAATGCTTTTGGGAAGCCTGGGACCATGGCTCTGCCAGGAATCTACATCTCCAGGGCATCACTTGAGTCCTGCCTTCTCAAAGTACTTGTGACAGGCAGACGTGATTGCAGCCACGAACACGATGAACTCGCTGAAGTCCACCTGGGCATCTCCATTGGCGTCCAGGTCCTTGAGCAATTTATCCACGGCATCCTTGTCCTTTCCACTCTAGAGGAGAGAGAGGCCCAAGGTCAGCAGTGAGAGTGCCTGTGCAGGGCTTCAGCCTCCACCAAGCACCACTGCTGGGCAGGAGCAGGGCACCCACATCTGCGTCACCTTTGCTGTCATTCAGGCTCAGGGCCAGGGCCAGCTGTGCATAGCAGACACATGGCATCCCTGCCCTTAAGAACTTGTGAGCTGCCTTCAGCTATCTGGCATGACATGAACTAACTTGTAATGTTTTTAGAGCGAATTGGAATTGTGCTCTGCGAGAGCGAGTTTCATTTTGAGTTTTTGCAGGGGTTTGTCTTTGGATTTGTAATGTGCTTTACAGTGATGGATGCTCTCAGGAAATGCGTCCAGTCTTTGCTCTATTTTTTGTGCACTGCTAACTTCATGGGCATCCCATCTTGTGCTGGGACTGAACTAGCTGCTTACACAAACAGGAACTCCTCAACACCACCAGACACGGCAGAGGCATCGCCCTGTTACAGATGAAGATGATAAGGCCCAGAGAGCCCAAGGGACCTGCCCCGAGGTCACACAGGGAGCCGGGGAAAGCCAGGGTTGAGCCCCAGGTGTGGAGCGAGCACGGCGCACCCTGAGCCCTGTTCTTCCTCTCTGCTTGGGTACCCTGGCTTGGGGTCCCAAGCTCTCAGGTCTTCTTTGAGAAGGCCAGGCCAGCAGGGCTCTCAGAGCCTGCCTATGTGATGACAAAGCGTTCTCACTATGGGATCAAGCGGGACCAGGATGCAGATTTGAACAGCAGCAGCAGGGGGTGCTGAGGACCCAGCCCTGGGCCAGAAAGCCGTGTGTCCAGGTGGAAAAAAACACAATTAAAATTGGTAGAAACAGATCGTCTGACCAAGACACAACTGCGTGCATGAAGACCTTAGTGACAGCATGGTTTGCAATAGCAAACGTAAGGCAGAGAAGTACAAATTCAATAGCAAACAAATAGTGGTATGGCCACGTCACAATACCCTGCGGCCATTTCAAGTGATGTTTACAAAGTTTGTAGCCAGACAGTCGCCTCGTATTTACAAAGCTCCGACTGTGCGGGGCGCTGGGCTGGGCATGGAGCAGATAGGGCCACAAGGCCAGCCCAGCCCTGCCCTCAGGCGGACATTGTTCTCTGACTCCGGCTTTGCTGGGCTTCAGCAGCATCCAGAGGGAGGGCTGAGAAGGGCACCCGGGGCCTCCCCGAGGTGATTCTAATGTAACACAGGTTTAAGGACCCCCAGCTTAGCCATTGGTTCTCAAAGTGTGTTCCCAGGACCCCTGCACCTGCCCCTCCCCACACCCCAGTGTCTTGGATCAAAGACCTCATGGGTTCAATTCTCATACTTTGATCATTATCAGAACACCCCGAGCCCCAAGCCCAAGTTCCCAGGATGGGGCTGGGGTGTTTAATGAACATCAGAGTTTGAGAATTTATGCTGTAATGTTAAGCTCAAAAAGAAATTACATTGCATATAAATCTCACTCACAGCAATGTTCATATGGGGAAAAGGCTGGAAGGGAGGGGAAGCATCTGTATTCCAGGGGGGATTTCTTCCCTCCATATTTATCTATTTTTACATTTTCTACCAAAAACAGAACTTTATTTTTAAAAGATATCTTTACAGAATTCACATTTAGAAAACAGAACTAGGCCAGGTGTCGGGGCTCACGCCTGTAATCACAGCACTTTGAGATGTCGAGGCTGACGCATTGCCTGAGCACAGGAGTTTGAGACCAGCCTGGGCAACATGGTGAGACCTTGTCTCTAAAAAAAATACAAAAGTTAACCAGGTGTGGTGACATGCACCTGTAGTCCCAGCTACTTGGGAGGCTGAGGTGGGAGGATCACCTGAGCCCAGGGAGGTCGAGGCTGCAGTGAGCCGTGATCCTGCCACTGCACTCCCGCCTGGGCGACAGAGTGACATCTTGTCTCAAAAAAAAAATAAAAAAGAAAGAAAGAAAAGAAAAGAAAATAGAAGCAATATTCTGAAGTGTTTCATGTCTTTGAAGTGATTCTAGGGCTGAAAATGTCAGGCTTTCATTTTTGATTATCAGCACCCATGTGGGTTAGCCCCTTAGACAGCAGGTAGGCAGAGTCTGGTGGGGCCCTAAGGGGAGGGGAAGGAAGGAAGAAAGTGAGGGAGTGAGAAAGCAGGAGAGGACAGGGGTCAAAGAGAAGGGGGAATGGAGAGGGGACGGCTTCTGTTCAGCCCAGCCAGAGGCTGCCCTGGGCGGAAGGAACCTGGTCCTGGCCACCCCGAAGGGCCTTCTGTGAGGCTCAGGCCAGTGACTCCGCCCTGGCGGGGAGCCCAAGGGAGGTCCGCAGCTCTGCACAGACAGGTGCCAGGATGGAGCCTCCTCCTGTCCTTCCTGCCGGTCCCACCAATACCAGGCAACAAGGGGCCTGGGAATGGGAGCGGGGAAGGCGGGCAAGTGGGAGGTGGAGCTGGGGCCTTTATGGCCAGCGGCCTTGGAGGACAGCCCCGAGGGCTGGAGGGCTTGGTAAACTTGCAAACGGCGGCCCTGGATTGCATTCCGCCCCTGCCCCCACCGCACAGGTTTGAGTCCCACTCTCCCACCAGGCCTGTCACAAATACACTGGGGTCAACTCCATGTTTCAAGGATCAAGCTGACCACACCCTCTCCCTGCTCAGATGCTCCGGCGTCCCCTGCCTTGATGCCAAGGTGGGTCCATTCCTTGGCTGGGCTTCTAGGGCATTTCAGGATCTGTCCCTCTTGCCTCTGAGCCCCTTGACCGCCGACCCCACCGCAGCTCTCGGCCCTCTGCCTGCCACGCCTTCCCCCTCTTCCCCAGCCCCCGCTGAGGCCAGCACTGCCAGCCTGGCTCACCTGCAGGAAGCCCGGTAGCTCCTTCTCCATCAGCACCTTGAGCTCCCCCTTGGTCAGGGTCTGCGTGCTGCCCTCGCTGCCCGAATACCGGGAAAAGACGTCTATGATCATGCCCATGGCTGTCTCCAGTTCCGTCATGGTGCTGGATTCAGACCCACCTTCCTCCTGGGGGCTGGCAGGGCCGAGAAAATGTCCCACTGGCAGCCTCTTGGTGCTTTATAAGGCAGCCTCATATTGACACAGAGGGTGGGACAGTGGAGTTGGGACATTCAGGAAGTCCTGCCCCTCCCCATTCATGTGCTCAGTTCTGATGAAATGCATCGCTGTGATAACCTTTCTGGAAGCTTTCTCCCAGCCAAGGCCCAGGGTGTGGGCTGCCTCCAGGCATCCACATTTTACGGTGTTCACCTGTGTCTCGGTGCCATCACTGAGCCACAGTGGTGTCCTCATTCCTGGCCCTCCCTGGGTAAATGGGCACGGGGTGTGTGTGGAGTGAGTGCTGACTCCATAGCCCTTTGTGCCAATATCAGAGTGTGCTGGCACCCAGCGTGCTGACACAAGGAGACATCTGAGAGTGAATTCACATGGGCATGTGTGTGAACACAGATCTGCCCCGTTGCCCCTTTCTTAGAACACCCTGTGTCCTTCAGAGGCCCAGCTTCCACCTCAATCTCGCTTGCTCCTCCCCTGTGGGGCCAAACGGAAAACTCCTTTTCGTCCTCTGGGAGTTCACTGAAAATCAACAGGCAAAAGGCAGATGAACAGGAGAAGAGCATAACAGATGTATTTGATCGTAGCTTATGTGGCATGGCAGCCTTCACGATGAAGACCCAAAGATCTGGGGGGAAACTGTCCATGTTTATAAACATAAAGACAGTTCAGCAACGTATGGAACTATGATTGGACACAAAAGTAAGGCCAGACACTCATAGACCGAGAGGAGAACCTGGCAGAGCCTGTCGGGTCAGATTCCCGGGGTCTTCTCTGAGCGGCTCTCCCTCCTTCTAGGTGTGGGGCAGGACCCTCTCTGGAATGGAGCTCTTATGACCTACAGTCAAATAAAGCAGGCCAGAGGGTTTCTTTAGGCTGGTTTCTACACGGAAAGGGGAGGGAGTGGAGAACTGGAGTCATATTTCTGGGTTTTGTGGCAGGGTTTGGGGAAGCCTCTCAGGGGAGAAGGAGGGGCTGGAGACAGGAGGGTGGGAGCAGGACACAGAAACTTTTGCTTCTGAGGCTTCCACGTTGGGGTGTTGATTTTTGAGCCCTGGCACTTACCAAACCCAGAGCACCCACAGGGCTTAGACAGCACGAAGGCTCCTGGGACTCTGGGCAGAGTCAGGGACTCTGGCCTCAGGCATGGCCGCACCCCTCCCTGTCTCTATAGCGGAGGTACCGTACTCAGAGGGTCTGTGCATGGGAGGCTGAGCGAGTCCTGGAGGGCACAGAGGTAAGGAGCATGGAGGTAGGGCCTGCGTTCACATCCTGTCCCAGTCAAAGTAGGCCCACACTCAAAGGCCTCTCTCTCCGTGGAGATCTTCCAGAGTGTCAGCCTCCAGCAAGTTCCCTAACCTCTCCCAACACAGCCTCCACCAGCACATGGGCTGAGACTCTCCCTACGGGGCTGTGGCTCAACACAGAAAAACTTTGGTGTGTGATGGGAGCAGCAGGTCTCGCAAGAGCCGGCTTTCTCAGAACACACTGCCTCTGCCCAGGTGTCCTGCAGTGGCGGCTCAGAGTGGCCCCACTGGTGACCCCTTGGGGAGCAGGGACAGGTCCATTCTGCTCACTCCGGAGCTGGGCAGTTCCCTCTTGGGATAAGGTTGCACAGCACAGGCCACCATCCTACCACCTCAGCCAGAGGAGTGGGAGAGAGAAGGAGGCTCCCTACCCCAGAGGCAGTGCTCCTCAGGAAGGGCATTCACTGCATTATATATATATATATATAATGCATTATAAATATATATTTTATATATATATATATATATATTTTTTTTTTTTTTAGACTGAGTCTCACTCTGTTGCCCAGGCTGGAGTGCAGTGGTGTGATCTCGGCTCACTGCAACTTCCACTTCCCAGGTTCAAGCGATTCTCCAGCCTCAGCCTCCCGAGTAGCTGGGACTACAGGCATGTACCACTGCACCAGGCTAATTTTTTTGTACTTTTAGTAGAGGCGGGGTTTCACCATGTTGGCCAGTCTGGTCATCACTTTGTTTTAAAATTTTTATGTATTTATTTATTTTTATTTATTAACTGGGCATGGAGGCGGGCGCCTGTAATCCCAGCTACTCGGGAGGCTGAGGCAGGAGAATTGTTTGAGCCTGGGAGGTGGAGGTTGCAGTGAGCTGAGATCACACCACTGCACTCCATCCTGGGCGACAGCGAGTCTCTGTCTCAGAAAAAAAAAAAAAAAGCCAGATGAAGAGCTCGAACCACAAGCTTCTACACGTTAACCAGGGTAAAGAGCAACCGCTGACGGGAAGGGGCCCAGCAGTCAACCCCTGGGAAGGCCAGGATGTGGCCTTGTTTTGGCAAGGCCGCCCTATCGCCACGGAGATGGGCAGGCGGGAGACATCCCCAGTCAGTCAGGCCCAGGATCAGGAGGTTTCAGGAAGACACAAGTTACGCAGTGGGGCAGGTGAGGCTCAGCCTGCCCAGCCTGTCCTAAGTGTCATGGGAACAGCTCTGGAAGTGACTCCTCTGTCCTCTGGAATCTGGACCAGATGGGGCCTTCTCCAGACATCTGTGCTCAGCAGATGCAACAAAAGGCCCCTAGGGTGTAGCCCCAGATCCAGCACTGGCCCAAGCAGGTGGGGGCTGTAAGTTGATCAGAGCTCTCCAGTCCCTGCGCTAGGCTGGAGGATGCAAGATGAGTGAGGCTGGGATCCTGGTGTCAGGGAGTCACCAGCCACAGAGGGTGCCATGTGTATGGAGGAGGTGGCGAGGGAGAGGAGACTGGGGAGGGGAGAAACAGAGAGGCCAGGAGGAGGGTGGGGCCTGCGCTGAGGGGTGGAGGAACCCATGCCTGGGAAGAGCACGGGGAGAGTGAAGTGGGAGTGGAGTGGGAGGCGGGCTTGGAGGAGTCAGTGCCTTGGGATGTGGGACAGTGAGGAATAAGGCACAAAGAACCAGTGCTCTGGGGAATCAAGAAGTTGGGATGGGCAGCGGGAGTCCAGGGTGGAGATGGGCTGGAGGGGGAGAGGGCACCAACCAGGGAAGGCCCCCCAGGGGGTTGATCCTGTAGTTCTGGGCCTCGCAGCGCCAGCCACACATCCGAGCTCCTAGGTGATTTTAAGAACTAGCTCTTGCTGGGCCACACCCAGGCAGAGCTGCCCTTTCAGTGGCCAGGCTGGCCCACCGCCTCCCAGGTGACCCTGTTGTGCCAGGTCAATGGTCTGGAGGTTTTTCAGCCGCAAGAGGCACCGTCAGGTTTACCCTTTTGAGGCCCACATGGCCGCTGGTGTGAGAGGCGGACGTGCACGGTGAGGCAGTGAGGGGCTGCAGGGTGAGAAGCCCCAAGCCATGTGCGGTTCAGGCTCCCTGCAGCACCCGCCCGAGGACACTGGGAGCTGGTGGAGGCCTGGGCAGGAGCAGGAAACTGAAGGAGGAGGAGGGGCCTCACTCATCACCTGATGCGATCTCCACACTTTGCAGAAGGGGAAACCGAGGCTAAGAGCGGAGGAACTTGGTCAGCAAGCCCAGGCCCCTCCACCCTGCCCGGGTTCCTGCACTGCAGTGGATCAAACCGGTTTGATCCTTGATAACGCCTCCGACAAATATTTGATGAGGGAGGAGGCTGAGAGAGGTGAGGAAATCAGTTTCTCAGGGACATGCTGGATGCAGGGGTCATGCACCGGGTAGCTGTGAGGGCAGGGGCGGCATCTCACCCAAGGGACACAGCTCCTGGGGAGGACGGCAGAGACCCCGACAGTCTCGTCTCGCAGGCGTCTTTCTCCAGGCTAGAAACCAATGACTCATCTCTCAGGCTCTCTAGCAAACAGTGGGGCCCACCCACCACAGCTCGGGTCAGATGTTTCCCTGAGGGCTATGGAGCCTGGCTTTGCCGAATACAAAGAGGAGGCCCTCAGCCCTCTGCTTTCTTCCTGCACCAATCCTGGGCATGATCTCCCTCGGCTATGTGCAGCCACGTGGAGACGCTGTGGGGATTCTTGTTGCTCGTGACTGAGTATTCCCAACTGGTTGTATTTGTTTTTTAGGGGCTGTGGAACAAATCACCACAGACTGGGGGGCCGAAAACACCAGCGACGGGCTCCCTCTCGGTTCTGGAGCCGAGAAGACAGAAATCAAGGCATCGTCAGGGTGGGTTCCTTCTGGGGCCTCAGAGCAGGACTCTGTTCCCTGCCCGTCCCCAGCTCTGGTGGCTGGCAGCGTTCCTCGGCCTGTGGCCCTGCACTCCAATCTCTGCCTCTGTTGTCACTTGGCCCCCCATGTGTCTCTGTCTCAGCAGGACACAAGTCATATTGAATTAAGGACCCTCCCTACCCCAGCATGACCCCATTTTAACTTAGAACATTCACAATGATCTGATTTGCAAAGAAGACTGGATTCTGAGGTCCTGGGAAGGACATGAATTTTGGGGGATGCTCTTCACCTCAGTACACCAGTGCAGAGTTCGGTGACACCGCCGAGTTGCTTGATGGTGAGCAGCCTGGCATTGTAGAAAGGCAGAGGTTGACTTTAGTTTGGTCCTTGGGTTTGTCCTTTATTCGTTCGGTGACACCTTGGACAAGTTTTGTAACCCGAGTGTCAGTTTCCTAGGAACTAGTGACAATGATCAGAGATAGGGGGACTCAAGTGTAAGTAAAGTGCAGGATGAACTGCAGCAGAGCATGTGAGGTGCCTGGCAGGTGTCGGCCACCCAGCGGCGCTCGAAGCACCTGCTGCTCCCTCCTTCCTTGCTCCCAGCTGCCTTCTCTGCCGGGCGCTCTTTGGAGAGGAGCTGTGACTGGTTCATCCTGTCCCTCGAGCTACCAGTTCAGTCAAGGACATTGAGAAGCAGCAGATGGTGACAGTGCAGTGTGACAGTGGTGTGCTGTGGGAGCCCCATGGAGCGGCTACCCAGGCAGGAAGGTCAGGGAGGCTTCCTGGAGGAGGTGGTGCTTCAGATGAGACTTGAAGGAGCAGAAGGTGTTTGCTAGACAAAGGGGCTTGCTTGGACAAATGGTCTTCAGAGCGTGGTCCCAGTAAGGAAGGAGACCACTACTATTCCTGCTGCCCTCCTCCCCCAACCTTGCCTAGTTTACAAGACAGGAGGAAAGAGAGAAAGCAAAAAGTTAGGAAAAAAAAAAAAAAAAAAAAAAACAGAAGTAAGATAAATAGCCAGAAGACCTTGGCGCCACCACCCGGCCCTGGTAGTTAAAGAAAGTAATAATAATAATATCAACCCCTGACTTAAACTACTTGTTATCTGTAAATTCCAGACATTGTAGGAAAAAGCACTGCAAAACTTTCTGTTCTGTTAGCTGATGCATGTAGCCCCCAGTCACGTTCCCCATGCTTGCTCGATTTATCATGACCCTTTCATGTGGACCCCTTAGAGGTGTAAGCCCTTAAAAGGGCCAAGAATTTCTTTTTCAGGGAGCTCGGCTCTTAAGACGCAAGTCTGCTGATGCTCCCGGCCGAATAAACCTATTCCTTCTTTAATCCAGTGTCTGAGGAGTTTTGTCTGTGGCTCGTCCTGCTACCTCAGAACAGCAGGGCCGGCATCCCCTGAGCTAGAACAACCCTGAGGCAGGGCATCCACTGCAGGGAAGGGTGGGAGAGGGGCCAGAGAAACCTGTCAAGGGGATTCTGATGTGCACTCGTCTCAGGACATTCTCACAGGGGCGACAGGGACTGGAGCTGGGACAGAGTGTGGCACATCTGGAGAGACTGCAGCAGGGGCAGAAGCTGTGGGATAGGGAAGCAGCTCCATGTGGCAGAGTCAGGGGGATGTGGCTGGTGGGGGACAGAGAGCTGGATGAGGAATTTAGATATTTCCTAAAGCTGGAAGGCTGTGATTCTGCACCCCTGTGAGCTGCCGTAGAGTGTCTTTGGTGATGGACATGAAATATTAAACATTGGCAAAGTGCCTCAACAGAAAGAAAAAGCCCACCTTCTCAAAGGAGATGCAGCAGGTTGCAGAGTGTCTTCCAACCACCTTTTTGGGCCAGGGTTCCATGTTCCACAGACCCCCAGATCTGGGGGTCCCCACTATTCCTGCCTTCTCCTCACCCAAGGCCCTCCTCAAGGCCACACCATCATCTCTGTTGAGTTGATTTCTTTTGTGAGTCAAGACTTCCAGGTGACAGAGTACCAGAAAAGCCATGACAATCTGGGGAGACTGGGTCCAAGTCCAGGACTGCCCGTGGTGGAGCGCACTCTGCTTTGAAGCATAGGGGACTCAGCGCACCTTCCCGCATGTGCTGACCCAGGCCTGGCAGACGCCCATCTAACATGCTAATGTCCTTCAGGCCAATGCAGTGGCTCGTGCCTGTAATCCCAACACTCTGGGAGGCTGAGGCGGGAGGATGGCTTGAGCCTGGGAGATCAAGACCAGCCTGGGCAACATAGCAAGACCCCATCTCTACAAAAAAATTAAAAACAAAAATGCTTCAAATGTCTTTCCTCATCAGATCCCTCTGGCATGGACATGAATTCCTCCCTGTGACCTTCATTTTAAGTAGAAGCACAGGGACATCTCAAGTGTCCTGGTGGTGGCAGGAACGGGACCCCCTGCCTGTGAGCACAGGGCTGGCTGGTGTAGGGTACTGGCCTCAGGTCAGCAGCCTGCCCAGCCCCTGGGTCACTGACTTGCTGAGTGACTCTGGGGCCCGTTCCTTCCTCTAGGGCCACTTTCTTCATCTGTAAAATGAGGGATTCAGATGAGATCACCTCCAGGACTCTGAACCCACAGAGCCCTCATTCTCATGCCAAGGTGCCCAGATTCCTAGGCGTGCACAGTGCATGCTGGGTACATTAGAACACCAGGGGTTTTAAAACATATCTATTTAGACTAAGAAAGTCACATGGGAGAAAACAGGAGCCCTGTGAACACACGGGGTCTCCATCTCCAGACCCATCCAGCCGGTTCTTGGAGAGACAGTTCTTCCCACCCCTGAGTGGCCATGCCCACTGGGGGTCCTGACCCAGGCGAGGCAGTCTCCATAGTCAGCTCCCCTGGCTGGGTCTCGGGTGCCCACAAAGGGAAGGCCTGTTGGAGAACCTGGAGGTGGAGGAGTTGAGAGGAGGAGGGAGAGAGGCTGGGCCCTGCGGCCTGTGGAAGTCCTGTGAAGTCTGCAGTCGGCACGCCCCACATTCACTGCTTCTGCCCTCGCAGCGAGTCTCCCGGTGCTGCCAAGGCCAACACCCTGGGGTGGGGGTGCAGGCTGAGGCCTGGAGCAGAGGATAGGGTTCGAGTCTGGCTCCGCCACGTGCTGGCTGGGGACCTCTCTGAGCCGTTTTCTCATCTGTGAAATGGATGGGGTGCGCATGCTCCTACCCCAAGGATTGTTGTGAGGCTGGGCAGTGCCCATCCGGCAGTTGCCCATTGGCAGCTGCGATGGTGAATGTTATTATCTGTCCACTTGGCTAGGCTATTGGCCCTGTTGTTTGTTCAAACTCTCATCTAGATGCCGCTGTGAAGATATTTTTGGGTGTCGTTAGTATTTAATTAGTGGACTTGGAATAAAACAGATGAACCTCCATTGTGTGCGTAGGCCTCATCCCATCTGTTGAAACTGAGGTTTCCAGAAGGAATTCTGCCTCCAGACCACAATACAGAAAGCCTGACTCAGTTTCCAGCCTGCACCGTGTGGACTGAAGCCTGAGATATCAGCTATTACCTGAGTCTCAGGCCTGCCAGCCTGCCCTAAGAGTTTGGACTTATCAGTCCCCACAATCACATGAGTCAATCGCTTAAAAATCAATCAATCATAGTGTTAAAATAGTTACCAATGTTCAAAAATAAGGTTTCACACACACACACACACACACACGCACACACGAGGATTCCTAACATGGAAATCAGATGATGTGACCATACTGGGCATCCGTTCCTGCCAGAGCGGGACAGCCGAGCCCCCTGCTCCCCTCACCTGAGGTTGGGCTGCCCCAGGCATGTGAGTTTTTCCAAGCTCCCTTCTGGCTCTGGGTTCAGCTTAGCAAACACTTGGTTGGAAACACTCTTGCTAGGTGCTGGGGATACCGGGGAGAGTGTGGTCCCTGCCGTGGAGGAGGTGCTGTGGCATCCTGGTGGGGACCAACCCGCCAGCCCATGGTGCAGGCAAGAGAGGTCAGGCGGGGAGGAGTAGGGCGCAGCCTGGGGGTGTGCAAGCCCCCTGCCTCCTCCTTCCCTTGGGAAGACAGCAGAGCCACAGCCTGGCCATCCTGTTCACGGGAAAGCTGGGCTGGAGAAGCTAGCTTGGGTCTGGGACCAGAAGGGGGCTCAAGGGTCCTACTCCCTGGAATTGGTCTATGAGGTGCAGCCACTCCCAGCCCTGCCAGCTCGGGAAAGGGGGGCTGTTTCCCCAAATCTCAGCCCCCTCAGGTGCCCACTGTCTCCTGAAGTGGCGGGAGAGCAGGGGAGTCTCTCGTCCTTATGAGGAGAGCAGCGGTTTGTTCTGGAACCGGGGGCCTGAAGGGGAGCCCGCACAGAGTGACGCTGGCATCTGCCTCATGGGGAGCTGTGAAGACCCTGAATAAAGTGCACGAGACATTTTCTCTCAGCCAGCGACTGTGATCGCGACACTGTGGCACTTGTCCTGGAGGTGTGAGGATGGGGACTGCTGCTGAGCACCCCGGCCCGGCCCCTTTCTTTAGATGGACTCCTGGAAATGAGACTCAAGTTGAAGCACCTGAATGCTTACATGTTTTACCTTTAACCTTTATTTTAAAAAATTTGTGGCCAGGCACAGTGGCTTACGCCTGTAATCCTAGCATTTTGGGAGGTCGAGGTGGGTGGATCATCTGAGGTCAGGAGTTCGAGGTGACCTCCTCGAACATGGTGAAAACCCATCTCTACTAAAAATACAAAAATTAGCCAGGCGTGGTGGCGGGCGCCTGTAATCCCAGCTACTCGGGAGGCTGAGGCAGGAGAATCGCTTGAGCCCAGGAGTTGGAGGTTGCAGTGAGCACAGACTGAGCCACTGCACTCCAGCCTAGGTGACAGAGCGAGACTCTGTCTCAAAAAAAAAAAATTGTATAATATTACTTTTTAAATTTTTTAGAGACAGAGTCTCACTCTGCTGCCCAGGCTGGAGTGCAGTGGCATGATAGCTCGCTGCAGCCTCGAATTCCTAGGCTCAAGCCATCCTCCTGCTTCAGCCTCCTGAATAGTGGGGACTAATTTTTTTAAAAATTCTTTTTGTGGAGATAGGGCCTTGCTATGTTACCCAGGCTGGTCTTGAACTCGTGGGCTCAAGCAAGCCTCCCAAATCACTGCGATTACAGGCATGAACCACCACACCTGGCTTAATATTACTTTTATTAGTTTTTTAAACACTATGAAGTATAAATAACCAAACAAAAAAACGGAGCTTAATCTTGCTACTCAGATACATTTTGTTGATATTAGCAACTAAATAAAGAGGCTCTCAAGCAGGTTTAGAAAATTTAAGCGAGATTAGAAGGGCACCTGATGAAATGGAAAACCCTCACTCGACCCAGCCCCAGCCCTCGGTCTGGGGCAACTACTAACAGTTGCTGTGGTTTCTTCCAGAAGAACGTTGCCACACACCCCAGCCTGTAGGAGTCAGCGCTGGTGTGTGCAGCAGTGAGAAGGTGCGCCTCTTCCTTCCCAGGCTCACGGGCACCATGGCCACTCTCCTGCTCTGGTACAGCTTGCCTTTCCACCCGAGCCCTCCCAGCACACTTTCCACTTCAGTCCAGCAAGGCGGTCTCGTCCTTCTTGTTCTGGTCCCTTTGGTTAGGGCCTCCCTCTCTACCAGCACTGGTCCAACCCACCTCTGAATGCCTGGAGCCCAGCCCAGAACAGGGGCCCCTTTCCTGGAGCTGTGGGTGGTATGGGGGCAGGGCTGGGAGAGGAGAGACAGGGTGGAGGACTGGAGGGGTCAGGGTCAAGGTGATGGTCAGCGTCCTGCCAAACTCTGCTGCCCAGAACAGACCTGGGGTGCTCTCTGCAACTAGGTGAGGAGAGCGGGCTGGTATGAGCCACGATTAAGTGTTTCCCAGGTGCATGGGTGGTAAAGGTTTATTTAAAACCAACCAAATCTCTGCCCCACTGCTCCCTGCCCCAGCCCTCCTGCTCCAGCTGCAAGCACCCTGTTGTCATCGTGTTAGACGGCATGGCTCCATTGTCCCCTGGCTTAAGAATATTTCCTGCAGGTTGTAAGTGGACAACTTTATCCACCTAGTACTAGTGTGTGAGGAGTTTTGAAATGAATGTTCACGTACTGGATTGCGTGAAATTCCTTTTCTGTGTCTAAAGAGAACTTCATGTGTTTTTCTTTCTCCACTAATCTGCCACCAGGGTGCATTACCTTACTGTACTTATTCAGGCTCAGCAGCCTTGACAAAGATCTTATGGCATTTCCTTTTTTTTCTTTTCTTTTCTTTTTTGACAGAGTTTCACTCTGTTGCCCAGGCTGGAGTGCAGTGGCGCCATCTTGGCTCACTGCAACCTCCGCCTCCCAGGTTCAAGCAATTCTCCTGCCTCAGCCTCCCGAGTAGCTGGGGTTACAGGTGCATGCCATCATGCCCAACTAATTTTTGTATTTTTTAGTAGAGACGGGGTTTCACCATGTTGGCCAGGCTGGCCTTGAACTCCTGGTCTCAGGTGATCCACCTGCCCTGGCCTCCCAAATTGTTGGGATTACAGGCGTGAGCCACTGCGCCCGGCCTTCTTATGGCATTTACTATCTGGCTCCTTAGCGAAAAATTTAATCCCTAATCTAGGGCAAAGTTTTCTCCAATCAGTCCTCCCAGCAGTTCTGGCAGGGATACAGGCAGGGAGTATCATGCCCATCTTATGGGTGAGGAGAGATATTCAGAAAGGCCTGGTGCTTTCCCCAGGGCCGTACAGCTCACAGATGCAGAAGACACAATGGCAACGTATCTTCTGCTCACCTCCCTCCACCTGCACCAGGGCCAGAGCAAAGAAATGCAAAGAACGCTGCCCAGCTACCCCACAGCCCCCGAAGACTTGGTGTGATGAGCTCTGGATGGCAGCTGGGAATGTCTTCTTTTAACGAGGGCTCCCCTCTTCCAGCCACAGTTGTTGGACCTCTCAGGAGGGCTGCACTGGTAGCATCCTGAGAATAATGAAAAAGCTGGGAAATGATGCTCCGTGGATTGGCCATTGATGAGACTGGTGCCTTCTCCAGTAAAATGGACCTGCAGGATGAGTCCTCCAAAGGGACCTTTGTGGAGCCTAAGTAGCACATTGAACATCCTTCCAAAAGGCTGTCCACCAGGTGTCCCCCAGACTGCACACGGATAAGGGTTCTGAAGTCCCTATCTGTCATCTGTGCTCAGGCAGAGCCTTGAGAGGACTGCTGCCTGCGATCCGAGTGGGGCGAGAACGGATCCACAGTGAGCCTGGGCTTCTGTGAGCTTGACTAAGAAACAGCACGACCGTCCTTTGGTCGTGAACTGCACCTGCCTGCACACCTCCACGCTGCAGGCGCACCTGCTGAATGCACTGGGGACAGCCTGCTGAATGGTGGTGAGGCCTCTCCACCGTCAGCAGAGGGCTGCCCAGGAGCCGGGGGCAGCTGGCAGGAGGAGCCCTTGCGCCCAGGGCACTGACGCCACTCAGGGAGGACAGAACTTGGCCTCCTGCTTTTTTGTGGAAGCTTTTCAGGCCACCTCCCCCAGAGACCCTGGGGGAAAGGGCTTATGGGTCAGGGCTCATAAACCATAATCATCCAACATATAACTTTAGAACAAATTGGACTGCTCCAGGAGGGAGAGGGCCCCGAGAGGCCACAGAAGGCTTGGTGGGCTGAAGTGTGGGACAAGCTGTGTGAGGGGAGCCTAAGCTGGCTGGGGTGCCCTAGAACTTGAAGTTCAGGACTCTGGGGGAAAGCACGGAGAGGGCTGGGGTATTGGGGGGCGGCATTTGGGTCATGGTTGGAATGTTCCCAAAGGAAATGTTCTAGAAATGAAGTGTCAGTGCGGGTGCACTTCTGGCTGCTGGCTTCATCAAATTAGGTTGGGGATGGGGTTATGCGAACTGGCTGACCGCCAGAGGAGGGACTCTGCAAGATGCAGAGGGAGGCAGGGACCTGCAGGGGGAGCTGCAGGGGCCACCCCACCAGCTGCCTGCTGCTGCACCACCTGCATCCGGTCTGTCCTGTTGCACCAGTTCAGTCCCGCTGCACCAGGTCAGTCCCGTCAGTCGGTACAGCTGTCCACATCACACATGCTCATACAGAGAAAGACACCCTCCCTTCAGCTACCTCTGCAGTCACCTCATTTCTCTGCCACGTTACAGCAGAACTTCTCCAAAGAATGCTGCATGTTTTCTCTGTCCACTTTTACCATGGTTCAGCTGCAGTAGTGTCCCAGTCAGGGGATTCAACATGGGCAAAGGCCCTGGGACCACACCACATGCTTGCCATGGCCAGGAAACAGCAAAGCAGCCAGTGTGGCCAGGAGTGAAGGAGCACCGAGAAACTGGACTGGAGGACCACAGAAGCCTGACCACTCTGCACTTTGTGGTCTGTGGCCCAGACTTCAATCCCATTCTAAGGGCCAAACACTGGAGTGACAGCTGAATTCTCAACCATAGAAGCCAAAGTTAGTGAAATAACATGTTAATGACACCAAGAGAAAATACTCGCCAACCTAAAATTATATACCCAGCAAAATTATCTTTCAAGAAAGAGAGGAAACAAAACTGAGGAAGATAATAGGACTGGTTTGTCAGAGAGCAATGACTCTAGGGACCACATTAGGGAACTCTTCACTCTTCTGCGTCTCAGAGTATATGTGCAACCAGGACTGTGGGAATGAAGAAACACAGAAAAATGTGTCTGGCTTATAGGACACTGAACAAATAATAAGACTGATGGGTACACCCTGACCCAAGTTCAGGATGCCTTTGAATACTCAAGAATTATGTTGTAATACGACATAATCAAGGGGAGAAAGATCAAAGATCAATTTCATTTGTTCAGCAACCTTTTTCCAGTTGGAGAGAAGTCTCAGGGCATCTCCGGAACCCAGGAATCTTCTGCTAATGAGACTCTTAGTCCCAATATAGGACCTACTTGGAAATGCTAGTGTGGCTAGACCATACAATGAAATTCCAAAAGTCTCTGAGAGGGCCTCAGATACCTGTCTTCAAGGTGCTACCTCAAGGAGCAAGGCTAAAATTGTCCACGAGGTGGCTGGTTACTTTATATGAATCTGAGTCAAATGAAATGTCAAGGTTCCAAGGAACCTCAGAGACAACACAGTGCAAATCTATCATTTTATGGTGGCCCCCAAAGAGATGGCCACAGGGTGAGTAATCAGCACAGCCAGGAATGGAACTGCCCTCCTAATCCTGGCCCATGCCTTGTGTGCTGTCCGCTGTCTGGTATACAGTGGGGTCGGGGCTCTTCCTCCCCAAGTGCGTTCTCTTCCTCTAGGCTCATACACAGGATATTGCCCTTGGCTCCCAAGATGCAAAGTTCACAAACTTAGCTTTTACCATCATGGCACCCAAGATCCAAACTGCCTTCATCAAAGGAATCAGGCAGGATGAGGAAACATGCAGATGTAGAGGGTTGGGCCTCAGCTGTTCTCTGCTGACAGGATGGGGTCAGTCAGATTGGAACCTTCTTTTTTTTATTTATTTATTTTTTTGAGATGGAGTCTCGTTCTGTCGCGCAGGCTGGAGTGCAGTGGCACAATCTTGGCTCACTGCAAGCTCCACCTCCCGGGTTCACGCCACTCTCCTGCCTCAGCCTCCTGAGTAGCTGGGACTACAGGCGCCTGCCACCACACCCGGCTAATTTTTTTATTTGTAGTATAGATGGGGTTTCACCATGTTAGCCAGGATGGTCTCGATAACCTGACCTCGTGATCTGCCTGCCTCGGCCTCCCAAAGTGCTGGGATTACAGGTGTGAGCCACCACACCTAGCCAGATTGGAACCTTCTACACACCCTCCTTTCCCCTGCCCACATCCCCACATGGCTTCAATCATGTAACATATCTGTGACCCCTCGGGGAAGGAGCCTTGCCTATTCCCTGGCTGGGCAGATACCACCCACCCTGGGCTCTGCTCACACTCAGCACTTCTCACCCACAGGCAGGGGCTGCTTAGTGGCCATCTCACTCACTAGGGTGCAAACCCTCTGAAGGCAGCAGCTGTGCAAGAGGACGGCTGTCATGTCTACTCTGGGCCTGGCACGTGTTAAGTGTTTGGTATCTATTCAAAGAATACTTGAACAAATGAATCAATGACTCCATCGCCAAGGAGCCAACTGCTCCTTAGTGTCCCAAGGACCTAGTACATTGCCAGCAAAACACACTGGATGAATACATCGACAAAGAAGTGAATCCATCCTATGACATCCACCGGCTGATGTCCAGAAGACATCTGGAACATGGGACATGAGCAGAGGGGGGATGTCTGCATTTAGGCCTCCAAATCTCACTTAGCCTGAGTGACAACTCACACCTCTCATCAGTCAGAGAGGGTCTGTCATGGAACATTCTATGAAGCCAGAAACTCAGTCCCAGGCTTGCTGCTGCAGCCCTCTCCAGAGCGGTCAGCATTCTGAACCATTGTTTCAGAAACCATCACGACAGTTAGAGGAAGCAGATGGCGCACCAGGAGCTACTGATGTTGTGAAAGAGCTTTGGCATCAGTTGAATTCTTCCCGGCAAGGTTCTAGGGTTGTCTTCTGTTTTGTTTTTGGCTGAAGTTTCCTCACCTGAACAATGGGGATAATAAAATGACCTCTGATAGTTGTGAAAATTAGATAAGGTATGTTAAGTGCCTAATCCCAAGTGGATTCTTGCAATACAGGCTTTTGTTTTCTCATTTTCACATCCTCAGTGTCCTGACACTGGCAAGAGCTTAGGGAATTGGGCTGGGAGGTAACAGAGAAGACAGGCCAGTGCAAAATGTTTCCCTTTTGGCTCCTTTGTGTGGTTTTAGACTTCTACCTACTCCTGCCATCCCACTGACATCCTATAGAATGATGTTCCTCTTTATGAGTTTGCTAAAGCAAATGTAACCATCCCAGGGAAAATTTTTTTAAAGAAGGAAATGTATTTAACTGTAAGCGTGCTTGCCTTACCCGAGACACAAGACTCAAAGACAGGTCTTCCGAAGGATCCCCCATTCCCCCCGCCCCATTTCCATCCACTGGCATGGTCACATGCATCTATGGCAGAGACTGTATTATAACAAAGTTGTTTACCCCAAAGTCAGCAAACACATGTACCTAGAACTCATCCCAATTGTAGGTTGCTCACCAGACAGGTTACACGAAGTGCACCAGTTAACATGCCATAGGAAAATTACATTCCAGGAAAAAGCAAAATGCTATAAAAACAAAAAAAGCAAAACACCCAAAACACTCCCTCCTTTGATCTGATGGTCTGCAGAGGTCCTCAAATCCACACACTGCCACTCTTCGAGACCAACTGTCCACTGGGCCTTCTCAATCTCATCCAAAGTCGCATTCACAACTTTGACAGGGGCTTGGGTTCTTGATGTGGCAGCTGCAACCATGTAGGGTCTTCTCACTTGCAGAACTCTCACCTCAAGTCTCTCATGAGTCCCCAAATTCCAGGAAGCATAAAAAAATAGCAAAGCACACGGGTATACTTCCAAACTTTGAAAATACAATAAGATCACAGGAACAAATATGACCACGCAGCAGCATACATACTGTATAGGCCATATTCCTTTACGTGGGACATTAATGAAAAGCTGTCTTTTCCAAACTGAATGCGCCTATTAATAAAGAAATACACCTGATCATCTAATGCTGAAGTCATCCGCCAGGATGGTACTGGAAATTGAGTGGCTAACGTGGAGAAAACGCAGGCAGAAAAACAGGGGAGACAAAACGAAAGGCTCTCTTGGTTTGAGCCTGTCCAAGCAGCCAGGACTCCATATCAGGTGAACACAGTCCGTCAGTTGGCCACCTAAAGTACAAGTGGGAGAAATTCATCATCACAACATAAATTTTGAGCTTGATATTCTCATATCCGGGAGTCAAACAAACCCAACCACCTGTGCACAATGCTTCCACCTGCAGGAAGGTCATCGCAAACGTTCCAATCTTGTAACAACATTCACACGTTTCCAGCATGTACCTGCGCTTCACACCTCTCTCCCCCCACCTACTGACCGAGCAGGTCTACGTCCTGCAAATACTTTAAGTGGTCATGACTCTTTACAACAACATATAAAATTATTTTCTCTAGTTACCTATGAAAAAAGAATGAAACCAACTCGGCGGAGAGAGTGGCACGGCTCTGCGCTCCCCTCCCTGCCTACCCAGCTCCTTCCACGCAGGACACTCCTTGCCGCGCTCCGCTCTGGACCCGCGCGGCCCCGCCGGCTCAGCAGCACTCGCAGCCGGCGATCCGCTGGTGCAGCTCCACGATCCGCCTGCCCATCCGCGCCGCCTCTGCGGCCTTCCTCTCGGCCTCGGCGCACAGCCGAGCCACTCGCTCCTCCGCCTCCGCGCGCGGGCTGGGTGCTGGGGCCCGGGCGCCCCGCTCCTCCGCCTCCACCTCGCTCTTGATGGCGTCGAGCAGGCTCTGGATCTCTAGCAGCTTCCTGCGGGCCCGCCAGTGCGCCCGGGCGCGCTCGCGCTCCAGGGAGGCCAGGTTCTCGCGGCCGGCGCGGGGTGCGGGGCTTAGCGGGCTGCCCGGGTCCTCGCGGGGCTCCCGCGCCTCGTCCGCGTCCACGGGCCGCATCACGCCGCTGCCTCTTCCAGCCCGCGGGGCAGGCCGGGGCTGCCCACTAGCAGCGAGCGCGGAAGCCTCGCTGTCACCAACGACTGGACTAGCAACAGGTTGCCCCAACTTTTGGCAGCGAGGACGGCGTCCAAAATGGGCTACCAGCCGTCGGCCAGGGCGCTGCCACTGCGGCCCTTTTACGACACCCGCGGTCCTTTACCGCCAGGCAGCGAGCGAGAACCGCATTTGGGGATCCCGCCTCAGCGGCCCTGCGCGCGCACGCGCCCTCGCACGCACGCGTACGCCCCCCCCCCCCCCCGCAGGCATGCGCACCGCACGTCCCCGCCCGCTCTAGCGCTGCAGCTCCCTGGGCGTTGGTTCTAGGGCCAGGGCCCTCACGCTGCTGGAAGGTTAAAGTCGACTTCACGCTAGTTTAAGGAAATATCTGACGCTGATAACCATGTCTCAAGCACTGCTCTAAGTTCCCAATGTGTCCGGAATTAGTGGGTTCTTGGTCTCACTGACTTCAAGAATGAAGCCGCGGACCCTCGCGGTGAGTGTTATAGCTCTTAAGGTGGCGCGTCTGAAGTTCGTTCCTTCTGATGTTCGGATGTGTTCGGAGTTTCTTCCTTCTGGTGGGTTCATGGTCTCCCTGGCTCAGGAGTGAAACTGCAGACGTTTTACAGCTCATAAAGGCAGTGTGGACCCAAAGAGGGAGCAGCAGCAGGGTTTACTGCAAAGAGCAAAAGAACAAAGTTTTCACGGTGTGGAAGGGGACTGGAGCGGGTTGCCACTGCTGTTTTGGGCAGCCTGCTTTTATTCTCTTATCTGGCCCCGCCCACATCCTGCTGATTGGTAGAGCCGAGTGGTCTGTATTGACAGGGCGCTCATTGGTGCATTTGCAATCCCTGAGCTAGACACAAAGGTTCTTCTTCTCGTCCCCACTAGATTAGCTAGATACAGAGTGTGGACACAAAGGTTCTTCAAGTCCCCACCAGATTAGCTAGATACAGAGTGTTGACACAAAGGTTCTCCAAGGCCCCACCAGAGTAGCTAGATACAGAGTGTCGACTGGTGCATTCACAAACCCTGAGCTAGACACAGGGTGCTGATTGGTGTGTTTACAAACCTTGAGCTGGAGACAGAGTGCGGATTGGTGTATTTACAATCCCTGAGCTAGACATAAAGGTTCTCCACGTCCCCACCAGACTCAGGAGCCCAGCTGGCTTCACCCAGTGGATCCCGCACTGGGGCTGCAGGTGGAGCTGCCTGCCAGTCTGGCGCCGTGCGCCCACACTCCTCAGCCATTGGGTGGTCGATGGGACTGGGCACCATGGAGCAGGGGGCAGCACTCATCGGGGAGGCTCGGGCCACACAGGAGCCCATGGAGGGGGTGGGAGGCTCAGGCATGGCGGGCTGCAGGTCCCAAGCCCTGCCCCGGGGGAAGGCAGCTAAGGCCCGGTGAGAAATCGAGCGCAGCACTGGTGGGCTGGCACTGCTGGGGGACCCAGTACACCCTCCGCAGCTGCTGGCCTGTGTGCTAAGCCCCTCATTGCCCAGGGCTGGCAGGGCTGGCCGGCTGCTCCGAGTGCGGGGCCCGCCAAACCCACGCCCACCCTGAACTCCAGCTGGCCCACAAGTGCCGTGCGCAACCCCGGTGCCCGCTCGCGCCTCTCCCTCCACACCTCCCTGCAAGCTGAGAGCCGGCTCTGGCCTTGGCCAGCCCAGAAAGGGGCTCCCACAGTGCAGCGGTGGGCTGAAGGGCTCCTCAAGTGCTGCCAAAATGGGAGCCCAGGCAGAGGAGGCACCGAGAGCCAGCGAGGGCTGTGAGGACTGCCAGCACGCTGTCACCTCTCACCAACATTCTAAATCATAAACACCCGGGCCGGGTGCGTGGTTCACGCCTATAATCCCAGCACTTTGGGAGGCTGAGGTGAGAGGATCGCTTGAGCTCAGGAGTTCCACACCAGCCTGGGCAACAAGGGAAAAAACCCTATAAAAAAACACAAGAAATTAGCTGGGCATGGTGGCGCGCACCCGTAGTCCCAGCTACTTGAGAGGTTGAGCCGGGAAGATTGCTTGAGCCCAGTAGGTCGAGACTGTGGTGAGCTCTGAACGCCTGATTGCGCCACTGCACCCCAGCCCAGTGACAGAGCGAGACCCTGTCTCAAAATAAATAAATAGAAATAATAACGGAATTCAGTGGTCCCGTTAGAATATTCCAGGCTCGGAGAAGCCAGGTGCTCACAATGTCGGGATTTGCCCCCAGCCAGGGCCTCCGCTCCCTCTTGCCTCGGGCAGATGCTCCTGGAACACAGAGCTGCGGCTTCGGTGCTGATGCTGACTGCTGTGACCCAGCCTCCCCCTACTTTTTTCCTAAGGGTAAAAGCTTCACTCTGCCTGGGGCTTTGGCTGTAAGTCGGAGTCTGGCTTTACCCACCGTGGGCACCCAAGGCCAAGATGGGTCTGATTCACCACTGTTTCCTCAGCCCTGCCAGGCTCTGAATATGCCGTTAGG
The DNA here is from genome assembly GCF_009828535.3 of Hylobates moloch. NCBI lineage: Eukaryota > Metazoa > Chordata > Mammalia > Primates > Hylobatidae > Hylobates > Hylobates moloch. The sequence continues at coordinate 78,238,439 of NW_026652292.1, read as the reverse complement.
AATCATTCTGGAAGATTTCTTTCTTCACTGGACTATATAAGCGCCTCTGCGAGAAAACAGGCCCTAGGGGCAGGTACTTAGTTTAGTCATCTGTTTCCTCACAGCTCGAAATGGGCTTGGCATACAGCAGGAGCCCAATAAATGTTGCTTTAATGCTCATTTCCCAAGAGATCTTTATTAAGCACCCACTGCATGTCATTGTGTCTAGGCTTATTCACTGTGTACCTCTAGCAGAAAGTTAAGGGGACCCTCCACGCTTGATGGCCAGGGGTCACTCTCAGCTCCTACAGGTCACTCTGTGGTCCTTAAACGTGGCCCTCTCCATCTTCAAAGCCAGTAAGAGCGTGTCAGATCCTTCTTATCCTTCCAGCCTCTCTGTCATCCCCTTCTGCTCCCAGCTGGAGAAAACTCTGCTTTTAAGGGGCTTGCCATGGTCCAAATATGTGAGTCCCCCCAAAATTCATATGTTGCAAAGCAATCCCCAGTGTAATGATATTAGGAGGTGGGGTCTTTGGGAGGTGATGTGGTCATGAAGGCTTAGCTTTCATGAATGGGATTAGCACCCTCATAAAACAACTCCACAGGGCCGCCTTACCCCTTCTGCCATGGGAGGTTACAGCAAAAAGGTGGACTTCTATGAACCAGAAGTGGGCCCTCACCAGGCACTAAACCTGCTGGCACCGTGGTCTTGTACTGCTCAGCCTTCAGAACTCAGAAAATACATTTCCGTTGTTTAGAAGACACCCAGTTTCTGGTATTTTGTTAGAGCAGCCTGAACGGACTAAAATAGTGCTCATGTGGTTGTGTAACAGCATTGATTCCATGTTGAAGAACAATTTTGCTTGCTCAATTATAATTACTGCTTTGCTTAAGTTTTAGACTATGCTAAAAACAGCCTCAGGACCTTCAGCACTGACCAACAATCCTGGGCGTGGGCTGACCGACGGTTTTCACCCAGAGAATGAAGATCATGGAGGAGCCAACTTAAATTCCGCCCAGCGCAGGCTCCCAGGAATCCTAATGTCACGATCTCACTGCAGCCAATGTGACAAACACAGCAGTAATTAGGTCTAGAGAGCTAAACACACCTCAAAAAGAATTGTCTCTTGGTATGAGTGGAATGGAATAAAATACATGGAAACCCACAAAAGTTTCGAGGTGAACACATTAGCAAAAATGCTCTAGCTTATCCAAGAGACTGTTCGAAGTGTCAAAGGACTTCTAGACTCCCAATCTTTCCACCGGCAGAAAGCAGCCTCAGTAGCCCAAACTGGCGCATTTTAAAATGCCCTTTTCAGAAGTGTGACGGAGAAAGGATGTGTCAGTGCAGGCCAGTGTGTGGGGACCAATGGCAAACTGCAGCTCCTGAACTAAGAAAGACTTTGATATCTTTAAAAAAGAATACAGAAATAGGAATATGTGATAGAGACTGTATGTGGCCCACAAAGCCTAAAATATTTACTGTTTAGATCTTTACAGAAAATATTTGCCAACTCCTGTGCTGCTGAGCCATTTCTAGGTTGCAGAACCAAAGCCTTGCATTCTCTAGCTTTAAAGTAGAGGACCTGGCAATGTTTACTCCACCGAGTTTCAAAATGGCTATGTGACTGCTATGTCACCCTTTCATTGTTCCCTTACCAATGGGCCTTATCCTTTGCCTGTCTCGTCACTGTATGTTGGGTCTCAGTAGATAATAACTTGTCTTTTCAAAAAGTTCATAAGCTTCTAGACCAGTAAAAGCCATATTAGGACCTGATGTGGCTCACAAGATGCTAGAGTTCTTGCTTGAGGCCATGATTGGAAGAAACTAGGAAGGGGGTCCTTAGATGGGGGTGAGCAAATTTTACATGAATAATGGGGGCAGTGGGCACAGATCGTGGTAGGTAGTATAAATTACCCCAATTCCCCACCCCTTCCTGCATCCATGTTCTTTGCCTCATGTCTCGCTTTGGCCAATGAGAAGTTCACAGAGAGGACACAAGCCCAGGTTTGAAACAGGCTTTCGCAGTTGGACTCGCTTTCCTCTGTGTCTCTGCCCTCGCTATGAGAAGAACGGGCTGGGTCACCTCACTGGTTGTGGGAAGATGGTGAGAGAAACACAGAACCAAGCTGCCCTGGACAGGCCTAGGCTAGACCAGGTGGCCCGCAGACCATTACTGAGCCCAACCTGGATCATCCAACTCCCAGCCCAACTGCAGACCATGAGGAATGTTGATTGTTGTCACTGAGATTTAGGGTGGCTCATGCAGCAAAAGCCAGTTGATGCCTGTAGGTGGGATTATAAACCCAGATACATTAAAATGCCAGTCTCTTCTTTCCCCATGTCTTCATTTGCTCAGTCTCAGGTCAAGGGATCTTGCTCAGAGGCCCAGATGTTCGGATTTTCTCTTTAGAAACTGGCTGGAAGAATCCTCTTCAGGAAACAATATTTACTCCTTTTGTATCTCCAAAACCTCTTCTCACCCCTTTTGCAACCCAAACCCAAGTTTCTTCTGTGTCCTATTCTTCTTCTTTTGAGACAGAGTCTTGCTGTGCTGCCCAGGCTGGAATGCAATGGTGTGATCATGGCTCACTGCAGCCTCGACCTCCCTGGCTCAGGTGATCCTTGCAGCTCAGCCTCCCGAGTAGCTGGGACTACAGGCAAATACCACTATACCTGGCTAATTTTTTTGTATTTTTTGTAGAGGTGTGGTTTCACCATGTTGCCCAGGCTGGTCTTGAACTGAGCTCAAGCAATCTGCCCGCCTCTGCCTCCCAAAGTGCTGGGATTATAGGTGTGAACCACTGCGCCTGGCCAGCTTGTACATTTTACAGTCAAGATTACAAGGCTATTGCCAGCTGCAGGCCACATCAGGCTCTGAGAAGAGGGGATGTGGACAGAGGTAACCCGGATAAAAGGAAAAAAAAGTCCTTAATTTCACCTTTTCCGATGCCATTTAGTTCATGCCAATCATCTGTAATTCACATCTGTGAACTTTCAGCCCATTTGGGAGAAGTCTTCCCTCAAGTGCTTAATTATGGCACAGGATGGTCTCTTTTACACAAACGACTGTGCAAAGACATAGAAAGCGGAATTTATTTCTATCTATCAGAGCTAATTCAGAAAATCTGGGTAAGTTCCACACTCCATTTAACACTCATTACACATAATAACTGGTCAGACCACATTGTGTATTACTTAACCCACATTACATGAATAGTCTAGGAATAATAAAATAATTTACTATTTATCTGAAAAAAATGTTGATTCTGGGTTTGGTAAGATTCTGGGCTCAACAGAATTCTGAGCCATGCTAAATTCTTCCACCAAAGGCAGCAGCCATAATGGAGTGTCTGGTACAGGAAGAGCGAGCCACTGGAGTGTGGGACACATCACAGCCATGACAACAAAGCTGTCTCCATGTCCACTGCTAGCCGGGTGGGGCAGTAAAATGTGGCGTCTTGCATGTTGTATTTTCAAGAAACGGCCACAATGCGATTACTAACAGTTGCACCTACTCTTCCAGAACCTTGCCATCCCCATCAAGAGGTGGAGTCTATGTCTCCTCCCTTTGAGCCTGGCGGGACTTTGTGAAGGTGATATGGCAAAGAGATGCTATGGGACTTCTGATGCTTACTCTCCTGGGTTTTGTACATTTGGATGCCAAAGCCACCATATACGAAGTCTGGCTCCCCTGAAATTGCCATGCTGCGGAGACCATGAAAAAAGATCCCTGGTCGGGCGCCCCAGCACTTTGAGGGCTAGAGGCAGGTGGATCACTTGAGGTCAGGAGTTCAAGACCAGCCTGGCCAACGTGGAGAAACCCCGTCTCTACTAAAAATACAAAAATTAGCCAGGTGTGGTGTGGGGCGCCTGTAATCCCAGCTACTCGGGAGGCTGAGGCAGAAGAATCACTTGAACCTGGGAGGCAGAGGTTGCAGTGAGCTGAGATCGTGCCATTGCACTCCAGCCTGGGTAACAAGAGCCAAACTCCGTCTCAAAAAAAAAAAAAAAGATAACTGAAAGAGATATCCGTATCTGGAAATGGAGTGCTGCCGAAGGATGCTGAAGAGACAAAGGAAGCCTGTTGGCCTTGAGAAGGCTCTCAGTGGAAACCTAAAGAAGAGCGAGGCATCTGGAGGTGCTGCAGCCCACCAGGCTGCTGTAACAGAATGTCATAGCCTGGGGGGCCTAGAAACAAAGGTTCCTCACAGCGCTGGAGGCTGAAAGTCCAAGGTGAAGGTGCTGGCAGATTCAGTGTTTGGGGAGGGAGAGCCCTTTTGCTGTGTTTTCACATGGCAGGAGGGGCGAGGGAGCTCTCTGGGGTCCCTTTGATGAGGGTACTAATCCCGTGCATGAGGGCTCCACCCTCATGACCTTACCACCTCCAAAAGCTTCCTCCTAACCCCATCGCTTTGCGGGTAGGATTTCAACATGGATTTTGAGGGGACACAGTAACAGGAGGAAAGGGGTCCCTGTTACACAGAAGCAGAGTTTAGCAATACCTAAACTCTGCAGAAACGTGGAAGAGACAGCATGTACCTATAAACCGGATTCCAGGCACTGCTGAAGAGTTGCCTGACCTCTGGTTGCTTAGAGTAAAATGCAAGCGGAACTCTTAATTCTGAAGGATCTGGGGCTTGTGGGTTTGTAATCACCATTGTTTCTCCCACCCAGCCTCTCAGGATGGCAAGGAATGCTAACGTTAAGAAATGGTTTCTCCACAGGGATAAGCCTAGGGTGGTGCTATCAGGAAAACGTGGCTCACGCCTGTAATCCCAGCACTTTGGGAGGCCGAGGCGGGCGGATCACGAGGTCAGGAGATTGAGACCATCCTGGTTAACACGGTGAAACCCTGTCTCTACTAAAAATACAAAAAATTAGCCAGGTGCGGTGGTGGGCACTTGTAGTCCCAGCTACTCAGGAGGCTGAGGCAGGAGAATGGCGTGAACCCGGGAGGCGGAGCTTGCAGTGAGCCGAGATTGTGCCACTGCACTCTGGCCTGGGCGAAAGAGCGAGACTCCGTCTCAAAAAAAAAAACAAACAAAAAAAGAGACCAAAGGTATGACCATAAATCCCTGTCTTCACCCAGGCTAGCTGTTTCCGCTTCACATTCAGTATATTTAAAAGTTCTTGCTATGAGACAGGGTTTTCTTGTCCCCTCATCCATCCCGTTTTCCCCTTTGGTGGAGGAGGGTGAGTTTGTTAAGACGTTGTGGGGGAACTAAGGCTTCCAAAGGTTTCGGGCCTGAGGTGACGAGAGGGGCCGGGACCTAAAGGAAGAGCCGAGGTGCAGAAGAGGCAAGGAGCCAACATGGCGACAAACCGGGGTGGGCAACGGAGAGGGAGACTCAGAATGCCCTCTGGGGTGGACTCAGAAGACCAGATTGCAGCATCCCTGGCCTGTGAAGGTCGCACAGAGTGAGGCTGCACTCTGGGAATGGGCTGCTCCTACCCACCCACGGTGAACCCTCGGGGCATACCCTGGGGGTGGGCTGCACCTACCTACCCATGCTGAACCCTCTGGGGCGCCAGCAGCGGCTCCCGGCGCGGGGAACAGCCTAGGTTTGTGGGGTTGAGCTGCAGTCAAGCGGCTGAGACTTCTGAACTGTGATAAGAGCACCGCGGAGAGCGGGAAGGAGGCCTGGGAGGAGACTGCGCTATCAGCCAGTGAGTGTGAGTGTGCGTGTGTGTGAGCATGAGTGGTGTGTGAGCGAGTGTGTGTATGCGTATGCATGTATGTGTATGAGTGAGCATGAGTACATGTGTCAGTGTGAGCATGTGAGTGGTGTGAGCAGGTGTCTGAGCATGAATGTGAATGCGCATGTGAGCACGTGTGTGAGCATGTGAGTGTGAGCATATGTATGTGTGGGAGTGAGCATGACAGCATGAGTGCATATGTGAGTGTGTAGGGGTGTGAGCATAAATGTAAGTGGGTGTGTGTGTGAACATGAGTAAGAACGGGTGTGAGCATGTATGTGTGGGCGTGGACGAGTGTGAGCATGTGAGCGTGCATGAGTGCATAGATGCGTGAGCATGAGTGTGAGGAGTGCGAATATGTGTAAGTGTGTGATAATGTGTGAGCATGTATGAATGTGAACGTGTGAGCACACGTGAGAGTGCATGTGTGAGCATGAGTGAGCGGGTGTATGTGTATGAGAGAGCATGAATGTCTATGTGTGAGCGTGTGTGAGCGTGTGAGCACGTATGAGTGTACATGTGAGCATGAATGTGAGCGAATGTATGTGAGCATGTGTGAACGTGTGTATGTGTGTGAGCATGAGTGTGTGAATGTGTGCATGCGAGCGTGAGTGTGAGCATGACTGTGTGTGAGTGGGCATGATGAGTGTGCGTGTGAATGCTCGTGTGAGCGTGCGCACCAGGGCCAGAGCCGCTGTGGGCAGGGAGC